>NC_071991.2:56979531-57285625 GCF_028885655.2 Pongo abelii
AGGAATGACTGAATGAATAAATGAATGAATGAAAAGCTTGTTGCTGCCTGCCCTGCTCTCTGCCTGTGCCCTGTGGCTTGGCGGCAAGATCTCCCTGTTACTCCCCGGGTTCCCGAGAAGCCCCCAGGTGTAGTGCTAGGAGAAGTTTTAAATGCATGTGCATACACACGCGCACACACACACACACACACACACACACACACACACACACACACACACACACACAAGGAGAAGTTTTAAATGCATGTGCATACACACACACACACACACACACACACACACACACACACACACACTACCACACTCCCATAGGCAGGATAAGGGAACCTGAAATCCGAAACTTTACGGCAGTCTCCAAAACTCTGTCTTCACTGGTTTTTCCATTAGCCTCTTACCTGTAAACAGTCAGATCATCCTTTATAAAACATCACTGTTGAACATCCTGTCTCATAAGTTTCACAAGCTTCTAATTGTTTTCATTTAGTATACACATTTTCTGACATGTGACCAAAATGTACAGACACCAAAACTCTGCCTATAACTGACTAGGTTGGCAAAAACCTACATATTCTTCAGAAAATGGTTTCCTTTAGAGTTCATATATTTCGGAGGTATCTCCTACGTTGACAGTTCTAGAAATACAAACTGACAGCTGTTTTGAGAAAACCCAATTCTTCCCATAGATGACAGTGAGGATGCCTTAAGGCTGGCACAGACTGGTGACACTTGATGAGGGGCTTCCCTGGGACTGTTTGGAAGCCAGAGGCCTGGTGTTGTAGACTGAGTCTGAGAGACAGGAGGCAATGTTTCTGAATTCCTTAAAAATCCTCGTTTTCTAGTTTTAGCTTCTAGGACAACAATCATACATACCCCACATTCCCTTTAATTTCTCTACCCCATTCTTACCCCCGCCTTCAGATCTTGACAGTGCAGACATGTCCTGTGTACGAAGAAATACTTGCTGGATTGTAGATACTCATTTTGTTTCATGGTGAGGTAATAGATTTATTCCATGTTGACCTGGCTAACGTATTAAATTGAAAAATGTTCTTTATTTAGAATCTGAAGATAGGAAACCATAGATGTCAGAAATTTATTATGCGTGTATTTTTTAAAAGTGCCTTTCATTTAATATATTTAATTGGTGTAAAGAAAATTGTATTTTCCCCTCACTGTAAGCACTGGAACATTGCAGTAGTTTTCACCTACTTTTTTTTTTTTTTTTTTTTTAAAGCTAGCTGCAAGCAGGGACCAGATTAGTGGATATCCTCTTTAAGGGTGAAGTCTTTCCAATTGCTGTCAACTTTGGCAGGAGTCAGAGGGACTCTTCTTGGGTCACTAACGATAGACCGTCTGCCCAGCACCAGAGAGCACCGATAGTCCCCTGACGGCCATTGTCCCTTGCCCAGCTCACCCACTGGCCTCCCAAGGAAGCACTGTTTATTGTCTGCCAGACTACAGTGGTGACTTTCTCCTGAGATAGACCTCCTTGAAGGGACATGGTCTGGATACCAGGTTAATAACACTGAAAAACTCACCATTTCTTTGGTATTATAGATATAATTGATATATAGAAATAAATATATATTTTAGACACAAAGGCATGTAGGATATCTAACACATATATAAATAATACATGTATATGTCTAATACACATACCACATATATGTGTGTACGTATGTCCATATGTGTGTATATATTTATGTGTGTGTGTGTATGTATACATTTGTATTATACATTTTTTCCCTCTCTCTCTTTCAAGATCACCATGGATAGTGAGGACAACCACACATTTTTGAGTATTTCCTATGTTAGTGCTTAAGACAGTACTTCCTATCTCTAAGGATTTGAAATTTATTTGGAGAGACCAGACATGTACAGACTGAGATAAATGATGAATAATAATAGGGACCACAGAGGCAGATTTATTGTGAAGCTAACGAAGCTCCAGCCCCAGGGCCTCTGACTTGTATAACACATTCCTTGCCGTTTTTGAATATATTGCCAGGGCCCACCCAGCACTTTCCAGGGCCCTGGAGGAGCCCTAGCAGTATATGTAGCTGGGCCTTCATGGGATCATAACTAGTAAAATTGGAAGAAGATTTTAACAGCAATCCCTTAATGTTTTTCTTTCTCATTCTGACTTCCCTGCTGTCACATTTCTGTTTGGGTTTGATGACATTGGACTTGAAAGTGCTTTTGAGATATAGCTAGAGGGAAGTCGAATTGGGTCCACATTTTGTTTGGGTTTAGTGGGATGTATTTATGCAGTTCACAGTCATCTCTGTGTCAAGTTATCCCTAGCCATCCTAGTGTAGAAATTGCTTCATAGGATCGCCACCCACTGTGCCAACTCACCTGGGGTTCTTACGCAAAGGGGAGGGTCAGAGAGAGAACTGCAGTGTTAACGGGTACCATGACGTCTGCTGTGGGATGGTTTATGGTGTATGGAGCCAGGTCTGTGGAGAATTCTTTCACTTGTTAGATGTGTAAAATTCTACGTGGAGGATTCAGTTCTTATCTAAGTGTAGTCAGTATGAAAGTTCTCTTCTTTTAGGAATATACTCAATAATACAAATATACTATTAGAAATGCACCATTTTTAATGGGAATTCTGTGTTTAAGATTCTTGTTCATTTGACATGAATATGCCTGATACCAAAAATACTCATTAACAAACTGGTTAATGAGTATCATTGATAAAAAGAATGTTTAAAGTTAGTCATTGCACGAGAAAACTTGAAATGTCCTGGATTTTCATGGCTCATATGTGAAAGAAAATTAAGAGATGTGATTACAGGTTTGACAACAATCCTAAAAATGTATATGTCATTGCCAGTAAAGAACTTATAAGGCTAAAAGTAACTTTTCTGAATTGTCAATAATTAGGAATAAATTTTGATCACCCATGCTTGAGGGGAGATTGATTCATCTTTCTGCCCGGTGGAAAATGATATGAATGTAAGTCATTGTGATGTGAGGATTCATCAGAGTATACAGCCCAAAAGAAGTATTTATAGCAGTGTGTCAGGAAGTTAATTAATACACATACTGGGTTCTTTTCCTGGATTCTGATTTTAGGATGTTTTGGTATTGCAGCTTGTAAAATTTTGTGATTTGTTGTGATTTCTTAATCTCAATAGATAATCACTTTCGTAAACATTTTATAACATTCAATTTTTTTTTCATAAGAAAAGTCTGAATCTGCAGGCCCACAAAACTTGGGTCTATTCCTTGTGCTCCCTATTCGGGACTCATTACTATATGTGCCACAGACAGTGCTAAATAATTTTTGTATAGTATTTCATTGGCCCTCACAGCAAGCCTGTGAAGTAGACATTACCCCCATCCTGTAAGTACTGCCTTCCGCTTTGGAGTTAAATATGCTACCATATTAGTTAAATAACACACCTAGTGAAATATGAACTAGAGTGTTTGTTTATATTGGTATAAAACAGAAATATTTCTCTTCAGGACAGAAAGCCTCTTTTACCTCAATAAATACCATTATTTTAATGGGTCTTCCCCTCTCTGTCCTGTAGCCCCTGCCCACAGCTGCATCAGCAGGGGTGTGCTCTGAACTGTGTGGTCACCTCCTGTGCACTGTTTCCTCCCCCAGAAACTCAGGGTCTTGTCATCATCCTATCCTCCTCCCCAAGACGTGTTTTCAGAAATGGTATGAAAATGAAAATTGAGAAGTACTTTGGGCTGTGAAAAAAATAAATTACAAAGGTAACTTTGGAGAGTGAAAAACATCTTTGAAATTAATTTCTGTAGGCTTGTATCTATGAGAGCTGTATATTTATATGTTTATGTGTTTATGGCATTCTCACAAATATCCATTATGCAATTAGTCCAGTATAGTTTATATTAAGGGAATCTGAAAAAGACCCTTTTTAAAGCTGATTTAAAAAGGAAATTGATTTTCCTTGTTAAATTGCCAGGGGTATTTGGTACACAGGAGTCGGAGTCCTGGGTGGCAAGAAGCATGGACTGTGAAGCTACACAGAATTGGATTTTGAATCCTCCTGATCTCACTACTTGAGCTTTTCAAACTTGGGCAGTTCTTACAGTCTTATTTGTATGAGATAGTAATACTATTATTTATTATTTGGGGGGTCCCGAGATTGATTTTTCTTTCATCACAGTACCTGCTGGCTAGTTGCTTTAATATGCATTATGCAGTGTTAGTCCCATGCGACGCAGGAGGAAGCCAGCACACAGAGCAAAGAACGGCCAGGAAAATGCCCGGGGTAGCCAGGGCCGGCTTTGCTGCCAGGTGTGCCCATATACTCAGTGCTTGCTCTTTACAGCCTAAGTTGTGATCTTCTACAAGATGTTTGCATTTTCATTGAAGGCTCTTCCGCACCTGAAAGTCTTGCAGAAATAAATAGAGAAAGGCTGGATTTCCACCAAGAGCAGTGTGGATGGGAGCGGTATGGATGGTTGATGACATATTTTGATGCTGGTTGTCTGGTTGAGGTAGAAATGTTTCTGAATGTGTCAAGGCTTCTGAAGAAAACACTTAGGTAGGACAGGAGGGTCCATGAGCATCCCATCACAGTAACAACAATGAAAACAATAATTTGGCAGTTCTAAAATGGTTGTAATTACTGAATTGTCCAAAGATGCTAACTGGTTTTCTCTCTGTCACTGATGATCATTTAGGGATACGTTCTCCTGACAAACACAATATCTAACCCTCTACACACACACACACACACACACACACACACACACACACACAACACACACACACACACACACACACACACACACACACACACACCAACTTCTCTTTTACTTCAGATTTCCGAAATTAAAATCATATAATTATGTTCAGGTACTTTATTTTATTATTATTTTTCAGACAGGGTGTTGGTATGTTGCCCAGGCTGATCTTGAACTTTTTGGCTCCAGCAATCCTCCTGCCTCAGCCTTCTGGTAGCTGGGATTGCATGCACGTGGCCCAGTACTCAGCTCATGTACTTTATTTTAAAGATTTTTTTTTTGACCAGGGGTACATATGGGGCCCAACTGTAAACATTGTGAATTAAGCACTGAAAACCCTCAGTGCTCGTGGCCTGTGTGTAGAGCCCTCACTGCTGGATGCTTCCCTGGTGCCATCCACAGAGAAGTCACACGTCAAGTCCTGTCACTCCAGCACTAGACCTTAAATCGCTTCTGCAGGAGCACATCTGGGCTTAAAATTGAAGCACTCATTTTCTTACCTAATTCATTTAGCGGAGACTCTCGAATGCTAATTTAGCTGCCTGATTTTCCATATATGGCATAATTATGAAAGTAATGGCAAAAGCAGGGGAATCTGTAGAGACATACTTGTACAGTTTTCTATTAAGTAAATTGAACACCATGGTAATAGGCATAAATAAGCAGAAATTGTGCCCAGGCTTCCTCAGGTATCAAACATCACATGACGGAAATGGGGTTTTTGAAGTTTCTTTGTAAACCCAAGCTAAGTACTTCTTATGGAAAGCTGTGGCCTCAACAGTTCCCAGTTAACTTTTTCTAGGCCTCTCTTTTCCTCATTGAGCTCATCTCAGTTTACTTGGGAATCTCACCGGCTGGTAGACTGTGGAGTATGACTCGTCTTCAGGACTGATAGCAAGTGTCACACAGGTGTTTTGCAGCCCTTGTGTAACTTAGAGATAGTTTAGATTTTAGAGAGATGCCAAGTACATCTTTTAATAAGATCTTTCTGACACTAGACATCTGGAGTTTGGCATCAACTCAAAGTGGTTGATGATGTGTGATTTAAACTAATGTGTCTCAATATTCTGCCCAGATTGGAAACTCCCTTTTATATGTTGACTCCACTTCAGCACTTTCAGGGGCCCACACCAAAATATTTGCTGTTAAAATATGTAAACATCACACAGAAAAATCAAGAGATTAACGTGTAACGTTAAGTTATACATGCGCTTCACTTCAGATGTTAGAATAAAGGAATCGTCTTTTGTCAATCCCTGGAACTATCATGGCACCTTCAGTGTAATATATCTAACATAACTTGTAATGAGAATGATTCTCATCTGTGGCTTGTGGAAAATCAGCCTTATTGATTTATAAGTCACACTGTGTATGTCGGTGTTTACACCAGTACTTTAACACATGGGTTGCCATTTACAATCACTTGGGTGAAGCTGGGGGAAAAAAGATTTCCCGGGTTCCATCCCCAGAGCTTCTGATGCAGTTGGCCTGGAATGGTCTGGGTCAGGGCCTATGTATTCTTAGCCCTTCAGAGTTGATTCTAATGTGTTGCCAAGGTTGGGAACTCATTGGGTTACACTAATGAAATATCGAGCATTGGGAGGATTGTGTTGTTTCAAAAAGGAATCAAACTTTTAAAGGGGTGTGTCCATTTTGGGTTTCAGTTCTGTGGGTGTAGTTTTTAGTTTTAATGGAGGCAGGCCTTTAATATACAGCAAGTTTGATGCTGTGTTACTATCTCAGCTATGTAGTTAGAGTAGAAATGCTCAAACCAGGGCACCTGTGGTGGTGAAAAGGTCTCAAACTCACATGCCTCAGGACACAGTGTATGAGGGAAGTAACCAAGTTCAATGCAGTGGGGCGTGGCAGAGACTTTGGCAAACTGAAGAGTCTTTGCTTTGCTTAAAAAGGCAGGCGATACCCAGTGTTGCCATGTTGTAGTATAGGCCCTTTGTTGGCAGATGCTTTTATTTATTATTATTATTTGAGAGGGAGAAGCTAGGAATTAAGATTTTTATGTGAAACTCATTTTTTTTTTTTTTTTTTTTTTTTGAGACGGAGTCTCGCTCTGTCACCCAGGCTGGAGTGCAATGGCGCGTCACTGCAAACTCCACCTCCTGGGTTCACACCATTCTCCTGTCTCAGCCTCCCGAGTAGCTGGGACTACAGGCGCCTGCTGCCACACCCGGCTAATTTTTTGTATTTTTAGTGGAGACGGGGTTTCACCATGTTAGCCAGGATGGTGTCGATCTCCTGACCTCGTGATCCACCCGCCTCGGCCTCCCAAAGTGCTGGGATTACAGGCATGAGCCACCGCGCCCGGCCGAAACTCATCTTTAAATGCTGGCAACTAATACAGATGGGTTTAAAAACATTGTGCAAGACAACTGCTCCACTCCACCTAATCACTGTGTTTAATAAGAGCCATTGATGACAGGCCGTGTGCTTTAATGAAGCAGGTATGAATGGCGGGGTGCAAAGTAAACCTTGTATACCATTGCTTCCTGCAAAGAAGCTATCTGAACTATAGAAAATGAAAAGAATAGTAGCTTATAGTGGTTTTTATTCAAAATTTCTGTATTCTTTATGAAGCAGTTAACTATTTTTTAACATGAAAACATTGTAATTAAAACTTTTTCTTTTATACCAAATTCTAAAATGATAAGCCTTAATCCTAAAAGTGTATTAAGATTATTATCAGTACCATTTCCTTCCCCTGGGAAAAAAAGCAGGACCACTGAAAAACTCTCTCCAGAGTGTTTTTATTGTGGCAAAAACCCTTTTGCAAGTGAATCGAGCATCCTATCATTTAAAAATGGAAAGGAAACTTACAGATGATCTAGGCCAACTAGCTAATTCCGTTGATGAAAATTTAAAGTCTTGAGTGAGTGCAGGTGCTTGGACAAGAAAAGCTGAGAGAACAGCAGTAAGCTGTGGTTCAGTGTGAGGTTCCTGGAACTCGCTTGCCTCACTTGGGGTCCTGGCTTTGCTCCTGTCAAGTTATAGAACCTCCCTGTGCCTCATTTTCTTCCTCTCTAAGATGGGGTGATAGTATGCACATATCACAGTGTTTTGTGAGACACCACCTATATTCAGTGTGCTAGCTGGTGAATTGTGAAGAAAAGAAAGCTGTCTGGTCATTTCCCTTCCTTGTCTTTTGCAGGAGGCTGGGGCAGAGGTTTTACTGTGAAGCGGTTATGCGTGCCACTGGAATCCCACAGGCTACGTGACCTTGGCCAACTTATTTAATTCCTGTAGCCCTCAGCTTCTGTGCGATGAGGATGGGAATAGTATTTATCTCCCAGTGTTGTTATGAGGATTAAGTAGAAACATGACTACGAAGGGCCTGGAGATCAGGAAGCCCCCACACATGTTATAACACTGATAGGATTTACCTTTTTTTTGCATCCATGGTGATGCTCCCTATGCCACATACTCCTCAAAGTCTCCTGTCCTCTTCATGTTTCCGTAATATGATGGGAGAAAAACAATCAAAATAACCATATACATTTCTGCTTTTTGTTAAATATTTTAACTTGGAGATATTTGGTGAAATTTGATTTCCCTGGTAGAGTTTTGGTTTGTGTTTGTATAAGTCATACTGAGTGGTCGTAGGAATTCATGAGCTGTTAAAACATTCCACACACAAATTCTTGCTGTTTGAAAATATACCAGCCTTAATTTAGTATTGTTTATCCAGATTTAAGTTTTTGAGACATTAGATCATGTGATTAGAAAAATACTTCCATGTTTGATAAATATAATTTTCTATTTCGAAAAGAAGGCGTTTCAAGAGTCTAGAGAGGTTTGTTAATCTAATCTATATAAGCAGAAAACATAATTATTACATGTTGCAACAACCAAGCAATGGAAAAAACAAGAGATGATTTTATATGTGTGGTTTGTAAAGGTTTGTTGTGAATCATTCGAAAGATTTGTAGGGCTTTTATGAAGAAATCCAAGAATATGACTATAGGACTCACAAAATGCCATGCCTTCCTCTTTAAGGGGCTGTGCATCTCTTTAATGATAGTCCTTGAAATGTTACAGACTTAAACGCTGGAAGCTTCTCAGGAAAACCCCAGGCTGGGCCTTGTTTTAGAAGCTTGCATAGCAATAATTGAGTTGTTTACTTATTGCAGAGAATATTTAAAATACTTTATTCCTAAACAATCTTTGTCAACATCACTTGAAACCGTTTTTAGTCTTATAGAATATATTGCCCTGATACAGTTAAGCAGCTGGTCCAGGCTTATTTGACTTAGCAGTAGTTGAGTAAGAAAATGGTTTCCAACTTTTTTTTTTATGTATATATAACCAAGGGCCTCTTTTGTTAATTTTCCTTCTCCCTTCTCATGGGTTCTATTTCTTGAAAGATTTTGTCTAACAAAACAGGCTGATTTAATAAGTAATTAAATGCTTGTTTTTTTAATTTTTCATGCAGCAACATCTCAAACACCCAATTTATGTGTTTAGTAACTATTTATTGAGTGCCAACTATGCAGGCACTGTCTGGGAGCTGGGGATGTAGTAGTGAACTACACGGTTAAAGCCTCATGCTCATGGAAGAAGCAGACAAAACACAATACATGAGCTAATTTCAAACAGTCATAACCTTGTGAAGAAAAATACAGCGAGTCAGGAGAGAGAGGTTGAAAGGCCTGTTTGAGATAAAGTGGTCTGGGACGGCCTCTTTGAGAGGGAAACATTTCAGCAGGGGTCTGAATGAAGTTCAGTGAAGCTCGATGAAGGGGAGTGAATGAGCCATTGGGGTGTCTAGGGGAAGAATGTTCCAGGCAGAGGCTGCAAGGGCCTGAGATGGGAGTATCTGGTGTGTTTGAGGAGGAGAGTGGTGGGGGTGGGATAGGAGAGGGAGCTGGACCTGCATGTGTAGCCTTGTGTCAGGCAATGTCACCACACAGGGGGAACCTAATTCCAGCCCTAAAGGGTGATGTGGAATATTGTGTTACTTCATTATGATTAGTTTCCATTCTGCTTTTTTATAACATTCAAATAGCTCAAAGCCCCATTACCGCCTTCAAAGTCCCCTAGGGACCTGAGAAGCCCTAACTGGCACTCTAGTTCTCTTTAAATCTAGTTTGCTTGTTTTTTAATTCTAAAAGCTCTATTTATTTTTTGTGTTCTGTATTGAAATAAAACTTTTTGGCTAATGTAACTCACTTGACTAATGTAATTTATTTAGTGTTTGCTATTTGGAAGTGGGAGTGAAAAATAAGGTGGTTGTTTTTGTTTTTTTCTTTTGAGACAGAGTGTCACTCTGTTACCCAGGCTGGAGTGCAGTGGCACCATCTTGGCTCACTGCAACCTCTGCCTCTCAGGCTCAAACAGTCTTCCCACCTCAGCCTCCTGAGTATCTGGGACTACAGGTGCGCACCACCACACCTGACTGATTTTTATATTTTTTGTAGAGATGGGGTCTCCCTGTGTTGCCCAGGCTGGTCTCAAACTCCTGGGCTAAAGTGATCCTTCCACCTAGGCCTCCCAAAGTGCTGGGATTACAGACGTGAGCCACGTGCCGGGCCAAGTGTGTCGTATTAAAAATAATGTTTGGTACATTTTTCAAACTGAGAGCCTATAGATTTCTTTTAAAAAATTTTTTCAGTAGCTTTGTGAAATCTGCATAGATTTTAGTGGTTATGAGACTGCCAGAAATGGGGGCAGGGGAGGAGAATGGTCTTGAAAGCAGTAACATAACATGTATTTTATTTGAGAAGAAGTACTGAGGGAGATTGTATAGATTCCAACTCTGAAGATACTATTTCACCATCACAGTGCCATTTCTTTAATTCTGAAAGGTAGTATTTTATGAATTCCATGAACAGTTTTTTTCTTTCACATCTGCATATTGTGGAGAGATGTTAGTGGAAACACTTTACTGTCAGAATAAGCCATTTGTTTTACCAAGGACATCTGGACCTGTTGGCTGTATTTTCACCTGTCAGCATCTTTGTTCAAGTAATTGAAAGTAGTGTGCTTTGGGTGACAGGATGCCCATGCAGTCAATGAAGTTCAAGAGAAAAATCAGAGTGTGAGATATGCCAAGATACATATATTCGTACCTGTAATTTAGCCTTTCCTAAATTAAAATGATGATCAGCTGCTGCTACAATAATGCAGCATCACAAACTATCCCAAAACTCAGTAGCTTTAGACAATAAGCATTAATGCTATCTGGTCTGCAGGGGGACTGTGGTTTGGCTGATTGAGGCTGGGTTCAGCTGGGTGGCTCTGCGTTAGGCTGCTGGTCAGCTAATCTGCTGTGGGTTGGGCTCACATCTGGTCACAGGTGTTCCTTCTGGGAACCAGGCTGAAGGGGCAGCAGCTAGTAGGGACATGCTTTTCTCATGGTGGACTACTAGAGCTCAAGTGCCAAGCCAAACCACAGAAGCTTATTTAAGGCCTCTATTCACATCATGCACATAACATTCCTTTTGCCAAATTAAGTCATGTGGCCAAGCCCAGAATTATTAGGTCAAGGAAGTATATTTCTTTTGAGGAGGAAGAGCTGAGTGAACAGTAATCCAATCTATTATGGATGCATTTTATCGGAAATAGGAAGAGTCCAAAAGGATTTTGATGTTTAGTACAGAGATAAAAATTTTCTCCCAAAGTGACCACAGTACTCTTTAAACAGGAGGTTGCTGTCCCTATGACATCCCAGAGGGCTTGGGACACATATGTTGTAACTCCCCATGGAGGAGTTAATAAGCATTTCAGGCAGGGAAATTGGAACTTGAAGGGGAGAAAAAGCAATTAAATGATTTCTGCTTGGCCACAAAGAATAGGGGAACCTGCTTGTTTGGTTAGGGATGACCCCTTTTCATTATGAGGTTCCTTAAGAACCTAAAGGCTTTAATTTGGGTTGCCCAGTCTTCTGCACTTGTATTCTCAAATCCTGAGCTGCTTGGCAAGGCTGAGAAGGTTAAGGGATGCTTCCTGTGATGCCCTCACCTAGCATAGAGAGCTTTAAGAATTTTGGGGTGCTTTGCCACTTGTTCCTGTGCCCCTTCTCTTCCCCAGTTCCAAGTCGATGTCATGGAGGATGGAAAAGGGCAGCCCAGCCAGTTGGAAACCTCTTTTTCCCTTTCTCCCACTGTATGTCACACCTTCTTGTGGCTGAGAGAGCTGTCACTGATGTCAGTTGTCCCAGGTTCTGGTTGGACTGCTGTGTGACCTTGGGCAAGTTACTAAGGTATGATTTTCCCATGTGCAAACTGAGGAATAGGATACATACCATATAAGGCTGATGTGTGAGGGGCACATGTTAAACATTTAATGACTATGAGCTGATAATGCTTTTGTTATTATCTGATATAACAGGCACAACAGGCAGCATTCTATTATTGTTATTCCAGTATCTTCCTGTGCCTCCTCACTAAATTGTGGGCCTCCAGAAGACATGATCCATGGCTCTGCATCTCATCTGCAATGGCACTAAGTTTATGACGCAGGAACTTAAACTGATAGCCACTGAATCGTATTCAGATGTTTCCTCTACCATGAAGTCTTAAGCTCCAAGGACCAGATTAGATTATTCCTAAAAACAGATTTAGTCCTCCTTTTTTCACTTTCATATTTTGCCTGAAATAAAGACTCTTGAAGCCATAGGAATGTAAAGGCTTTGAGTTAGTTTCATGCTTTACCTTTCATCAGACATTTTATACACCCAAGAAGCCCCTGGTGTCTTTATGTTATATCAGAAGAGTTGCAAAAAGCATGGAGACTAATTTTCATGGTGTGTCTGCAAGACTTAAAGGGTATTTAAAGAATATATCCTTCTAATATTCTTCTAACACCTGTCCTTTTACTTGTCTGTCAGGTTGTGGCCATGATCTTACCATTTAGCTTGTTGACAGGTATTGTAAATGTTTCAGCTTAAGTCACTGATCCCAAGGAGCGGTCACTCTAGGACAAAAAGTTCAGCTGTTGTAACACATAGGCCCAACCTTACATGAACTAAAGGCTCAAGAAGTTTATCTCTTTCATATAAGGGCCCAGGGTAGGTAGGCAGGCTACCTGGCTCCATGTAGTCATTGAGGGCCTCAGGTTCCTTCCATCTTATTTCTCTACACTCCCAAACTGTATTCCTCTTCTTTATGGTAGAAGCTGGATTCTCTGGGGCCTGAGGATGAAACTTTGTGTTCCTCTAGAGGGAAAGGAAAGGAGTATGGAGGGGTACACATACAATGTGTATGGCCTAGGCTATTAGTGATAACTTCTTATTTCCACTTTCATTGCATTAGTGAGAACTTAATTGCATGGCTACATGGAACTGCAAAGGCACTGGTGCATGTATCCTCAGCATGGCCTAGCTATAATTCTATTACTGTGGAGGAAAGGAAGGCCTGATTTGGGTAGACAATTAGCAAGTTCCTGCCTTGGACCAAATAAGTGAGCCTGCTGTTGAGAACTTTGCCTTTCCTTTGAATGGGTAACATATAGCCTAATGGTTTAGTGGAGAGAGTAGATGGTTATAATGACAATTAATAGCAATTACAGTTTATTGTGCTCCAACTAAGTACTAGGGACTACAAAACACAATTGAATGCGTTTTCTCATTTGACCCTCTCGGAAAGGCTGCAAAGGAGGTACTATATATTATTTGGATTTTATAGGCGAAGACACTGAGCCTTAAGGAGAGTAAGTAACCCCCTCAAGATCACACAGTAGGCCTGCTTGACTCCAAAGCCTTCACCATACTGCCATGCGAATGGTGAGATTCTTGGGGAATAAAGGATAATCATATACTGCTTCTAAGTCTGGTTTTTATAGCTAGTTAGCAGCAAAGGCTGTCAGGGAAAGCAGTGGGTTCATTGGAAATATTCAAGCAGAGGCTGTGTAACCATCTGTCAGGGAAGCCCCAGAGGGACTTACTGCTTTTCACTTTGCCATGGGGACCTCCATGATTCTCTGTGAAGATCGCATGCAGTTTCTGAATGTCACTCCTGACATTCATTCCTGTGACAGCAGCAAAGCCCCCATTAGCACATGTTCTGTACTTCCTTAATAACGAGGAGGCACCTGGTAACGTAGAGTGCAAGAGGGCCAGTAGTTGAAACTGGAGTTCTCTGTGACCTTGACTAGTCACTTCAACCTGTAGCCTCCATTTCTTGGGGAATAAAATATGTGCACTGGGCTTAATCACTGGTTTTCTAGGAGTGTTCTTGGGGCTCTAGGGTTTCTATAGGACTTCCTAGTAGTTTTCATCCTCTACCTACAGGGCTTTTGAGTAGACTTTTTTTTTTTCTTTTTAGATTAAAGGATTTTTCAAGTTAAAAAAAGTAAAAACCAAAAGACTGGTTATAATGATAATGGCTAATATTTGTTGAATGCCTGAATTGTGCTACATATTATTACTGTTTCGACAGCCTTACATGAATTAATTCATCTATGGGGTGCATCTATTATTATTCCCAATTTATAAACGAGGAAGCTTGAGCTACAGAGTGCTTAAATAATCTGCTCATTGTCACTTACTAGAACATAACCAGATTTCAAACTTGGGCATTGAGATCCACAGCTACATTCTAATGCAGGAATGGATGATTTCTGAGGTTTCTTTCAGATCGAAAAATGCTGTGGTTCTATACCTGATAGCTCAAGAACTTTTCTCTCCAACCAAACCAAAAACAAACTTCCAAATGATTTACTACCTCCTTCTTGACAATTAGAAGCTGAATGCAAGCCATAAAGGTCCATATCTTGCTGATAATTTTAGAAAGCCTGTAATCTTTTCATGATCACCTGATGCAGCATGAGGTACTGTCATGCTGAAGTTTCTGACTATGGAGCTGCTTCGATAAATATATCGTGCCCTTCCTAAAACACAGCTGGTCCTGGGGGTGGAGATCATAAGTGGGGCCACCTTCTGATGAGATGGTTTTGGTATGCAAGGAATGGCCTCCTGGGATGGAACTAAAGCGATGTTTTGTGGCTGACAATGCTGCGAGGGCATCTGAGAATCTTAGAATTTTGCAGCAGAAGGAACCTTTGAGGACATCTCACCCAACAGCCTCCCTTCACAAAACAAGCCTCGCCTACCGTGTGCCAGGCCCTTCTGTAAGTGCTGGGGGTGCAGCCACAAGCAAAGCCCTTGCCCTCATGGAGCCTACATTCTAGATGGGGGACACAGATAGACAACAAAGAAACAAAAGTATATCATGTTAGGTAGTGGTAAGGGCTGGAAAGAAAGGTAGAACAGGGTGAGGGGAGAGAGTGATAGCAGAGTTCTGCCTGGGTTATGCCGTATTTGGGGTGTTTATGCAAATTCACATTTCTCAACTCTTTTTTCACTATGTACCCCCATATCCCGGAGCCTTTTTTGACATTTTTTCTTATTCCCATCCCTCCTCATGGGATTTTAATACCACAGATAAACTGTGCATCTATTGATGTCCTATATGTAATCTGTGCTTTACACTTAGAGTGAGATTCAGTACCCCACCTAGAACCAATTTTCACCACCTGGAGGGCAGTATCACCCCATCATTCTGTTAAGTTCTGCTTTTTGCTATTATAAGCAAAACTAAACTCATGAAGTAGCCATTTTTAAACTATCACAATCTAACCTAAAACAACTTTTTAATTCAAAGCACTTTATTTCATAATTATGGTTTTGTTTATAAGGGGTATCAGAGCTTGGGGGAATATTTTAAAAAATTGTTCAGGCACTAGGAGTGAAGTATGAGAATCTAGACTCCCCGTTTTTATGCAGTCTACAGTATAATAGGCTGTGTATACACCAGGAAGAATGAACTTTACTAGGTGAAACTGATTCTTCCTGCAATTGGTAAGGAGGCCGAAGACTGCGACTGAAGCCCCATCTCCCAGTGCTGCAGCCTCCTCCTGGGCCTCCCTGCCTCTACTTCCTCCACCACCCTAGAGCTTGTCCTCCACAGTGGCAGGAGTGATCGTTCAAAATGTCAATCATGTCAAGCCACTGTGCTGACAAGGCTCTCCATTCCAACAAAAGAAAACCCAGACACCTTCCCAAGGCTTACGGTCTCAACACCTCCTGCCCACGCCCCCTCGAAGGTCCCACCTCCCACCTTCCTCTCTGCCCCTGTGCTGCACCCACTCACGGTCCTCCTTTCCTGAGTTGGCCAGTGTTGTTCATGTCTCAAGATCTTTGCTCTTGTTTCTTCTGCTTGGGTTTCTCTTTTTTAGATTTTAGAAAATTTGTTAAATTAAAAATGAATTTAATTTTTAGAATAATTTTAGATTTACTGAAAAGTTGCAAAAGTAGTACAGGGAGTTCCCATCAACCCCACTCCCAGTTACTTCCCTGGATTTTCCTATGAATATCCCCTCAGCATCTAAGTCTCATCTATTCGGAGGCTTTCTCTCTCCATGTCAGCTGAGTTAGGAGCCCACCTTCCTGCTTATTTTGCTATTGCATTACCCTGTTATGTCTTTTCATAAAACTTTCCTCTATGGAAATTGTCTTTATTTATTTATTTGTTTGTTCAGCATCTCTCTCCCCTCATCAGCTTGTGAGCTCCTTAAGGGCAGAGACTCAAAGCCAAGTGCACTGCAATTCCCAGGGCCCAGGACAGTGGCTGGCACATAGGATGTTCTGACCTACTGACTGGCTTTCAGTCAGGGAAGGCTGGTCCAAGGCCTAAAGCCATGAGTGGAGAGCCAAAATGAGGAGCTCATTTTCTTGACATTCATTCAAATGCTCGACATCATTAAGCCCAGTCTGTGTCCATATCAGATTGAATTCTCAATGGCAATCAAAGATAGGACTGCTTATACAGAGGACCAGTCAGAAGTTATTTGGGTAAACTGATGGTGAGAGGACTTAGGCAAAAAAACTGGCTTTCCCAGAGTCACCCTATGAGACCCGCGTCTTAGCCCCATGTATTGTTGCTCCTTTATATCTGAGAATTCTCTCCATCTCAGAGCTGTGCATTGCGTTGATGTGGGTGCTACCTTTATTCGGTTGTGGAAATAGGATCTAATTTGGGGCTTACGTGAATTGGAATTGCATGGCTGCTAGTAACAGACACCTGACACAGCAGCTTAAGTCAAGAATTCTGGAATTCACCTGTTGGTGTCTTCAGTGGTCCAGGATGTTTGTGCCAGCTGGAGTCTCTGCCATTCTCTTCCCCTTTCTTTAGCACTCCTGATTTCTAGGCTTCCAGAAGGAAGGGCAGGAAGGCCAAAAGGGCTTTCTGGAAAGCCCCACCAATAACTACTGCCTCCATTACGTTGGCTACCCCTCCTTGCCTTTTTATCTCCTGTCAGTCCCCTATGGATCATGGGTTTTAGGTGAGGCCCAGGCAGCATTAGGAAGTATCTCTCTCTCTCTCTCGGTGTGTGTGTGTGTGAGTGTGTGTGAGCGTGTGTGTGTGTGTTTTCAATGTGGTCTCCTTTCTCCCTAGGCCCAGGGTGCCTGCTCTCAACCAAGTTTTGAGAGGTCGAGAAGTATAATTCCCCCTGCAGGGCACATTGTCCAGGGTTCTGTTATGCAGAGATAAAGAGAGAATAGACATTGGGCAATCCCTGCTGCAGGAACCAACATGAGTGTTTATTCCTATCAGTTCTGCTACCTGAGAAAGTTAGGAGGAGACCATGGGGAATTTAAGCTTACATCGGGGATTAAAAAAAAAGCAAAGGGGACTCTAACATTCCTTAATTTTTTGTTCATTTTGAACAGTCCTAAACTGAAACCGTGTCACACCAAAATGTGATTTTGTGTATGTAGGTGCATGAGTTAGCATTACATGTTAAGCTTTGTCAACAGGGACCCTGAAGTCAATTGTTTAAAAGAAGATAAAAGCTGTCTCTGTCACTAATGGAAGTAGATTGTGGTTCAGGGTGGGTAGTAGGTCTCCTCCACGAAGCTGTCTAAGGATGGGTTCCTTCTGTCTTGTGTCATCTTCCCATGGGGCAGGGGTTGGCAAATTACCGCCCTTGGGACAGATTTGGCCTGTCTCCTGTTTTTGTACAGCCCACCTACTAAGAATAGCTTTTACATTTTTAAATGGTTGGAAAAAAATGTGAAAATTATTTGCAACTCAGATTTCATGTCCATAAATAAAGTTTTATTGGAACACAGTCATACTCCTTATTTTCATACCGTCTGTGACTGCTTTTGTGCTGCAATGGCAGAGTTGAATAATTGTGATAGAGCTGATAGGGCCCACAAAGCCAAAAATATTCACTGTCTGGCTCTTTACAAAAGAACTTTGCCACCTTCTACTCTAGGCTGGGGTCCCAACTCAGTGCTTGAGGCCAGCCTCCTCTCACTTTGTCTGCTTATCAGCCTGTGGGAAGAGGGACTTAGTGGGCACACCTAGCTGCGGGGGTGCTGAGGAGATCAGTCTGCAAGTGGGCAGCCATTTGCCCAGCAGACACTCTGGAGGTTCTGCTATTAAAAGGAAGGAGAGAGTGGAGATTGAGTTACATTGAGCAGACCACCACAGGGGAGGTGTGCATGCACATGTATGTATGCTTTCAGTATCCACTGTGGTTGGTTGAAGGATATCGAAGGTCATCTTAATGGATATTAAAGACTGTCTTTATTTATACGTCGTATGAAGTCTGGTATAAACAAATATGGGAAATGTAGCATATGATGGAAGAGAAGGTATTTGTCTGCCCTTTGATTCATGCATTCATTCAATGACTGTCTCATAAGAATGATTTCCCCCCTTGCTTGGTAGTGTGCTAGTTCTAGGATCTGAATTTAAATTTCTTATAGTTAGTGACGTACTCTTGCTTATAGAGCAGTGGTCTCCAAGAGTGGTCTCTGGACAAGCAGCAGCAGTATTTTCTGGATTATTGTATTAGATGTGCAGATTCTCAACACTGTGTGCTCTTGCCCCAGACCTACGAAATCAGAAACTATGGGGCTGAGACCCAGCAATTTGTGTTTCAACAAATTCCCAGGCAATTTCAATACACTCTTGGGAACCTCTGCTGTAGAAGATGTAGCATTAATTCATAACTATAATGAGCGAATGGCCTTCTCTCTTCACTGAATGAACATTTTGTGCTTTCTGGGAAATCAACAAACATTTTCTCCACTTAACTAAACTTCTTATCAATAGTCTCTTGTACTCAGAAAATGTACACAAGTCAAAATAGACAAATCATATTTTGGCTCCACATTTATTCTAGCAGACAGTGGCAGACTCTGCCAAAGCCACGAAGTGACTCCCCATGCAATTGGCCAGGTGACCACCACCACCACACAGAGCAATCTCAGTCTTTGACTGATTCCTCTGTGTGAAAAGGGGCCTCTACAGCCTTGACCCAGTGACTTTCAGATTCTGAGGAAAACAGACGCTTGATGCCTGTCCAAAGTAAACAGAGCCAAGAGAACCTTTCACAAGCCTGGTTAAGGATCGATGGTTCCACCCAAATGATTTAGATGATTTGGTGTTTAAGTATATTGTTGCATAACTCTTGGCAGCCAGAGATACCAGTGTGCTGGAGTGAGTGGCAATTTGGATTGAATGAATACGGTATCTATCAAGGGTGTATATATATGTACATACCAGGTACTGTGATTTGGACATTACCTACCATAGCTTATGTAACCTCATAGACACCTTATCAGGTAGGTACCCTTATACCCTTATATTTTCCAGATCAAAAAGCAGAGGCATTGTGAGGTTAATTTGCACAAGGTCATCTTCCCAGGAAGAGGCAGGGTTAGAATTTGGACCCAGGTAGTTAGTTCCTATACTTCCCATGTGTGCGTGTGGACGCACACACACGTGCGCGCACACACACGCGCGCGCGCACACACACACACACACACATTCCGTGCTGTCACAGCCTAGATGTGGTTGTTTCTCTTGGTCTCTTCTGCATGGGTCATTTCTGAGGTTGTAGTTGCTGAATGGGCATGGGTGGCCAGGCCCTCCATACTGTGTTCAGTACCTTTGATGATTAACTCTGAAAGGGAAGAAAGGATTACTTAGTGCAGGCCAGAGAGCTGTAAAAGGTTCCTAAATTACTCATTTCCCCTCTGAATTTCTCCTCTTGCCTCGAAAACTAAAACACACTTTATAGGGGAAGAACGAAGACCGTATAACTCTGTGGCAGCACAGTTTGGTAATTAATGGACTTGTGCCTCTATCAGAAGAGTGATGTATTATTCCAGAGCCCTGCAGAATGAGTTAAACTGAGAGTGAATTATTTGGTTTGACTGATGTGTACAGTAACTGCAGATAGTTTATTAGTGGGCCAGGTTTTAATCTTCTCTCAAAATGGGTTCTCCTCATATTCTGCACAACTGCCCAGTCTCTTTCATGCCCTGAAATTGAGTAAAAGGAGAAGGTGCTAAAATGGTTGAAACAAGAAGTGAAACCTTCTGTTTCATCATATGTTCCAGAAAATATACAGTGTATTTTTACGCAGCCTTCTTTCCATCCCCCCTCCCAATCATTTTCATTAGTGATTGATGTGATTGCAGAGTGGTTTGGTGGGGAAAAGTACTTGCAACCAAATTTAGTAAACCGCAGGCCAATTTTATTTTTAGTTTTAGTAAGCAAGGGCAGATAGCAATTGCAAATAGCTTACTGTATCTACTTCTAAGCTTTTACTTTTCTTTTTTTTTTTTTAATGTTTTACCTTTTTCTCTCCCTAGTATGTTTTGTCTATTTTGAATATAATTGTTTTTAGGAGAAAAGGCCATTTATTCCTTCTATCATTGAGACCTCCCTTTTTTTTTCAATATTGTAGGCATCATCTTAGTAGGAAATAGAATATATTTATAATCATTGATGTTACAGAAATTTTGAAACTGAGAAATTAAGTACCATAATTAATAAATGTTAGGTAGGAATAAGGAATCATAAATAATCATTTAATATTAATTGTCAGCAGTAGCCTAAGGTTGCTCAGTGATAGATTAATAAGATCAAGCAGAAAAATAAAGGATCCAATTGGCCAGAGAATGTGAGTGGAATTCCTTTTTCACTTGTATGGCACAATGGTTGGCATTCAAGAGACATTCAGTAAATGTGGTTTGGTTAGTTAGTTGATTGTTGAATAAATGAGTCCTGCACTCACTGCAGGACATCAGAGTATTGGATATGAGGTTAAGTTTGACCAGAGGATCTTGAAGAGGCTGTATAATGATCATATCTTAAGTACTAGAAGAGTCATTAGTGGTCTCAAACCCATCTGCTCTCCCCATTGGAGACTTCTGTAGGGACCCTGACAGTGGCCCTCTGCCATGCTTGAACATTGTAATCACTAAGGGCACATCAGCTTATTTCAGGTCTGTTCTGTTGCTGGACAGCTCAGATTGTAGAATCAACTTGTGGGATGGTAGCAGAAGCTCATCTGTGCTTTGCAGATTCTTTCTTAAATAGTCATACAAGCCAGTTACCCTCATGGGTTGGGATGGGAGGGGGTCAGTCAAGGAGGACAGCAGTCCCCAAAACTTTAGGGAGGCTTTGTTAGGGGCCATCTTCATGTGTACCTCTTCATCCCATTATGAAAGTACCCAGGGACTGAGAATTCTTGGCATTTCCCAGTGTTCTCCCTGGATTTTTCATAGTGAAGTTTTGATAGGGACTTCTCTTAGAGTCTCATGGTAATTGTTCCAGGGGGAGGGGGTAGAGGGGCAGGTAGGTTGAGGGCAGGAGAGGATACATGTTTTGCAAACAGTTCTGAGCTGCAGACATCCCAAAGCACCCCTAATAGAGGTATGGATTTCTGGGTATGGTGAGTGGTAACCCCACCATGGTCATTGCCAGACCACATCAATTCTGATTGTCATATTCAATGAAATAAGTCTCTGTAGAAAGGCTGTCAGGAAATGAAGGCTCTGGAAGCCATGAATGAGGAAGAGAAGAGGGACTGGTAGTGCTTAGCTTGGTGAAGAGAACATAGTTCCAGATATGAGGAGGGCTGTCAACAATGAGGGAAAAGGTTTGTTCAGTATGAGTGAGACAGTTAGAATGGAGATGGCTGTGGGATAGGTTTGCCTCAGGTAGAATTTCCTGGTATCTTCATCTAGAACTGAACAATCCTTTTTTTGTTTTGGTTTTTTTTTTTTTGGTCTTTGCCTTTTTATTATAGTTGGGAAAAAGCTGCAATCTGGTTATTAATGAAAATTTCTCCAATAGAAGTTAGTCACTTTTTTGAGTAATCATATTCTAAATACAGACTTTAGGAAAATAAATTTATAAAATACATTGTTGCTATTTTTTTTTAGTGGAAATGTGATGCTTTTTATCATTTGCAAAGAGCCAGATGCTTACATTTCATTAGTTTTATTTCAGCAAACATTTTCTGAGAGCCCACTTCCTGGCTGACAGTGTTAAGAACTGTATGCTCCAAGATGAGCAAACCAAGTAGTGTACCCTTGGAGAGTGCTAGTGGCCCCACACTGCTCATAGGGCCATAGTGGAGGTGCTGATTCGAGGGAGAAATTGTAATGAACTGGACATTGGTCTCTGGAAGTTGGAAATTACCTAGACTGCTCAACAAACTTTTTAAATGATTTATAAATTTTAAAAATTCTCCCTAGAAACTAAGAAACTATATAATACGGCTTTGTGAAAATGCAGCACCGATTTACACTGTTTTCAAAAACATTTAATCATAATAGTTATGAAAAAGTTGTAAAATTCAAATGTATTTCTGTGTATCTGTATTGGGTTATCTCTGTATCTTTCTTGTACTTTTTCCATTGCCATTTTTTGCAGTGTCCCCTTTTCAAACCTCCTACCTTCTTCCTTTTCCTTTCCTGTATCAATAGACCTAGCTGAATTTCACCTCTGCATAACCCATTCTTCAATCACTACTTTCTTTTCTGTAATTCTTCATTAACTCGCCGTATTTACTTACTATTCTTATATTTCCTGAGTCGAATTTTTAATTTTTATCTTTTTCTTTTACAAAGGAACAGTAAGTCAGGATTCATTTGTTATTACTTATATGGCCTTTGATTTTTCTTTTCCCTTTTCTGAGTCAATGGGAGATAGAAAAAACTAATCCAATGCCTGGCATAGATGAAGCATTGAGTATTAGAAGAAATGCAGTAGGGTTTGGGAGAGGAAAAGGTGTGCTCAGTAGCATAGTGGGGTAACTGGGAGATGGAGTTGGTCAGAGGGCCAGCTTACTTATACCAGGGATTAGATTCAGGGTTTCATGAGTAGTAAGTCAAGCCTTTTGATTTATTCCAAATATAGGACTTTTAGGTATTCAGATGAATATTTGTGAAGTTGTTGAAGAGATGTAGCCAAATATGGGAAAATCGTATAGAGCAAAGTTTTAGCAACCCTGTCATGAAACCATGAAACCCAATTCATTTCCTTTAAAAACCATCTATATCATTAGCTGACCTGTAGTAGTAATTGTTGTTGTTGTTTTATATAAGAGAACATCTGATTCATCAACAGACCTAGCTAAATTTCCTCTGCATAGTGACATAATTAAGTCAAATCGAAACTCTCACATCATCATGTGAGGACGAAACTACGTAAAGACATGAAGCTGCTGGTTTGATTTGGGAAATCTGTAAATAAAATGCTAATGAGATAGATATACTAAAGTAAAAAGAAAAATAATTATTAAGTATATGTCAACATGAGCCACAATTCTTTTTTATTTTTTCACTAGTAGAGTGAATTGTGGCAATTTATGACAATTTCAAAATGCAGGTTTTTTAAAAACATTAGTTTTGACTCAAACTTTTAAAAATTAAAAGATTTTATCCTCTGTGGTTTTTTTTTTTAAGATGGAATTTCACTCTTTTTGTCCAGGTTGGAGTGCAATGGCATGATCTCGGCTCTCTGCAACCTCCGCCTCCCGGGTTCAAGTGATTCTCCTGCCTCAGCCTCCCAAGTAGCTGGGATTACAGGCATGCGCCACCATGCCCGCCTAACTTTGTATTTTTTTAGTAGAGACAGGGTTTCACCATGTTGGTCAGGCTGGTCTCGAACTCCTGACCTCAAGTGATCCATCTGCCTTGGCCTCCCAAAGTGCTGGGATTACAGGCATGAGGCATGGTGCCTGGCCTCATCCTTTGTTTTTGAAAGTATTGTAGAAAATACAGAAAATAAAGGAAAACATGAAAATAAATTATAGTACATTTATAAGACATAGAAAAGCATTTTTAAAATTCTCCCTCCAAGCCAGGTATGGTGGCTCATGCCTGTAATCCCAGCACTTTGGGAGGCCAAGGCAAGCAGATCACTTGTGGTCAGGAGTTTAAGACCAGCCTGGGCAACATGGTGAAACCCTGTCTCTACTAAAAATACAAAAAATTAGCTGATTGTGGTGGCATGTGCCTGTAATCCCAGCTACTTGGGAAGCTGGGGCAGGAGAATCACTTGAACCTGATAGGTGGAGGTTGCAGTGAGCTGAGATCACACCACTGCACTCCAGCCTGGGCAACAGAGTGAAACTCCGTCTCAAAAAAAAAAAAAATAATAAAAAATCCCCCCTCCCAAGAGCTACTGCTGTTAACATTTGGATGCATTTCCTTTCAGTCTTTATTTACATTATTAATTATTATGTATAATTTGTATTGTGCTTTTCCATTTGCCTTATAACTTAAAACTTTTTTACTTCTAGTTACAAATTCTTCATACAGGAAATTTTTGATGCCTTTACCTATCGAATGAACACATTTTTATCTAAAATACTTGATGACTATACTTCACATGCTGCCTGCAGACACTTAAATGACTGGTGGAGTTTTGGACCTCAAGAGCCAGTCTCCTTCAGTTGTCAGGCCATCAGCATGGGCCTGGAGGCGAAGTGGCCTGTAGCATGAGAAGCAGGTGGACACACAGGCTTCCTTCAGACCCCACCTGAGTGCTTCCTAATGTCTCCCCTGTGTGAGGCTTGGGCAAGTTGCGTGGCCTCTTAGGAGAGGAAAGCCCCTTCCTGTGCCCTGTAGTCATCATGCCCAGATAATGCAGACCAGGGCCGGCCCCATGACAGTGTTCCCACCGGTCCTCATGCAATGAGAAAAAAACATAGACACGCTGTCTTGACTGTTTTCTCAAGTTAGATGTGGGAGCATTTGTGGCCTTTATTCGGAGGTGATGCCTTTTGATGAGTGTGTGCACTAAACTGTTGTTTCTTTTACAAAATGAAGATAATGATAAGTCAATACCTTTGTTTTCTGGACTCTTCCATGGGCATTACTTTTCTTTCATGGCCTGCTTTGTGAAATCCAAAAGTCTGGAAGCAACACTTCTGCAGGCCATCTGTGCCAAATTATTGGCAGTTCCCCGAGTCCTCCCAGCACATCTTTGCTCACCCTTTTTCTACTTCCTTGAATGCCCACCTTTGACAAGATGACAGATTCTGTCAAAATTCCCTTAAGCAGTGCCCTGCACCCTGAAGCTTTCTGGACCTGCCTCCCACCAGGCAAGATGATCCTGTCCTCCTTACAGTAACACTCATTTTAGTTACTCAGTCCTCTGACTGCCTCCCCTAGAAAGTTCCTGAAGGAAATGGAGTCCTCTTCAGAAAACCTGTCTTCAAAGGAGCCAGGTAATGTTTGTCAGGGTGCTCCTGGCAAGGGAATAGAGGAAGGTAAAACCTTCTTGCAGATCACATGGGCGCTCTGTTTGCTCTAGTGGTCACTGCTGAGGCTCCTGCCAGAAGGGACTTTCCAATCAGCATTGTGAGACTTTGTTTTATTTCATCAGTGTGTTTATTTCCTCAGGGGAAGAAAATGTGGGGAAGACAATGGAGTAAGAAAATGGACAATAGGAAGAAAATGAGATGACTGCTAAGTGAATTAATTAATAATTATTTAGCCCATTACTATATCCCACGTTTCAGCAGATACATTCGTTTTAGACAACTCTCACGTTTAAAGATAAGTGACCTTTCCCCCCACTGATTCAAATTGAAGATCAATGTGTGCTTGTGTGGGAATCTAGTTGAACCCATGGGTTCAGGCTTTCCCATTGCCTCTTTATTTCTGTGCTTTTACCAGCTGGATGCACCTCCCTATTTCTGACACTGAGAAGTTCACCGGTGAGGGAGGCATGCCAAGGAGACTTGCAATAGCCCGAAAAGACAGGGCCTCATAGAGCAGAGAGACTGGGGGTGGGGTGGGGACCTTTGAGTTTGACCCAGGCCTTTCTGCTTGCCTGCCTTTGCCTGCTTGTTTACATTTTGATCTTCAGAGGGAAAAAATAGGTGAACTGTTGCCCTTTCTTTCTCCACGGACGTCTTTCTTGACACTGGCGACATACTTCTTTGGCACTTTTTCCAGTCTGATAGGCATTAAGAAAAAAAGAGGCTTTTCATGCATTTGTTGACAGAGCAAGAAAGGGGATATAGTTGTCTGGTTCAATTGCTAAGATATGAGAAATTGGGCTGCTTGAGGAGAGGAGGCTGTTTACAGGCTCTGCAGCCCAGCCTATGTGTGAATGCTCCCTGGTAGCACAGGAAAGGTGGCCCACCATCCTGATTCCTTCACCAAAAATGATGGGGACAGCACGTAATGCCAGGAGACAAAGAGTTATTTTTGCTCTACTTGACTTTGGATTGGTGGAAACATTTGAGTACCATCTCTTCGTTAATATGAGAGCAGTAAAATAGATAAGTAAAGCCAACGTAAGTGGAAACCTCGCCTATCCTTAAGGACTCCTCAGCTGCCCATTTCTGACTGCGTAAACCACAAGGAGGTTTTCTTCCTCCAGACCCTGAGTTGCGTGTGTCATTCACTCAGCAGTGAATCAGTGAATCCTGCCTCATTCCTTTGTTGCTGTCTGATTGTTTCAAGTGCAGTGAGTTTGTCTTCACAGCTAGTTCATGAGCTTATTGAGTGCAGCAATCATGCATTTTAATTTATTTCATTAAAAAAGATCTCTAACATTAAGAAGGGACTTGGTAAGTGTGTTTCAAATAAATGAATAGATGGATGGATAAATGAATGAATGAATGAAACAGTTTCTTAGGCCTCACTCTGATGATAACAAGTCAAGAAATACTCAGATATGCCTTCTCAGTAGATTAAAAGTCCAAAGACTAAACCGTATGCTTAAAGATACTCTCTGGAGTCTATTTACAATAGCAAATAATTGGAAATATCCTAAGTGAGTAATGATGAGAGAGGATTGGTTCAATAATGAGTACATTCACTTGCTCTGCTATGCAGCCTCTAAAAAATTATGGTGTGTAGCAATCTAAAGAAACATGTGGGCCAGGCGTGGTGGCTCACGCCTATAATCCCAGCACTTTGGGAGGCCGAGGTGGATGGATCACCTGAGGTCAGGAGATGGAGACCAGCCTGGCCAACAAGGTGAAACCCCGTCTCTACTAAAAATACAAAAATTAACTGGGTGTAGTGGTGTGTGCCTGTAATCCCAGCTACTCGGGAAGCTGAGGCTGGAGAATTGCTTGAACTCGGGAGGTGGAGGTTGCAGAGAGCCGAGATCGTGCCACTGCACTCCAGCCTGGGCAACAGGGTGAGACTCTGTCTGAAAAAAAAAAAAGTAAGAAACCTGTGTTAAAGTGACATACCACATTATACATATAATGCACAAAGGTCTGGGAAACCCAGTTGCATGGGGATAAAGGAAAGAAAGAAATTTACCAAAATGTAAAGAGTGGTTGTGCTATGTTAAGAGTGATTTCTTTTTCTTTTCTTTTCCTTTTTTTGGAGACAGGGTCTCACTTTATCACTCAGGCTGGGATGTAGTGGTGCAATCAATGCTCACTGCCGCCTCAATCTCCCCATGTTCAGGTGATCCTTCCACCTCAGCCTCCCTGTCCGCCCTCCCCCTGGCCTACTCCCAGGTAGCTGACACTACAGGTATGTGTCAACACACCTGGCTAATTTTTGTGTGTATGTATATATATATATATATATATATATGTAT
Source organism: Pongo abelii (assembly GCF_028885655.2). Classification (NCBI taxonomy): domain Eukaryota; kingdom Metazoa; phylum Chordata; class Mammalia; order Primates; family Hominidae; genus Pongo; species Pongo abelii. The sequence continues at coordinate 57,007,107 of NC_071991.2, forward strand.
ATGTACTTTTTTTTTTGGTAGAAATGGGGTTTTGCCATGTTGCCCAGGCTGGTCTTGAGCTCCTGGGCTTAAGCTATCCACCCGCCTTGGCCTCCCAAAGTGCTGGGATTACAGGCATGGCCCACTGTACCCAGCCAAGAGTGATTTCTTTTCTCTATTTTCCAGATGTCTTGGAAGGTAGCTAAACTTTCATAATGTAAAAAAAAAAAAAAAAAAATTGTTTTTACTAGTAGGGGAAAAGTGATCTGAAAGAAGTATGTTAAGTGTGTGCAGTTACTGAATCAGAAGGTGAGTACTTGGATACTTATTCTTTGGGCTTTTCTGTATGAAGGAAATATTTTATAATTTTTTTATATAAAAAGAAAATAGTACAGGTTGAGCATTCCAGATTGGAAAATCTGAAATCCAAAATACTCTAAAATTGGATATTTTTGGGTTGCTGATGGGATGCTCAAAGGAAATGCTCATTGGGACATTTTGGATTTTGAGTTTTCAGATTAGGGATGCTCAACCAGTAAGTATAATGCAAATATCCCAAACGCCAAAAAAAATCAGAATTCTGGGCCAGGTGCACTGGCTCATGCCTGTAATCCCAGCACTTTAGGAGGCCAAGGTGTGAGGATCACGAGGTCAGGAGTTTGAACCAGCCTGACAAACATGGTGAAACCCCGTCTCTACTAAAAATACAAAAAATTAGCCAGGCATAGTGGCGGGCGCCTGTAATCCCAGCTACCCAGGAGGCTAAGGCAGAAGAATTGTTTGAACCTGGGAGGCAGAGGTTGCAGTGAGCCGAGATCACGCCATTGCACTCTAGCCTGGGTGACAGAACGAGACTCTGTCTCAAAAAATAAAAAAAAAACAACAAAACAAAAAACAAAAAACCAGAATTCCAAAGTGCTTAGGTTTCAAGCATTTTAGACAAAGGAAACTCAACCTGTGGTAGATTAAAAGCAAGAACGTAGCAACAGTATGACTAGTGATAGTTAACATTATAGGAAGAAGATCGGAACTTCTATTTATAAATGACAATACTCTGGGACCATTTGGAATAGAGAGACAATTGTCTGCCATCCCTGAGGACAACTCTATTTAAGGGCTTATCATGCAGTCAGACTGTTTATAATGATCATTCTGCATCATCAAGTAAACACTTGATTATATTCAGTAGACTCTGTTTAATAAGGCATAGAATTAGCACCTTTTAATACTTAATTAGTACTTACAGTACTTAATAAGATAAATTTCAGTTATCTGAAGATTCACTCCTGTGTTACACCAGAACATCCTGAATCTTCAAGTGCCATGGGATAGCTCATGTCACCCTCACAGTGGGACAAGTTACAGATCATCTGGTATATCACTGTTCCCTAAATGGAAATACTTACTGATCAATCGATCAATGGGGAAATGGTTTCCTTAATTTAATGTTGTTCTAATCTTTTACAGTCAAGAGATTTCTTCAAGATGGTGGCCTGTCATCTGCTGGCTTCTGCTCCTTAGTATGTCTAGGCATTTCCAACTCTTTATTTAAATTCTTGTTGGCTTGCCTAGCTTGACCCTCCTGACAGGTGCTAGTTTTGTACCTGGCCAGGTGGCCACAGCCGTGTTGACATTTCTGCCAAAGACAAAATCAAGGAAAGTCAATAAATAGTATTTAGAATAGTAGCATGGGGCTTATCTTAAGGCTTCTAGGAAGAGTATAAAATTGACATGGAGAAATGGAATACTACTCAGCAATAAAAAGGAACAAACTCCTCATCCACATAGCAACATGCATGACTCTCAAACCCATCATACTGAGTGAAAGAAGTCACACACAAAGGCTACGTACAGTTTGATTTTACTTTATGAAATTCTAGAAAAGGCAAGACTATAGGGACCGAAAACAGCAACGTGGTTGCCAGGGTCCTGGAATGGGGGAAGGAGATTGTACGAAGAAGCACAAGGGAACGTTATGGGGGTGCTGCAAATGTTCTGGTTTTTTTTTGTTGTGGTAGTGGTTACCCAACTGTATGCATTTGCCAGAACCCATCAAACTACACACATAAAAATGGATGACTGATTTTATATAAATTGTTTCTCAGTAGCTGTTAAGTGATATGAGAAAGCTTCCAGTCACTTTCTGTGCTCTTTGAGGATGAATTGTTACCAAACCCTTCTCCCTCTTTTTATTATTTGTTGGATGCCTACAAGAAACTGTGGTGCTAAATATTTAAAAATGCTTCATGTGACGTTACTTAGGGGTAAGATTAAGTGGTTGATGATTAAGCTGCAGGGTCAGCATATAATTTATTCTTATCTTTGGATTTTCCTGGTCTCCATTTCAGTATGTGCTTAGGCGTGTTTTCATATTTACCTCCAGTATTTTGGGAGGCATGACCTCTTAGTATCATACCCTCAGTACCCGGAAAAGCAAAGATTATACATGTGAACCTTGACTCACAGATTTTTACTGCCCTGGACATTTTAGTTACCTTTTCCTTTGTCCTTCTACTTGCTGGAAATGTGGATCCAGTTTAGAAGGGATCAAGGATGGGAGCTCTCTTGGTTTATTTTTTTAATTTTTCTATCGGCCTAAATCATGCTTTGATCTCTTGGTTTCTTTATTCCTTGTTCAGTGATGCAAACTCACTATGACCTCTATCATTAGATCTAGCAGTATTGAACGTGTTTGGATAGTTCTGTGGAAAATGATTTTTAAAACAGAAGAGGAGAGTGATCTCATCTCCTAACTATAAGTAAAAAGTAAATTGAAAAAGTCCAACCAAAATTAAATTTTAAGTTTCATCAAAATTTACATTTTACTTTCCCTTCTTGGAATATGAGTAGTAATACTGGAAGCCAAGTGCCATTTTCCAGCAGATTTACCTTTGATTTAAAAAGGCTGAAATCGGAAAATTAGGAATCTTTATCCATCTGTCCGTTTTCCTTTTTTAAAAATTTAATTTGGAGTCTCATGTCTCATGTATAATATAAATGAGCATATTTGCTGCTAGATGATTATACTGTGATTAAACTGTGATTAAATATATTTATTTTTGATGTCAGCCTATTGTGTGTTTGATTTAATTATTTTTAAGTTAGGTTTTATTTCCTTTTCTCTTTCCTCTCCAGCTGCTCTATAAAGAGCCTGTACAGACCCCTGGCAGTGAGCGAGCCCCAGCCTCTTGGTGACAGAGTGGTGTCACTGCTGATTGGCAGGCAGGGCCTGAGACTCTGGAGCGAGACTGCTGCTCCCATTGTTTCCTGCAAATGTCTGCCTCTCAGGGCCTTGGAAATTGATGACTGAATAATGCAGTGTATACACACTGAGAACTTACAATTCCAGACAGAACTGTCTGTTTCTCTTTCGATGCAGTGTGCTGAGAATATGTGCAAAGCTTTCTGGGTCCCATGCCTTCAACTCTTATTTTCTCTAATATGTCAACCTTTTGGAGATCAGCAGTATCTTTAATCTTATTCCTATTACTGGCTAGGGGCTAAGCATTGAACTTGAAGCTGATTTGCTGTGTGACCTTGGGTTTGAATTCCCTTATCTTAAAATTGGGAGGATAGCACTGCCTGCATTGGAGAGAATGTGGCTTAGAAAAGCTAATTGATGATTATAAAGCAATTTGTAAACATGCTACAAATGCAGAACCTATTCCTAGTTCTTTCCCTCCCCTTAACACCCCCACCCAGCAACTTTCATTTTCATGGGCTTATTTGTTCATTTATTCCATCATTCAACAACGTTTTACAGAGCACCTTCTAGGCTCCAGGTACTGTTTTAGGTGGTGAGGATTCAGCACTAAATGAAAATTGGCTTTGATCTGCTAGAGCTTACGTTTTAGGAGGAAAGACAGATAATAAAATAATAAACATGACCTGGCTTACGGTATATAAGGAGGAGCTTATATGTAAGCAGAAAATGATATTATCCATAAAAGGAACCTCTGTAAGACCTGCAGTCTGGCTGCATTGATGAAAAGAATATACCATAAATTCCTTTTATGGATAGTATCATTTTCTCTTCTACTTAAAGGATCTGTCTATAGCTCCAAAGACTGGGCGTAGGTCCATCCGTCTCTTTGATCAGAGGGACCCTTTAGTAACTGCTACAGGGTAGAAGAAACAGTTTTTCCGTTTATTAATTCCTTCCGTGAATACTGAGCCTTCTAAACCTGGGACTGTATAGTCAATGGAACATCATCTCCAAAGGCTGTGTACCTGCATGGAATGGGAAGACAGGCACACCGGCCAGGAGCTATAATACAGTGTGATGCTTTGTCTAAGGAGGGTGTATATGTTCAAGGTGTAGTGGTTGGAAGCAGTACCTGAGGGAGTTAGAGAAGGCTTCACCAGAGATAAAGGGCCATAGAAATTACTATTTCTATTCCAGCCTTTTAAAATCAAAGTTAAATTTGCTGGAACTTAAACTTGAAGGACATGGATGAGTTCTGAAGACACACAGGTATCAGGAAGGGCTTCCCGAGCAGGGAACAGCACTACAAGGCTAGAGGCATCACAGAGAAAGTCTGATGACTTTTGGAAGTAGAAGTGTTTGAGTCAATCTGCAGTATAGAGAAGGAGATGAGAGTTGTGGAAGGTGAGACTAGACCCAGAGGGTTGGACCTAGGCTTAAACAGAACTCTTCATTCTCTCTCTCAGAGACGGCAGAGCAGTGTGGCCCAGTGACGATCTCAGTAGCTGGTTGGAGGCAGGGTAGAGACTGAAAGCTCTCCTGACTCCCAGTACAATGCTCTTTCTGCTCCAACACAATGCCTGTACTTTCTATCCGCAGAACACAGAAGAAGCTCTAGGCAGGGTTGACAGTGAATTGGATTGCATCTGGTGTGGTTGTGCACGTTGTTCGCTGTGCAGGAATGCCTGGGTTGGGGAAAGGGTGCTGAAATCCAGCCTGCTCCCTGCTGGCCATGCCCTGCATCTCGTGCTGGGTTGTTGTCCTACCCAGAAGTAGTGGTACCTCTTTTGATGAAAGAGCCGCATGGGCTAGCAGGGCCCTGGGTGGCCTGCTGAGACATACTCTGGCTCCAAGGGAGAGATACAGTGAGCAACGTAAGTTCAACAGCAAGGCCTCCTATACTTGACATCTTACTGAAGTGTCCTTTGTGCTGGGAGCTAAAAATGGCAGGACAAAGGAAAGGTGCCCACAGTAGAAGGGCCTTGAGTATTTGGGAAGTACTCATGGAGTCACCTCCTCCATTGCCCCTAGAACTTATTTCTGACTCCTGGTGGTCGGTGCTCCCTAAGTCTTTATTTTAAAGTGGAGGCTTTATTTTAAAGTGGAGGCTCCTCAGCGAGCCTCGGGGAATATGTTACTGCTCACCTGGCTCTGAAAGACTGAGTGTCACTGAGGCTTTAGAAATGGTTCTCGAAGTGTGGTCCTCAGAGTACTTTTGTTAGAATTGTTGCATGTGCATATGTGTGTGTGGGTGGGGGGTGATACACACCAAAAATACTGGATTCTGAACATCACATCAGAGTCTCTGAGGATGAGGTCCAGGAATTTCACTAAGCTCCCCAGATGATGTTTATGGACAGTAGCATTTACGAAATTCTGTTTTCATGTCCTGTTTACAACGAAGAGGGAAAAAAATGCTTGAACATCGTTAAGGTAATCCTAATATTTTTAAATTAATTTTATTTCATTTAATCATATACCTTGAAAACCATTCCATGTGAGTAGAGGTAGAACTGCCTCATTGTTTCTAATGACCGACACATATTTTGCTCTGCAGATGTAGTATAATTTAGCTAACTGGTATTTTTCTGACTGTAGTCTTTTTTCTGACTGTAAACCCAATAAGAGGTTATATATTAATATTGACCAGTAAAAAGTATTATTTTTATAATAAAAGAAATTAGAAAAGAGTTTTGTGAAACTTTTTCATTTTAAACATGTAGGTATACTGATGAAGATACTAGAAATTATTTCTTATTGTCATCCATGGTCAAAACTCTGGAAGTCATAGGTTAAGAGAACTATACGTAAAGTATCTGTCAAGCACCTAACATCAGAACCTTGCATTTTCTTTCTCAGAGAGCAGTCACAGTAACAGCTGAACTTACTGTATATGAACATTTGTACTAAAAACCAGGATTTCTTTTTCTTTTTTAGTTTAGTCTATGCCTGATACTAATGAAGGCTTCCTGTTCTTAAGGCATGTGTTATTGAGAACATCTAATTTGATCTTAGGGCCATAATACAATCCTGTAAAAGTTGAATTGACAGTCTTATTGGAATTAACTCAACATATTCTCACTGCACCTTTTTAACCAAGAAAACTGGCCTGGCTTGAGTAGCATTGGCCTCTTACCAACACCTTACAGGAATTTTCTGGCATTCCATGACTGTGTACCTAAAGAACTTAGGGCAAGTTCTCAGAATCCACCTCTATAGCTTAAAAAGCCGAGTCTTTGAAAAATCCTTTCCTTAAACCTTCTGTTCTGGTTGTCAGGCTTTCCATGTAGGAGGTGCTTGTTCATTTTTTTTGTTAACTTCAACCTTCTAGAAGTCACATGTCTCTGAGTTGTGTCTGCCTCGATTTTCTATTTCACATTTGGCTTGGGATTTCACTGTAACAGGATCCAGGGCTGTGGCTGCATCTTTTGAGTCTATGAAATTTTGTTCTACTCCAAATTAAAAGCTGGGATAGCGTAACATAACCAAGAGCTTAGTAAACTATATGCTGTGAATGAGTTTCACATTGCCATCAGATATTCACAGCTGTAAAGTTCTTTCTGTGTTAAAACATTGAACATTTCCTGCAACCATTCAAAACATTATAACAGTTCAAATTATATTTGAGCATCACTTATATGGCTCCTTACGGAACTTATGTAAAGTTCTTGAAGTCAGTGATTTTAAGAAATTGTGCTTGGAATATTTATAAAAATTCTTGCCAAGATCTTTCCTAGTATTTTATTTCTCTTACCATAACAATATGATATAAAGAATAAAAATAGATTCTTCTCACCGGTTGCTGCATAAATGTTGTGAGGTTATCTCTACTTTAATTCAATGTGTTGTACACATATTATTATTGACTCTATGTGCTATGATGTGAAAATGTTGGGAAGCACCAACAGAATCCATGGGGGACTGGACAGTAAAATCTCCTGTAGAACTTTTTAAGGGAGTACATGTTCTCTCCCCACCCCAGATCTACTGAGTCAGAATCTCAGTGGGGTTTGGGGTGAGGGGTGGCAGGTATTATGTTTCCTAGACTGCAGTAAAAATACTGTAGTGAGTATTTCTGTCTCTGTTAGCCTTCCTCATATTTTGATACCTTGGTCACTTTATTCTCTGCCTGTTTTCTGGGCTACTTAGATTTGTGACTTTTGGCTGGGCGTGGTGGCTCACGCCTGTAATCCCAGCACTTTGGGAGGCCAAGCCAGGTGGATCACCTGAGGTCGGGACTTCGAGACCAGCCTGGCCAACATGGTAAAACCCCATCTCTACTAAAAATACAAAAATTACCTGGGTGTGGTAGTGGGCGCCTATAATCCCAGCTACTCAGGAGGCTGAGGCAGGAGAATTGCTGGAACCGGGGAGGTGAAGGTTGTGGTGAGCCAAGATCATGCCACTGCACTCCAGCCTGGGTGACAGAGCGAAACTCCATCTCAAAAAAAAAAAAAAAAAAAAAAAAAAGATTTGTGACTTTCAACTTTTATAGGAGCTGGAGATCTTGAAGGACTTACTTTGTCATAGTAAGTACTTCTTTCTGCAACCTTTTCTAGTCTCCCTCCCCAACCTCCTCTTCTTTCCAGAAGAACCATGCCTTCTTCCCTGTTCTGCAAATATGTATACTTTAAACATACTTCCATACCACTTTATCATGTTTGTCCATAGGGCTGTTGCCTCCTACCCCGCTCTAAGTTCTTTAAGGGCAGGATATAGATGTCTTCTTCATCCTTGTGTCCAAGGCCTAGTCGTTTAGTGGATCCTCAGTAAATATGATTAAATGAATGAATTATTGAGTGTAGGGAAACAGGAAAAGCAAATCCTAAATATATGGTTTCCTGGGACTACAATAACTGTACCATAAACTGAGTGGCTGATACAGTAGGAATTTATTGTCTCCCACTTTTAGGGACTAGAACTGTTGGCATCAAGGTGTTGGCAGGGTTGTGCTCCCTCTAAAGGTGCTAGGGAAGGGTCGATACCAGGTCCTTTTCCTAGCTTCTGGTAGTTTCTTGTCAGCATAACTCCAGTCTTCATAGGAAGTTCTCCTTGTGTGCCTGTCTGTCTGTGTGTCCACACGTCTCCTTTTTATAGGGACACCGATCACATTGGATTAGAGGTCCATCCTAATGACTCATCTTAACTAATTATATCTGCAATGACCCTTTTTCCAAATAAAATACATTTTGATGTACCAGGGGTTAGGACTTCAATGGATCAGCTCTGAGGGACACAGTTCACCTCATGGCACTAACTGTTCCCTGGGCCTCTGGCTGATGCACAGAAGAAGGAATGTGCCCTTGCAAAGAGTTTCCTTTGGTGTTTCCATGAAAAACTTGGCAGCTTCATAGATGGAGTGGGTTGATGGCCCTTGAGGTCTTCAGGCACTGACAGGAGGATACAAAATCAGTGTTTTGTGACAAAATCTAAACCAAGGTCACTACAGGCAGCTGGGAAATTTGTCTCTGATGGTGAAGCAAAACAACTAGTACCAGGCCCCTGATCTTAAGTGCTGGGCAGTGTGGCAGTGACTCAGCCCTTCCACTTAAGGTCTACCTTGACCTAATTAATTAGCCAGTTCACCAAGTCATTCACATTTATGTGGTGGTACAGTTTCCAAACAACTGTCATGTATGTTATCTCATTTGAGCCTCCAGCCACTCTGGGAAGTAGTCTGGGAGGTGCCTCTATTTTATAAATACGTAAACTGAGGGCAAATCCATACTCACAAGTGGTAAGTCTGGGGCCTGAACCCAGGTCTTTGGACTCCTAATTTAGTGCTCCAGCACTCGACGTCTACAGTTTTCTTCCAGGACTGTCAGTCTTTGCAAGTGTAACACTCAGCATGACAAGGAAATCCAAAACCCTTGGGAGAAGAGGAAGGGTGGCAAATATTCTTCACAGAGCGAGTTAGGATGAGAAGCCTACTAGGATTTAGAAATCAGATTTCCTTTTTCTCTTTGAAAAGTGTCTTTAGTCTAATCTTAAAAGCCTGTCATGCCTGTCAAAAGAAGCTGGCAACAGGTGAACAGCGAAGCATTCTGAGAATGAGAATAAAGGGTTTTTTATTAGGGAAGGAAGGCATAGCAACTTAATAATTACTGTTGAAATAGTCACAGCAATGCTGAAGCTTCTCCATAATTTAATCTAACTTAATACTAACTGCCTCCTCCCTAGTGGCAATACATAAATTAATTAATAGTAGGTTGGATTTGAAGCTATGTCTTTATATTTAGGCCATTATTAACTTGTTCTCTGCGCCTGTCTTACCTGGCTGGGTCTGTTCGTAGCTTCCGGCTGCTACTTCCCCTGTGATTTCTACCAGCAACAGGCTTTTGAAAATATGTGCTTTTTAAATCTGTGTTTATTCCCTTCTGGTAATAAATACATAAGCCCTGCAGAGAGTTTATACCTGCTTGTTTCATAGCAGGTAGTAGGTATGGTTCTGGAACATGGATCTCTTTTCTTTAGTTTTTCTTGTGAGAGGCATTGAACAGGGGATAGTAGTTAAGACTAAAGGCTCTGAGTGAGATTATCTGGAATTGAATCCTGGCTCTGCCACTTACTCACCTACTGTGTGACTTGGGGCAAGGCACTTAACCGGCCTGTCCCTCAGTCTCCCCATCAGGAAAATGGGTAATAATTAATTGTATCTACCCATAGGATTGTCATGACAATTGAATGAATACACGGAAAGTTCTTGGAAGTGTCAGATACCGTCTAGGTACCACTCATGTTGGTTCACACTAATAATGGAATTCCTTTGGGCTCTCAGTTGCCAGATGGTCTCAAAGGATCGAAGTTGGCCATCCTGAGTTTCTGGCTGCACGGCAGACACCATTCCTGTGGTGACTATCAAGAAACGGCATCTGTGGAGAGGGGAAGGCATCATTCAGAAACCACTGCCATCTATATCCCAGGGATATGTAGAGGAATTATGCACAGTTCATCCAAGAGCGCACCCTGTGGAGGCAGAAAAGGACTTGCAAGGCCTCTTGAGGCCTGGGATAAATGCTGTTAAGGAGACCCGGGTGCGGGACTGGCAAAGGGCATTCTGATTTGCTATGGATTGCTTGTTCCAAATAGATACCTTCCTTGTTTTGGAATGCCGCAGGGTCGTGAAGGGTGACTGGCAGCAGGAGAGGGAGCTATCAGCAAGAGAAGTTTGACCACAAGGAAGATGCTGTTGCTGAGCAGTTGACTGGTCTCCGTGCCTCTCGTCCACCCCTGCCCCTTACTTTTCACAGCTGTGAGAGTGGTATTCTAAGACACAGATTGAATCATGTTACTTCTCTAACTAGACCCTTTGTGTGTTGCTCCTTCCTCAGATGCTTACTGAGCCTCAGAGGCCAAACAGCACCGCAGTTCTCTGCAGGCTTTGGAGTGAGAGGTTCTGAGTCTCAGTCCCTACCCTACCATGGTAACTGTTGAGCAATTTCACACGAGTCACTGCTTTCCAGTGCCCCAGCTGCCTCGGTAAGATGGCATCAGGATGCCTAGCTTGTTGGGCTGTTGGGCAGGAAAGTGCACTTGCACAGGGTCTGGCACGGCATAAGCATTCAGCATTGGCCATTGCTATTTTCTGGCCCTGCAGCCTCATCTGCGAGCCTCCGGTGTGAACACTCATCCACCCTGCGGCCTGCAGGCTTGTCCACCCATCTCACTCTGTGGCCTCCCTCAGGCCTTCTCCTTCAGGAAGCGTTCCTGGCAGTCCCTTGTCTTCCTCACCATAGGCTGGGTCTAGACATACCTTTGTCCCTGAACAATTAGTACTTAGGTCAGAATTGGGTCTCTTCATGCAGTATTTTAATTCCTCCTCCTCCTGTTTCTCTCCCTAACTAGACCACAAACTCCGTAAGGACAAAGACTCTGTTATTCATCTCTGAAATTGTGGCAGGTGTTGAAATGGTGAGTGTATAGTGGGTGCTCACTAAAAAATAGATGGATTTGAGCTGCCTAATCATACCACACATTCAACTCAGTGCCGAAGGCAGCCCTGCACAGACCCACTTCCACCAACATGTTGTTTCTCTCTAGATTCTGAGCACGCTGCCGTTTCTAGACTCATCCTTGTTGGAGTGGTGCAGCCCAGATCCCTATATGTGGCCAGGGATTTATATCTTTTCCTTCTTGAGGGAGGTTGAATTTTCCATTTATGAAATCACCAGGGCGGGAACTGGTTCAATATGGGAGATAAGGGTATTGGGTTAGAGTTAGAAAAACTGGTTTGGAATCCCAGGCCTACTACTCATTCTTAGCTGAACTACCTTGATCAAGTAACTTAAACTCTGTGTCCCAGCTTCTTCACCTGTAAAATAGGGAGAATAGAGTGTGAGGGTTATTTGAGATAATAAATACCCAACATTCAGCAGGGTGCCTGACACAGTGAGCATTCAGTAATTACTCCCTGCTGCAATCATGCTAGTTGTTGTTGTTGTATTTTGGGCTTCCATAGCAGCGTTGTAGATTGGCAGTGCTATCCATACATTTCAGAAGAATGAAATTATTTCCTGAAGTGAAACATGGAGAATGGAAAAAGGTATTTGTACAGTTGGCAATCCCTGCAGCTTGCAGAAACTTCATTACACAGAGTTGCTTAAAATAAGAGAGCCAGTACAATAGTACAAGACTCTAATACAGGAAGAGGACCAGAGATGAATTGGTTGATAATCTCCATCCACCTAGTTACATAGATACAAACAGAATTTTATGTTTATACCACCTACTTAGCCAGAATACCACCAGCTTGTTTATAAGTATTTTTTTTCTTGGTGTTGCTGTAAATGTCACTGCACCTCGCCCTGAAATGAGTTTTTAAGAGGTATTTTATAGTTCATGCTCTTCACTATCGATCAGACTTAAAAAGTAATTGCCTCTTTTGAAGCTTTCTTTTGCCCTTGAAAACATCTCCTCCGTGTTCTTTCAAAACAGTGTTTCAAAATGCCGTCCCCAGATGTCTATGTGTGGGGGGCGGTTATCAGATAAGATTTTGGCAGAAAGTCCTAAGTAAAGTTATTTTGCTGTAAATCCAGTCCAGTTCTTATTAAAATAGCCAAAGAACATGTGGCTGTGAGCATGTGGCAGGGTGCTGTTTGTTCTTATAAGCAATTAGCTGACATAAGAACAATTGTAAAACTCGTAACATGTAGCAACCCTTACATATTAAACAACATATTTAGTGCTACGTGGTGAAAGCTCTGTCTCATATCTGCCTTTTAGTTAATGTTTGTGGTAGCCACACAGCCTGCTTGTTAGGTATCAAGCCAGTTGAGGAGAGAGGGCTCCTTAGTTTTGGGGAATACAAACTTTGGGAATAGAACTGTCCATGTTTACATGTTCACATTTAATTTTCACTCAAACGTGTGTCTGTGTGTATGCAATGTAACCTGTGCATGTTTGTATTTCAAATAGTCTATATTTCTCAATTGTCATTTAGGCTGCTACTATATAAGGAAAATATTGCTTCCCTACAATCACCCAGTTATCACTTAGGGAAATTGCTACTGAAAACAGGATAGGTCATAGTTTGAGTCATTTTGAGTAATAGTGCAAGTATAATTTGTGCATTCATTTGGGGTCTGTTGAGCACGTGTATATATAAAGCACAATTCTAGGCCTTCGGGAGGTAGCAGGAATCAGATGTGGATTCCACTCCTCAAGGAGCTTATAGTCCAAGCGAGAGAATATGTGTATACATAAAACCTTAATACAAAATAGAAGATTATAAATGATAGTGTAAAACAGGATTGGACAGTATACTGCAGGAGTCACATACCTATATACACATATTTTTCAATTCTCTCTTCTTGTATCATTTGGGTGTAAAAAAAAAATAAATATATCACTTAGATTGGGTTCTAATTGATGACCTGCAGGAATCAGGATCCTGTTGTATTTCTTCAGTAAAAGACAAATATTGGTAAATTTAAAACAATGATAGAGGCTGGGCACAGTGGCTTGCGCCTGTAATCCCAGCACTTTGGGAGGCTGAAGAGGGAGGATCGTTTGAAGCCAAGAATTCAAAACCAACCTGGGCAACAAAGTGAGATCCAGTCTCTATGAAAAATTTAAAAAACAAAAAAAAGCTAGGCATGCTGGTGTGCATACCTATAATCCCAGCTACTCAGGAGACTGAGTTGGGAGGATCACTTGAGCCCTGGAGATGGAGGCTGCAGTGAGCTGTGTTTGTGCCACTGCACTCCAGCCTGGGTGACAGAGCAAGACCCTGTCTATCTCAATCAATCATCAAAGAAACAAATATATGTGGAGACCCAACTTGGGCTATTAGAACTATAAATATTTAGTTGGAGATGATTATTGGCTATGCCTTTGAAACCATTCCTAATAGAGAAATTCCCAATTTCTTTAAAAAAAGAAGTGTCCCATATAGTTACTGAAATTCTTTTTTGAACAGCCAACATGCATGGAGTGCTCAGTACCCACCAGGCGCTGTTCAATGCACAGGGTTGACAGCAGCCATCAAGAGATGACACCCCTGCCTTCAGGAAATTTGGGTTGTAGTGTGGAAGACAGATGATAACGTGAATAAATAAATAAACAAGATAATGTTTCTTATAGGCCTAAGTGCTAAGAAGGAAATAAGCACGTAGTGAGACTGATAGAGACAAGTCGTTATTTATGAGTTTTGTGGAGTGACAGTGGGACAACATTGGTTAGGGTCAGGGAAGGCCCATCTGGAGAGGTGAAATTTATTGAGACCAGAGTGATGTGAAGGACTCTCTGGAAGAAGACTGTTTCTCAGAGGAAGCAGCAAAGGCCTAAGGCAGGAGCAAGTTGACCTGTTAGAGGAACAGAAGGAAAACCCGTATGGCTAGAACACTGAGTAAGGACCGTGGTGAGGTTGGTGGGGGAGCTGGTGTCCTGGGAGGCCATGATAAGGAATTATGACAGTGGACAGGTTCCTAGACTAGTGCACAAAAGACCATTTATCTCAAGTGCAAGCCCAGTTCTAGTTTTTTTTCCTCTTTAGTGAGACTAAGTTGAATTCTGGGGCCTGGAAGCAGGTTGCTGCTAGGGAAAGAAGGAAGAGGAGAAAAGAACATTTGTTTTCTGTCCTGAATTCTCCTGGCAGATCTTAAAAAGCACAATTTATGTCATCATCTCTCTTCATCTAGAGACCTTTATCTAAGCAGCTGATAGGCTTAGGATTCTTGGGTTTTCTTTCCCTGTTGTGATACTCCTTCTTTGTCATATCCCTGTAGCACTCCATTTTCTGAATTTAATTTTACCTTTCTTCCTCTTTTAATCATTCTCAGTCAAAACTCTCATTCCTTCAAGGCAGCTGATGGTAGCTGGTAGTAGGAAAGTAAATCTGATTCATAGTGTGAATAATGGATGTGGTCTGGTCCACTTATCAAGTCATTTGCATTTTACAAAAGGTGTTTGTTAAGCCGAATGAATCTTCTGTTTTAGTGAACAAGATGGTAAAATAAAGATGAGTAATCCATGTCAGAGGTTTGGAGGGTGATCTTTTTTGGGAAGAGGTGAGCCAGCCTTGTTTGCTTGCCAGAGGTGGTTTGCTTCTGTGCTTAAAGCATGTCTGCTTTTATGGCTTCTTCCTTTCTTCCACACACAAATTCTCTTGAAAGTTCCATTTTTATCCATAAAGGTATTTGTGTCGCTACTGCAGCAGCAGCAGGGAGTTCCATAGTCAGGAGTACACAGTGTGAAGGCTCAGAGATGGGTAGGGGTTGGGGGCAGTGGTGACAATGTATTTATCAATTGTTTGTAAGTTGAATATTTATACATTGAGAGCTAACTGTATTTTGTTTGAGAGGTTTCACCTGCAGTTGGAGGATCTGAAAGATGTGATTATGGTTGACCTTTCTTCCATGTCTATGTTTAATTTCCACTCTATGTTTATACATGTGGATGCAGGGTAATTCTGAATAATGCTAATGATGAAGGGTCATCATTACACAGAAGATCATTCTATGCTCCTAATTAAAATTATGGCTGGAAATTGCTTCCTTATGTGTAGCTCCAATTGCCGTCGCAATAATTTCACTTTATAACTTCTATTTAATCCTCTCCTTACCACCCTTAAGAATCTTTCCATGTCCTTGAAGTTGACTCCTTTGAAATCTTTGCGGGCAGCCCTGGTTTCCCCTAAGCTATGGGTATCCTGATACTTTGTTCCCAGAAGTCTTTAAGCTTCTAAGTAAAACAGTCTTTGCTCCCTCTTCTCCCACTGCATTTTTAATGAGTTCCGGTTCTGGAACACGACTTGATTTCATGTTGTGGTCAATATTATAAATTAGCTGAGCCTTGCTGATCCTCGTTCTCCCTAATGAATTCATTGCTAACTGTCTTTTGGGCCAAGACCGCCATGTACTGCTTACCCTAATTAGTATTCTCTGATGGAAACCAAGTGACCAATAGCGCACATGTTTTCAAAATGAGCACTTATTGCATTCCATGTCATCAGTTATAGTAGGAAAATTACGTGTAATGATATTCTCCATGGAATTCCAAGTAGGAAATGTTTTACCCAAGAAGCATCTGATCATGGGGGTAGTAGGATCAAAGAGTATTTTTTTTCCAAATCAATATTTCATGTGGTCAGTCTTTGCCCCATATATTCCAGAGAGATTGTTTAGTACAATAAATTTGAAGATTTGTGCATTGCATTTTCCATTCCATTAAATTTCAAGAATCACTTCTAATAATACATCGAATGAAGTGTTCTGTCAATTTTCCCATAGCAGAAGAAACTTTTGAGAACAAATGCCCATGGCAAAGTAACAGCCCAGTTTTCCAACCTAGAGCTTAGAAAAATTAGGCAATATTTGACTCTCCGAGAGTGGTAGCAAAACTCTATGCAAATTGTAGGATACTGCTCCAGGATAAGCCCTGAAGATTTGTGGTTAGTGTTGAGAAGTGCTTATTTGGGTCATTTGTTGGATGAATAAAAGAATGTTGAACAGAGCTTAGTCCATATATTCAAAGGCAAGGTTGTATCAACCATGGACCAAATGTCTGTTCATTTTGCGAAATGCTTATAGGAAAAAGAGATAATACCTATAATTTTAAGGATTTTTTAAAGATTCTAGTCATCTAGTGCATATTGTGGTTTTATTTATGTAAGGAGAGAAGGCTCTGGTGAAATAAAAAGTGTTTTGGAAAGGGATTGAGAATCTTCTGTTATTTCCCTAACATGGGGCAATAGGGAGAAAGTTTATTGTGTACAGTCAGATATACTCATTTAGATTTTTTTTTTTTAAGTGATAGAGAACACTCATTTTAAGGGTCATCTGTCTTTGTGAATATACAAATTACTGACATGCAATTCAATCATATTGCACTGAGGGGTCCCAGTCTTACTGAAACGAATGAACAATCTTTTGTCAAGGATAATTTGGCATAGAAACTACTAAGGTAAGTTAGGGCATCTTAAAATTTTGTATGTGATTAAGTTAAAAGCTCTGGAATCTGTGATGTGAGGCCTGAGAATCCTTTGTTTCTGAAAAGCTTACCAGGTAATGGTGATGATAAGCTCAGTTTGGGACCATGCCCGATAATTCTCAGATAATTATTATTCACAAAGATTTTCCCAGAATATATAACTTTTCATGATGGTAGTGAGGGATCCATCGGTCTGATTCCATTGTAAAGCAGTCATCAGGCCAAATATTGAAAGATTAAATTAATCTCTGTTCTTTGGCCCAACACACATACATTTGGTATTCTATCCAATCTCTTGTGTTCAGGAAGTTGCAGAATACTGTGTGTGGGCAATAGACTAAGGAATGGTGAGCGAGCACCCTTTCGAGAGAGAGAGAAATACCAGTTAGACTCCTGATCACATTGGAGTACCACTCGACAGTCTCCATAGAGCTTCATGTTTTATCCCATGTGGCCCTCAGAAAACCCTGAGTAAATTAGCGCAGATGCTGTTTAGTAGAGTCCATGTTTTCCAGATGAGGAAACTGAAACATAGAAGCATTAAGTGGCTTGCCTACGTTCATGTGACTACTGTGTTGAAGCTTTTACAAGCTTTCTGATACCAAGCAGGCCTTGCAAGGGAATGTGAATGTGGGTTGTTACATAAACTCACATTCTTTGTGTCTCATTTATAAACATGCAAGAATTTAGCTCTCAGTTTATGATGAGTGCATTCTGTGAAATATATTTATTTTTCAGCCACTCCCTAGTTGAACAGAATTAGTTTATAGACTCTCAGGGCAGGTTAAAAAAACATTTTTGTGGTGGGGGAGGGTCCTCAGTTTTGTTTTGTTTTTTTTCCAGTAGAGTCTTTTGGCTCCCTTTGGATTTCATGAGAAAAACCTTTGTCTAATATATTTCATTAAAGTGGATACTTGTTGTATGAATGTATTGTAGATGTATCCAGAGGCCTCCAGTAATGTGCATGCTTTCACTAAAATGAGCTAATGAGCTAGTAAAGGTTACTAATAAACTCTGCCTCAATACAAAATCAGTTTAATAAAAACAGTTAGATTTTTAGCATAGTTGTACAAGTGACATAAATATTTGTATTTATGTGCTGGTTACATAGAATTTTAATTCCTTGATTAAAAAAAATCAGTAGTTCATGTTTAGGCATTCTTTCACTTTATATCTTAAAGAATTGAGGAGTGGTGGAAAGATATTGACAGTGTTATTAGATGTAAAAAACACACAACACAGTAACTGCATATACTCTGATCCCACTATTAAAAACAAATGTATTTGGAAACAGCCAGCACGTTATCTGGAAAAATGTAATGTACCAACTTATCTCTGGATGGTGCGATTGTGGGTATTTTATACTTTCTCCCTTTTGCTTTTCTTTCTTTTCTTTTTTAAATTTTTTATAATGAACATGTATAACTTTATTGAAAGAAAAAAATTACTTATTGAAAACTTACTTTAATGAGAGACATACAGACTTTTTCTCAACTGCTTTAGTAAACACCCAGGGGAAAAGGAACTTGTAGTTCTTTTGGTATAGCATTGCTTTGTTTCCCTAAGTTAAAAAGCCCTCTCTCATTATGCCATATTAATACCCCTTGAAAACTGGAGAAGTTACCATGTAGATAAGTTAAACACAAATCCCTGTATCAAAATCACCTGTGCAGATTCATGGACCCCCCCCCGCCGAAAAAGGCAGATTCTTGGGCCCCAGTTCACACCAAATGAATAAAAAATGTTCGGACCCCAGAAATCTCTATTCTTATTAGGCATCACAAGTGATTCTGATGTGCAGTTACATTTGAGATTCATCCTTCTGCTTGTAGATTTCTCCATGTGTAGCTATCTTATCATGTTAAAGTATCTTCTAGGCTCTTTTTTCATCTTCAGAGTTTTTAAGTAACCATACGCCTGCATAATATTCATTTTGTTGTCAGGAACACTAAGAGATTATATGATTCTCTCTAAAATATGAGAGGTAGAGGGAGTTTGGGGGGTATTCACAGAGGGTCTTCTTGTATGACTAAGACCCTCTGTCCAATGCTAGGGGGCTCCTGCTGTTTAGGATGGAGACCTGACAGCTGGCCACGAAGGGTCAAGGAAAAGAGTCTTGCATAAAAACAGAGAACCCAGTGATTCTCAGAGCTACTCTCAGAAGGCTACCCCAAACTTAAGTTTCCTAAAGAATAACTCACTTTTTTCTTTTTACTTATCTCCCAGTCAGAACAATGGGTTATCTTAAGAAATCACTAAATCAGCATCTTGTGTTCTGAGTAGTACATTCTTTTGAAGAAGTCATTATGTGAAAGAATTCACACCATGAATGTGTTTATTTTGAATGTGTGCCATCATGCAGGAGGTATAGTGCAGCTATCCTTGGTTTCCTGCTGATTGAAATAATTTGCAGCAAGTCAGTGCTAAGTATAAACTCAGCAAATGTAAAGTCAGTGCTAAATATAAACTCAGCAAGACACACCTTCTTGCTGAATTGGCCTGGAATGGTAGTTCTCAAATATACTGTGCATCAGAAGCTCCTGGAGGGCTTATTAATGCACAGGTTGCTGGGGCCACTGCCAGATTTCTAATTCATTAAGTCTGGGGCCGGGCCTGTGAATATGCATTTCTTTATTTCTTTATTTCTTTTTTATTTTTATTTTTTGAGATGGACTCTGTCACCCAGGCGGGAGTGCAGTGGCACGACCTCAGCTCACAGCAACCTCTGCCTCCCAGGTTCAAGCGATTCTTCTCCCTCAGCCTCCCAAGTAGCTGGGACTACATGTGTGTGCCACCACACCTGGCTAATTTTTGTATCTTTAGTAGAGACAGGGTTTCACCATATTGGCCAGGCTGGTCTCAAACTCCTGACCTCGTGATCCACCTGCCTCGGCCTTCCAAAGTGCTGGGATTACAGGCATGAAGCACTGCGCCCAGTCAAATATGCATTTCTAGTAAGTTCTCAGGTGTTACATCAGCTGCTGCTCTAGGGACCAGACTTTGGGAGCCACTGACCTAGAAGATACATCTCAGTAACCAGGACTGTGATCACATGTACAACCTGATTCTTAACTCACAATTTAATATGGCCTCCTGGAACTCTGAGTAGATGCTACTAAGAGAGGATATCTCTTTTTTGTAATTGAGTGGTAGGCCACCGAAATGGTTTGGCTGCGTCCCCACCCAAATCTCATCTTGAATTGTAGTTCCCATAATCTCCATGTGTCATGGGGGGGCCCGGTGGGAGGTGATTGAATCATGAGGGCACTTCTCATGAATCATGAGAACACCCGCCATGCTGCTGTTCTCGTGATAGTGAGCGAGTTCTCATGAAATCTGATGGTTTTATAAGAGGCTTTTCCCCCTTTTGCTCGGCACTTCTCCTTGCTATTGCCATGTGAAGGAGGATGCGTTTGCTTTCCCTTCCGCCATGATTGTAAAGTTTCCTGAGGCCTCCGTGAATCAATTAAATTTCTTTCCTTTATTAATTACCCAGTCTTGGGGATGTCTTTATTAGCAGTCTGAGAATGGACTAATACAGCCACATTTTCTCTTTTTTTGACATTTATCTCTGCTTTTCATGAAATAAAACTTTTTGGCACTTTTTTTTTCTTTTAGACCTCCCTGGTGAAATGAGGTGCCAGTGGTGTTTCTCTCTAAGGGTTAATATGAATTAAGGCAAGTCCTGGTGAAGGTTTGTGTTTTCCAGTCAGGCATCACAACTCCCTTTGCATACCTTGACATTGTCACCATTCCCAATGCAGGTCCATGCTAGGCCACTCGATAGACTAGGTTCCATCCCCGTTCCACAGCCTCCTCTGGCATCTGTATCCCCACCCTGACATGGGTTATACCTAAGGTTACACATGTTTCTCTAAAGGGCATTTGCATTTAATAGTAACCCTTAAATACTTCAAAGACTGAAGGCATGACTTCTAAGGCTAGAGTGAGATGCTTTGCAGGAAGGGTCTGTCCATTTTCCCTTGCCCCAGTACTCTTAAGGTTAGCCTTAGGATCCTTCGCCTAGTATTTAGCTGTCAGGAGACTGTCAATTCTAATGAAAAGCAAGCTTTAGAACTTTCTGGAATATATGTCTTGTTGATCACTGCCTGGGATATCCCAGAGCCTTGATTGAGTGTCTGGAACAAAGTGTTCATTGAGAGACAGGGGGCTTTGGCCAGAAAAGCCATTCACTGTTTTCTAGAGGAGATCAGTTTAAGAATGTACTTTCCATTGGCATGGAAGCTTTTTGGGGGTGGGGTAGGGTTGGAAAGGGACTGGGCCTTGACCTGGAAAGGAGATGGCCTTTAGGATTCCGTGGACTCACCCTCTCTTCTCTTCCTCTCTCCTCCCTTCTTGTTTTCACTCCTCCCCTCCCCTTCCTTTCCCTCTCCTCTTCCTCACATGGCAGACTTTTGCTCCTGCACTGTACCCTGAGGTGGCTCTAGAGACACTTGTGTCCCTGAAACACTGTAAGGTGGGGAATGGGGAGTGCAGTCTTGCTGGAAGATGGTTTAGGAGCTTATCTCAAAGTTGCTCCTCTTGCATCATCACCGCTCCCCTTCCTGTTCTTCGTCACACTCAGAGCCTCTGGCCTCTGTGCTGTTCCAAGGTCATTCCTGCCTCTGAGTGAGACTCGCTTCCCCGCACCTTGCCTAGCTTGCTCCTTTTCCTTTAGGTCTGTGCAGAAGGTATCCTCCCTCCAAAAGACCTTATCCAAAGTGGTCCCCCAGCCGTGCCCATCCCCCTCTCCTCATTAAGCTACTTTTTTCTTCCTAGCACTTATTACTACCCGAAATTATTGTTTCTAAGTTTATGTATTTGTCTCTCCCCTGAACTACTGGGGGTGAGAGTAGGAACTTTTTCTAATTCACTTCTGTGTCTCCAGCTCCCTAAGATCACTGCCTGGCAAATAGTAACTGTGCAATAAATATTTGTTGCATGAGAGTGAAAGTGAGGCAAGCACTTTGCTTTTGTCTGGAGTAGTGTGTTACTAGGGTAGCTTTGGGGGATGATGGAGATTATGAAGGGGCTACATCCTTCCCACCCCTAACCCCTTCCTGGTGCCTCCATTTACTGGAATATGCTACACTTGAACCATAGGATAAAGCCAGGGTATAGCTGAGGAAGGCTGCCTTATTTGGCAGTCTTGTAGGGAATTTGTTTGCTTGGATCCCATTCCGGTGGAGTCACCCAAAGGTCTTGCTCCATCTGAAAAACTACACTTGAGACCAACCTTGGTCTTGGGTTGGCAAGGCCCTTGCATCAGCTGATGGAATTCTAAGCTGAAAACATCATCTGTCTCTATCATTTAGCACTGATGAGAAACCAGTGCTTGAGAAATCACAAGGCCCAGCAATCTCATTTTTTAGTCGTCTCTCATGCTTGCACTGAGTGAGGATGGTGGTGAGGTGGGACAGGGAGGACAGGTACAGGAAAATGCCAGACAAGATGGGCAACCCTGGCAGCTTGCAGTCCTTCCAAGGGAATATCCTCAACTCTAGTGCTTTGAACACCAGAATGATGTTAATCAGGGGATTTTTTGTATCAGCATTGTCAACATTTACATTCACTTTACACATTGGATTTGCATCTGAAAAGACCAACTATAATCAACATTTAAAGGATAACACTCAAATTTGCATCTGATTGAACAGACATGTTAAGTAATTTTAGCCCCGCTGTTGCTAGGAAACCAATTAATAATGCTCCACATTTCATTAAAAACCGGGTTCTATCTTTGCTTTCATTTAACTTCACAATTCAGCTGCTTGTGCTGCACTTTTTCCCCCTCGGTAAATTGTGACAGATAAATTATCGTTTTACTACATTTATTTCTGTGATTACAATTGTTAGTCATATCTGTCAATACAACTTCAAAGCTTTTAAAAAATGCTTTGGGGGGAAACTGAATTTTAACTGTTAACCATTTTTTTCGCTTTATAGCTTATTGGGTCTTTAATATTTTTGTGAAGGCCTTCCAAATTGTGGGTTAACAACAACAAAAAAAAAGCAATCTTCCCTGTTCCATAATTGCACCTTCTCAGTGTGGTGACTAATAATTAGAATATTAGGCACTATTCAGAAGGTGACAGACAGCTGATTAAGCATTCAGCTGCATTTTACTTTTCTCTGCTTTCCATGGTTTGTAGGCTAGATCAGGTTCTGTCCTTTATGCAGTGCAATTAAAATTTTTATGACTTTATTTTACATAATAGACCCTGCTCTTATAAAGAGAAAGTACATTTTTTAGCTACTGTAATGTGTCTTTGAGCCAGTCAGCTGGGTAGATGCATTTAAACAGTAATGGCATTGTACAGTTTAGCATTTTGTAGTATTGATCTGATCAAAATGCTCATTAAAAAGCAAAATTAGTTCCTATTCACATCTGTTCCACAGCATTTCAGTTACTTTATTTAAATGTGTCTGGTTCTTCAACTTAGTTAAAGTGGTGATCTCCCCCCTTTTCTAAGGGCTAAGAAAAGCAAAATGGAATCTGCTTTCATATTTTATACTCCACTTTGGTCTTTTGAACTGAAGGTAAAGTGCAAAGGACATGGACTTCGGAAGCACATGGCCCTGCAGTCAAGTTCTGGCTCAGCCCCCTCTGTGGCTTTGAGCCTCAGTGTCCTTACTGGTCAAATGAAGATGAAAGGACGGCACTGGGGAGAAGATGACACCCAGGATGGTGAAGAGTGGGTTGGGCAGCGGATACTTGGAACCTCTTCCTTCCCTTTCTCTCGAGAACCGCTTGGGCTGCCACAGCACACAGTATCACAGGCCAGTTGGCATTAAGGGTAGAAATGTATTTTTCTCACAGCTTTGGACACTGTGAGTCCAGGAGCAAGGTGCTGACAGGGTTGGTCTCCTCTGAGGCCTCTCTGCATGGCTTGCAGATGGCCGCCCCCTCGCTGTGTCCTCACGGGTCTTTCCTCTGTGCGTGCACACTCCTGGGGTCTCTGTGTGTCCTGCTCTCCTCTTATTAATCAGATTGGATTAGGGCCCACCTTAATGGCCTCATTTTAACTTAATTTCCTTTTTAAAGGCCGTATCTCCAAATAGTTACTTTCCGAGGCACTGGGGGTTAAGACTTTAATATATGAATTTTGGAAGGACACAAGTCAGCCCCAAACAGGGACTGACCGAGATGCTGCACGTGGCATATTCCGTCTCCTGTTCACTGTTTTGTTCTTTCTCAGCAGTCAAAACAGCTGAAACATCAACAGAAGAGGCAGGAAATGGGGTTTCTTGGTTGTGACATTTCTGGTTAGGTTAGAATTGATCAGAAACAGTAATATTACCTGCCCCCTTGATTTTTGGTTAGTATTTCTACCTTTTTGGATCTGTTCTATGAACACTTTTTCCTGACCTTAGTAAGAGTCATCAATCCCAGGATTTTAAGACCCTTATTTCTACCTTCCATCATTGTTATAGATGTGTATGTACAAGGTACAGGTGATAGGGATACATGTCCATTTCCATTTTTAAATGAATTCTGGGAAAGTGTTTGCCTCTTGACGTGGCTGGCAGGGGCCAGGCTTTGTGGCCAGCACACAATGGGCAATTAGAATATAATGACACAGACACTATAGAGAAGGTCATTTGTTCATTCAGCTAATCTTTCCTCAGTGCCTACTATGTGCTACTGTGCTGGTCACTGGGGTTGCAATGAAAGATAAAAATAGTCATGGTCCCTATTCTTACGGAGCTTACAGTCTAGTGGGGAAATAGACTTTAATCAGGTCATATCACAGTTCTACCAGTATAGCTCTGATAAGTGCAGGAAAGGAAAGGCATGGGCTGCTGTGAGGGTGAATAATGTTGAGGGGTTAGGGAAGGCTGCTGGTTGAACTGAGATCTGAAGATGAGACTTACTTCGATGAAGGGGTGAGTGGTAGGGGTTGAGGTGCTGGGGGTGGTCATGATTCAGAGTACAGGGAGGAACATTTCTGAAGAGCAAATTGCATGTGCACAGGCCCTGAGACAGAAAGCAACTTAACATGGAAGCAATGAAGAAAAGGGCAGTGTGGCTAGAGGAGAGAGGGAGGGTGGGACATGCAGGGTGACGTGGCTGGAAAGTCTCCTGGGAAGGCTGGGGGAGTTGGAAAAAACTTCCCAGGGAGGTGACATCTTTGTCTTTAAGGATAAATAGAACTGATTGCTGCTGGCAGAGAAGAGGGAGAGGCGTCTTTAGATAGGATATCAGCATCTTGGTGTGTTCAGGAAATAGTGAGAATTTCATTGAGGCTGAAATGTCACTTATGTGAAGGAACCCATCATTCCAGTTAATGGAATTTTATACTTCTCTGCGTTCTAGCTAACTAGAGGCTCACTAGATTTTCCAAATTGGGATGTATCCCCCTATAACTATGGAGGGGCTCGTTACATAGAGAATGAATGAATGAACACATGAGTGCTGCGTCCCTGCTTGAGTGGTGTTGGTTGGTGTTCCGGGATTGCCCTAACCTTACAAGCAATGATACGTTAATATTTTATCTGTTCAGGTCTGGTGGATTGATGGAAGGCAGGACGCATTGACATCTCAGGCCCAGGTGGTTCCTCAGCCACTGTTTTTTCCTCCTCCACAGATCTGGGCCCGGAGAACCCCTTCAATCCTGCTTGGTGCCCCAGCCTCACCCTAGTTGCTTGAACCAATTTCAACTCAAGCCAGGAGGCACCCAAAAGAGCTCCAGCCCTGTGGTCTGGGTCAGCAGTTACTGTTAGGCTGACCTGGGTCATGGTGGCTGGGTTCTGGAAAACAAGGTTCAGATGTTCACATAAGCTGAGCTACAGAGCATGTTCCAGACATGGTGGGAGCCTGGATTGGGTGGAAGATGCCCATCCTGCTTGCAGGGGAGGAAGGGGAGGAAAAACTGAAACATGAGTTTGGGAGCGCATTAGAGAAGTCTCTCTGGCAGCTGTATCACTGATGGCAGGACTTGTATGTATTTGGTTTTGGCTCAGACATGAATTCTTATTTCTTTCCCCCAAGAAACTAAAATCAGATAGAAGATTTAAAATTGGAGCTTAGAATGATATGTTTCTTCTGCTTTTAACAGTTCATTTAAACAGAAATAAACAAGGCCACTCGCTGGCTGCTGCTAGGTAGAAAGTCTCTATACCTCAAAGATTTTCATAAATGCAAGGAATATTCTTTGATCTTGAAAACTTTTCTTTCTATGTGAACATTGGCACCAAACTATCCTCTAGGTGTGATGGCAGCTTGGGAGAGAACTTTTGTCAGCTTCCAAGATTATGAGATTCAGCTAAACCAAAAGACTGGGACATTGAAGGGTGATTATAAAATGTGAGTGCAGATTTATTGTGAATAATGGGAAAGCTGTGTAAAACAACACCTGAAGGGTGTCTAACTTGGTCAACATGGACTTCATAATCTATGCCCAATTAAGTGCTATCACTTTTTCTAGGCCCCACAGAGAAATGTACAAACATATGAGACATTCTTATCTACATTGGTCACATGTATGCAACTATGCCTCTGTTAGATTTGACTTTCACTATTAGGGGATTCAGGAAACATTACTGAGCACCAATTGTCATTTCAGTGAGCACAGGGGTGGGATGAAAATAGGATCACACATTTCCCCCTTGAGTGTCATACGAATAGTGGAGAGGAAATCACATGGATACAGAAATGGAGCTCATGTTAAAAATCTTACAGCAGGATATACCATGCTACATCTCACAGCTTTGTAGATGATTCCTGGACTCTACCAGCCTGTTTCAAATTGAATGTCTCGTATGCTTATTCTTACTTTGCGCTTGTAGATCCTTTTAATTGTAGTGCCATTCTACCTCTAGCTAAGGGTAACAGCTACCTCCCTTAGAGAGCTCTCTGGCTTCCGGCAGGGGCAGCTCACTGGCCAGAGGGGAGGGTAAAGCCTTGATATGGCAGAATAAGGGAACCTCTGGATTTCCTTTTTCTTTCTTTTTCTTTTTTTTTTTTTTTTTTTTGAGACAGTCTCCTTCTGTTGTGCAGTGGTGCGATCTCGGCTCACTGCAATCTCTGCCTCCCAGATTCAAAGGGTTCTTCAGCCTCAGCCTCCCGAGTAGCTGAGATTACAGACATGCGCCACCATGCTCAGCTAATATTTGTATTTTTAGTGGAGATGGGGTTTAGCCATGTTGGCCAGGCTGGTCTTGAACTCCTGACCTCAAATGATCTGCCCACCTTGGCCTCCCAAAGTGCTGGGATTACAGGTGTGAGCCACCATGCCCAGTGGAACCCCTGGATTTCAAGGCGGGGGGTGGGTAATATCTGGGCCTAGGGTTTAGTTCTGGTAAGTATCTGGGCTTAGGGTTTGGTTTATTAGCATCGTCTAGGTCCCAAGCAAATGCAAGGAGTGGGGGATTGAAAAGAGAGCAGCAGGGCAGAGCTGAGCAAATCTCCCACTTGGGGTGGCTTCCCAGCTTAGTTAGGCCTCATCTGGGGAGAAGCTCCAAACAATTCATCAGACAACTTGAGAGCCCCTGCATGAATTCCAGAGTTAAATGAAAATCCCAGCTACTCGGGAGGCTGAGGCAGGAGAATCACTTGAACCCGGGAGGCGGAGGTTGCGGTGAGCTGAGATCACGCCATTGCACTCCAGCCTGGCAACAGAGAGAGACTCTGTCTCAAAAAAAAAAAAAAAAAAAAAAAAAGAACTGTGTGCGACTAGTGGTTCAGACATCTTCCTTCCTCTACCCCTAGGGACAAAGGGAAGGATGCCTGCTAGACTTCCTTCATATTTTTATTTCCTTCATATTTTTATTCACTTCTTTTTAGCATTTGATATTACAGTTTAGCTTCTCTGTGTCTCAAGTTCCTCAAGCAATAATATGGGTTTGATGAACGGGGGTCAGAAGTTTCCTTTGGCTATAGTGTTCAGTGATCATGGCATTCTAGGGAGTACAAAGAAGAGAATAAGCATCCAATCCTCTAAGACCTTTACTCTAATTAGGGAGTTTCATTAAACCCCTGAAAAGCTTAAAAACAAAAACAAAAACAAAACCCCACCAAACAAATGAAAACCATAAGTCCTTTTACAAGATAAGATAAGCGCTGTTGCAAGACAGAGAGGAATTAATGGCCCCTGATGTGGGCTTGGGTGCCTACGGGAGTCTTTGTGGAGGTTGGAGGGGTTGGATTGCATATTTTAGGATGGCAGGGTTAGAGGGAACAGAAAAGACTATATCTGTCTTGCTGACTGCTGGATCTAACACATGGTAGGGGCTTGTTAGGCATCGCTGAATGTATCAGTACAGTAAAATATAACTGCTGATACAGATATATGTATAGGTAATGCTTACAGTTACGTAGGGGACTAGTGGGGTAAGGTGCAGGAGAAAACGGGTTAAGACAAGATTAAGCAAGAGTTTTTATCAGTTCATTGATGTGTCCCAAATGCCCAGAATAGCATCTGTCACGTAGTGGGTATTCAGTAAATATCTGTTGAGTGAATGAAATGATTAATGGCATAATTTGGGGCTGTCATGTAAGTAGTAGGGGGAAGCGTGGAAGGTTTTTGAGAAAGTACCATTTAGGAAAGGTCCATGGCAGCCATGTGGAGAGCCGATTGTAAATGGAGGAATGAAGAAGCAAATTAAGAGATTATGAAGTGGGCACAGGGTCATGAGGAGGGTCTGAAATAGATGAGTGGCATTGGAAACAAAAAGGATGGGCAGGATGGAGACATCACAGAAACAGACTTGCTGAGTGGTTATAATAGTAGGTGTCAAGGGGAGGTTGAGTCAGAAGATGCCTGCAGTCTGAGGTGCTAAGGAGTCCAGGTAAGTTGGAAAATGATCATATGATTGGCATAGAGGAAACAAAGTAGGGTTTTGTTGGAGGGGAGGGGCAGCGGGTATTAATGGTTAGTTTTAGATACTTAGGTATGACAGAAAGGCAAATCATCTCCATTAGGCACTTACTTGCAAGCCGAAAAATGGTTGAAATTCTGGAGCGTCCTCTCAGGGCTGGAGATCAGGTTTGTGAGTGATGGTCTGCAGGTTGCCATGGGAAGCAGGAGCTTCTTGAGGGTGGGAGTGGGTAGGGAGACCGGGGGCTGCCTGAGGAGCAGCATGGCCACTGCCTCTTGGTTCACAGAGCTGTTGGCTTCCAGTTCAACTGTTTCTTTTAACAGCACAGAGGTCTTAGGAGCCATACTTTGTTCATGTCTAGGGAGCTTTCATTCCAAGGGATTCTCCCTGCTCTCTTCCCCAGCATTGCCTTTATTTCTTATGTAGGGGCATTTTGTTGTCATAGCTATTTATCTGGTAAGATCATCTGCTATGTGAAAGTTTTATAATTTGTGTCTAATTAATGAGCATCCCCTTGCAGGAACAGATCCCTCTGCTGTTTTTGAAGGATATGCTGCTCATGACTCTGTGTGTGTGTGTGTGTGTGTGTGTGTGTGTGTGTGTGTAAAACTCTCTTAGAAATAGATCTCCAACTAATCTTACAACCTCAAATGACAGAGTAATGTGTACATTATGGATTGAATAAAAACTTGAAGAATGTTAATATGGAAAATTAGAATTAGTAATGAAATACAAGGTCATTTGCCATAGAATACTATAGCTTTTACATTTTTACTTTAAAAATTCCAGTTTATGAGAAATTTTCAAATAGAAATAATTGGGAACGTTAGATCCTTGTTAAAAAATATTCTTTTTTTTTCTTTTAAGACAGAGTCTCACTTTGTCGCCCTGGCGCAATCTTGGCCCCTGCAACCTCTGCCTCCCGGGTTCAAGCGATTCTCCTGCCTCAGCCTCCTGAGTAGCTGGGACTACAGGCGCCCACCACCATGCCCGGCTAATTTTTGTATTTTTGGTAGAGGCGAGGCTTCATATTAGCCAGGCTGGTCTCGAACTCCTGACCTTGTGATCCACCTGCCTCGGCCTCCCAAAGTGCTGGCATTACAGGTGTGAGCCACCGTGCCTGGCCAAAAACATTCTTTTTGTGCTCCTCTTGGCAGCACATATGCAAAAATAGGAAAGATACAGAGAAGATTAGCATGGCCCTTATGCAAGGATGACACACACATTTATGAAGCATTTTATATTTTTATCCTTATGAAACACTCAGAGAAATGTCATTTACCACTTTTCCAGCTGAGGTGAACCAGACATTTTCAGATTTGCCTGTTTTCCCTGTCCTATTTTTGTTGTAATTTTTTTTTGAATACTGCACTGGTGTTCATATAAAATAAACTTGAGTAAACCAGAATTCTGTGAGTTTTGCCAGACTTTAATTGTGTTGTATTGCTTGCTTTTTAAACAAATTAATTGTGAAAAATAATTTAGCAACCTCCCAGTTGTAAACTTCTAAATGACAGTTTGTGTCTGTATATCTCTTCAAGTCAAGCATCTGCTCAAAAGATATTGTTGATGATGTGATGAATGCAGTTTCATGAAACTTGGCAGTTCCCATAAATAATTGAATAACATAGGTTGTATTTACCTCTGTAGTGTCTAGACTAGAGAATTAGAACCATGAGTTTATAAAAATCTAGGTTGCTGTCTACACACAAATAGAATAGTATTTAAAATTGTGTTTTCCATGGGATAATGATGAAATTTTTATTGGGCCAAGTGGGTAGCTATCTGGAGAAAGGTGAGGTTGGTTCCATATCTCATACCATTCAGATAAACTCCAACTTGATCAATTAATTTTATATGATGACCAGTGTCATATTCAACAGAGTTATGACAAAGAAAGAAAGGAAGGAGAAATCAGAAAGGCAATTCAGCAAATGTCTAGTCTACCTCAGTTGGAAAAAAGTGAAAAATGATATTTTTAAGAAGGATTTCAATATACAAATATATATTTGTATCTGCATAAAATGCTGAGAAACTAGAAGACATTCCTTTATAACCTTGAAGTAAGAAGGACTTTTTAACCATGACTCAAAATCCAGCAGCCATTTAAAAAAATTGATAAATTTGACTAAATTCAAATAAAGTATTTTTACCTGATTAAAAAAAATGCCATAAGCAAATTCAAATGACAATCAGAGAAGAAACTATTTGCAGTGGACAGTTAACCTCCATATAAAGAGTTTCTACAAATGAATAAGAAAATGACTTTCTTATTGATTGAAGGCCAAGGCGGGTGGATCATCATCCGAGGTCAGGAGTTTGACACCAGTCTGGACAACATGGTGAAACCCTGTCTCTACTAAAAATACAAAAATTAGCTGGGTTTGGTGGTGCATGCCTGTAATCCCACGTACTTGGAGGCTGAGGCAGGAGAATCGCTTGAACCTGGAAGGCAGAGGTTGCAGTGAGCCGAGATCGCACCACTGCATTCCAGCTTGGGCAACAGAGTGAGACTCTGTCTCAAAAGAAAAAAGAAAAAGAAAATGACTTGGAATACCAATAGCCTAGGCAAAGGATATAAACAGATTATCCTCAGAATAAGAAAAACATTGTCTTGGCCGGGTGCGGTGGTTCACGCCTGTAATCCCAGCACTTTCGGAGGCTGAGGCAGGTGGATCACGAGGTCAGGAGTTCGAGTTTGAGACCAGCCTGGCCAACATGGTGAAAGCTCGTCTCTACTAAAGATACAAAAAATTAGCTGGGCGTAGTGGCACGTGCCTGTAATCCCAGCTACTCAGAGGCTGAGGCAGAAGAATTGCTTGAACTGGGGAGGTGGAGGTTGCACTGAGCCAAGATCGCACCATTGCACTCCAGCCTGGGTGGCAGGGCGAGACTCTGTCTCAAAAAAAAAAAAAAAAAAAAAAAGAGAGAGAAAGAAATAGATTGTTTTCAAACCTACCAAAATATCTTCAGCCTTACACATAATAAGAGAATCACAAACTTAAACTGTGCTGAAGTAGCACTTTTAACTTTATCAGATTGGCAAAAATTCTACAGTGTGACACTTAGACATTGTTGACCAGTTGTGGAAACATCAGCACTGTACTTCTGAGAGTACAGAATGGCATAACCCTCATGAAGGCCAGTTCAGCCAGTTTTCATCTATCAAGATTACAAATACAATTACCCTTTGACCCAGCAGTCTGGCTCTGGCAATTTCTCCTGCAGATACATCTGAATACCTATGCGGTGACCTATAGAGTAGGTGTCTCATTAGACCATTGTTTATAATAGAAAAGACTGGAAGCAATTCAAGTATCCACTGGAGAAAGACTGGTTAAATAAACTATGATCCACCTTTACAGTGGAATATTGTGCAGCATTTTAAAGAGAGCATGGAAACTCTTCATATGTTGATATGGAAAGACCTCCAAGATATGTTATTAAATGGGAAAAAAAAACCCACCAAGGTATAGAACCATATATAGTATGCTCCCTTTGATGTAGAAAGGAGACAGAATATGAGTCTATGGTCATATCTGCTTGAATCTGCATGAAGAAACATTGAAAGGATAAACAAACAAAAGGAGCTCAATAAAAGTGGTTACTTTTAGTAGGTGGGTGGGGGATAGCATGGATAAGGATGTGGTGAGCAGGAAGAGGCAGGGGGCCATACTCTTCACTGTGTACTCTGTTGTATTATTTTTATATTTGAAGCCTGTAAAGTATTACCTATTCAAAACAAAAAATAAGTTACATGTCTTTACAGTTGTATTTCAGTGCCAGTTCAACATATGTCCACGGGCCAGAAATACCTTCCCAGAGCTTTATCATTTCTTGTTGGTAGTGTTGACTACAGCCTCCTAAGTGGGTCTTATATTAGCTGTAGTGGTTTATCTACAGTTGTGCTGTCCGTTATGGTAGTCACTGGCCACATCTGGCTTTTGAGCACTTGAAATGTGGCTAGTCTAAATTGAGATGTGCTGTACTGTGCCTGATTTAGAAGACTTAGTATGAAAAAAAGAATGTAAGCTATCTCATTTATAATTTTAAAACTCTTGATTACATGGTGAAAGATAGCACTTTGGGTTTGAGGGGTTAAAGCATATTATTAAATTAATTTCACTTGTCTTTTCTTACCTTAAATGTGGCTGCTAGGAAATTTAAAATTACATATGTGGCTTGGCCCTTTGGTTGGCATTTTACTTCTTTTGTGCAGCCCTGATGTAGCCTCCTATCCACAGTCAGCATGTCTGCCAGAATTACTTAAAAACAACAACAAAACCTACGTGTGTCATTTCACTGCTTTAAAACCTCTTGCCTCCTACATGCCTACAGAGACCCTTTGTAAATAGTCTCTGAGATCCTTCCTTTACCCATTCCCCACTTCCCTGCACATACAAACGCTGCTTCTCTTTACTTCCTGGACTGCAGGCCTCTTGATAAATTTGAGTCTCTGAACACACTGTTCTTTCTGTTTGGAATGTCCTTTCGCCTCCATTTTGTTGCCCAGAAAATTCCTACTCATCTATAAGCCCCGTTCACGTGGCCCCTTTTTTGATGAGGCATCCCTAGTTCCCCTGTCCCATTTTCTTATAGCATCTAGTAGACCTCTGTGTTCTCACACTCATCCTCAGTACCACAGTTATCCCCTGAAAGGTATTGTCTCCCTCACCAGACTGGGAGCACTTCAAGGGCAGAACCCATGTCATGTTCCTTTTTGTATTTCCAGACCTGAAACTGCCAGTAAATAAACCCTAAAAGTAGAAAGAAAAAAAAACCCTAAAAAGAAGTTGGTTGTATTTGGTTGAGAGTACAACATGCCAGGTTTGCCTTGATGATGCTTCTATTTGTCTAATCTATATATTGAGGAAAGCAGGCTCCAACCTGTCAGCCTTCCTTGGTTAAGAATAGGCCTCTTTGGAGTGTTCTAGCTTTGAACAAGCCAGCCTCCCTGCAAGCAGAAGATTACAAACTGCAGAGATGTCAGTAGCACCAAACCCACAGTGAGTTCTAGTTTTCGGGGCTGTGTTCAGACTGGAAGATGGGAATTATCTGTGTTCTGTTCAGAGAGCAGAATTATCCAGGCTGGCCAGGTGCCTGTGTTTGCAGAAGGTAAAGGTAGCAGGTGGTTGCCAGAAGGTGAAAGCATCAGTGGAGCATGGCCAGCTCCAAGGAGGCGGTGAGCTGGAATAATGAAGTTCTCCACAGTCTGGTCTGTGGGATCTTACTTCGGTTACCAACTCCGTGGAAAGTTATTCTTGCTTGTTAATATTCCCATTGTCCTTCTCTTCTGTTGCATTAAGCTTTTGTTCTAAAGAGAAATGAAGAATAATAAACAATACCCAAGATATGTGGAGCAAAGATTTTTGGAAGGAAAAATTAGAATTTGCAAGAAACTTCTCTCTTTAGCAAAGTAAACTGAAAGGGCCTGTGTTTACCCCCCAAGATTTTAGAAGCATTATTACCATTGTTCAGAATCTACTTATTTCATATATAGAGATCTGGTTATTTTCATCAGGTAAAGCTTCCTGTGCAGCTCTCATAATCAGCTGAATGAGGAGCTCTTTCTTTAGCAAAATTTTGAGAGCTAGTAGTGTAGTAGAAAGTACAGTATCTTCAGTGGCTAGAAAAACCAGTTTGAACCTAGGACTCTCACTACCTAGTGGTGTGGACTTCGCAAGTTACTTCACATCTCTAAGCCTCATTATTGAGTAAAATGAGGCTTAAACACATCCTAAGTTATAGGCATTACGAGAGGTGAATGAATGCAGGGGCCTAGCACTGTGCCTGGTCCATAGTAGGTTTTGGTAAATAGGAGTTATAGCTCCAATATGAATACAGATGTTCTTTTGCAGATATCTGTGTTGAATAACCAGGTGAGAACGCCCAAGGCCAGAGAGGAGCATGTCCTTTCATAGTGGACAGACTGTGGTGAGTGAGTGCTCCTCAGCAGCAGTGTTAGTAACTGTTCTTCAGAGCCTCACCACCAGCCCAGGGAGAGAGGACAGGAGCAGCTGGGTAAAGGAGTCAGGACACGTGGGTTGGAGAACTGGCTTTGCCATTAGTTAGTCCCATGAGGATTCACTCTGCCTCCTTGGTTCTGTTTGTAAAATGAGGCTGGTGATCATTTCCATCTCTAAATACTATAGTCTGTCTCCATAAAGCAACAGAGTTGGGCCCCCAGAAGTTACACTGCCTTGTTTGTAGGATACCGATTCACCAGGCCAGACTCTGAGAACAAACCTGGACGTTACACAACAAGGCTGTGTCACCTCCGAATGCCCTGAACTGGAGGCGGGTTCCCATTTCTCCTTCGAGATTATGTCCAGAGGTGCAGGTCGTCTTTCCAGGCTCCATTCCCCTTTTTCTGCTTTCATATTCTCCTGAGCTCGACCTGGTTCAATTTCTCCCTGGAGAGGCTCACTATTTTTTCTGGGGTTGAGATCTGATCCTCGTCATTCTTTTGACAAGAGATACAGAATAATCATTTTTAAGAGGAAGTTTATCAGCAGGCTGTTTTTAAAAGTGAGTTTTGTGCTTGATACAAATTTTTATGATGTTTGCTTTCTCTTAAGCACTTGAGGTCTGTACGGTCAGCCTTCTTTGCCTCATTTGCTCCCCTTCCTCCACTGCCTCCCATCTTATTTGACTGCTAACCTGGGGCAGGCCCACCATTCATTCTTGTTTGAGACAGATGAACACAGGACTTTGTATGCCTTATGACCAGATAATTCAAGCTGACAGTAATCAAGATTTGGGGCTAATTATCATTAAAAGGTAATTTCATTGCTGCCCATAATTGATCTTATCTTAAACCAATTGTAGCATTTCTTTTGTCACATGATTTAAAAATTTAAAAAAAAATGCTTTTGGCAATAAACTTTTGAAAACAGATTTTCTACACTCAGTTTTTTTTAAAACCAACTTTACAAACTTTAAGAGTGCTCATGTTAACGTGGTGATTTGTCTGCTTTGTAATATTGCGTATTCAAAATAAAAAGAAAATGGAGGCAGTTCATCACTGAAGTGAATGTTACAAAATCAGCATCTGGTTTGAATAATGAGTCTTCTGGTCCAAGTTTTGCTTCAGTGAATGAAACTAATGAAACTGGCCTCCATTGTTATGTCAGTGACTTCGCCTCCACTAACTTTTGGTTTCTTTCCGTTGCCAATTTGGAGGCCACTAAGGTTTCTTCAGAAAGTTCTTTCCTAGTGATACTTGTTCTAAGTAACTCTGGGACAGCCAAGTATCTGTCACCAGCAGGTGAGAGGCGAAGACACCTCATGATCATAAAATCATAGGTTTGGGACGTTTCAAGTATCCTTTGCCACCAGTGAAGCTCTGGAAACAAAAGCAAAGTGAAAAAACAGCTCTAGAGTTGGAATGATTAAAAATTAGATGTTGGTATGGCACCGTAATACTACACAATTCTAGGTCAGGCATATAGACAGCTGTCCCAAGTCTTGTTTCTTCCTTGAACTCTGATGCTTGCGGAAATATAGTTGCACCTGGGAAATGATCATCCTGGCTGCAGGGCACAGAGCCACCCTACTTCTCCTGCTGGTAACACACACGCACATGCACATGCATGCATGCTGCATGCACACACACACCCTTGGGAAGTCTCCTGAAGGTAAATACACTGTTGTTGTTACTAGGTTTTCTGATCCATAGCTATCTGTGCTAATAATAAGTAACAATATCCTCTAATACTTACAGAGCACTTTTTGATTCATCATTTGATTTGGCCTTCAAAAAACCACTTTAAGATGAATAGCATAGATTTTATTATCCGCCTTTTACTGAGGAACCTCCTCAAAGAAGCATTGTGACTTATTCAAAGACATAGCTGTTATGTGGTAGAAAACGATGATAATTTATAAAGGCCTAGTTTTATATTTCACCATAAAACTGAAGGAAAATCCTTTATTGCATGTTCTTCCTCAATAAAAAGCTCACCAAATGAATTAATAAACAAGAAACACATAAATAAAATGTAACAAAACCCTAATAAATAAAACAGAACCCTAAAGAGAAATGTCTCCAGTGGTCAGAAAGTAGAAACATGGAAGCAAATGAATATTTTCTGTTTATTACTTCTGTGCCTATAACCAGATTTGGCAAGGATGCAGGCAAGCCTACGGTAGATTTGCAAGAAGTATTGAACTTAACTGGATTAGCATTACTTTGCTAAGTAGGAAAACAACAGACTATCCCTTTATCCACGAATACTTTGATACTTGGGTTGTATCAAGCATAAAATAGACCAAGATTTTCTATGAATTCCTTACTTTTCTTCAGCCAGATCTAGTTGTCTACTGTAGCAGAGTCCTCAGGAAACTCTAAGCCAGAAAATCAGGGTCGTTTGTCCATCTTGTTGACCAGATTGCAAGCATTTTCCCTCACCCTACTTTTTAATTTTAAATGTATTACCAGTGGTAGTTTTTACTGCTATCTTCACAAAAATAAGAGGAGAACAAAACTTTTGGATGGAATTAGAAGTCCCTCCCAGGCAAGGCTCCCGGGTTGCGAGTGTGATTTTAGGTGACTGAGATATCATGCTACCCTGTGGCCAGCCATGTGGGCACATCACCACGTCTTAGTCTTTAGGACACTGAGGCAGAAAGCACCGTCCCATTCACACCTTGGTAACCGAACTCTAACATCTTAGTCTGAGAATCCTGGATTTTTGCTTATTTGTTTTTAAACTAACTTTTTTCTTTTCTTTTCTTTTCTTTCTCTCTCTCTCTCTTTTTTCTTTTTTTGATGGAGTCTCGCTCTATCGCCCAAGCCGGAGTGCAATGGTGTGATCTCGGCTCACTGCAACCTCTGCCTCCCAGGTTCAAGTGATTCTCCTCCCTCAGCCTCCCAAGTAGCTGAGATTACAGGTACACACCACCACACCCAGCTAATTTTTGTATTTTTATCAGAAATGGGGTTTCACTGTGTTGGCCAGGCTGGTCTGGAACTCCTGACCTCAGGTGATCTGCCCACCTTGGCCTCCCAAAGTGCTGGGATTACAGGTGTGAGCCACCATGCCCGGCCTAAACTTTCTAATTATAATTCTTTTCAGTTGATTATTTTCCTCTTGACCAGTCTTCTTTTAAAATTTTAACTCTTCAGGAGTCAAATGAATGTTTTCCTTTTTATTGATAAATGTGTGTGACGTGCAGCTGTTCCTTAAAAAAATATCTAGTGTAGTTTGTAATGTAACCTTTGCAGCTTCATTCTGAGTTCTTTTCTGACAACTTCTCGTTGGATACTACTACTCTTTTAAATTCACTTAGGCTGTTTAGGATTCAAGTCCTCGTATGCCCATCTGTTTTGGCTTGGCTGATTCTCTCTTCAGTTGTTGGCCCTGTTTGGCCTTCAGGAGATGAGGCAAGGTAAGTGCCCTCCATCCCCACAGTCTCTCATGGCTAATACTGAACAGGGGTTGGCAGAGTGGGTGATGGAAGGATCCTTATTTAGCAGCCTGTTGACAGAGTGAGTCCCAGTTCAGCCATTCACTAGCTCTATTATCTAGGACTAGTTAATTTGTACAAACCTTAGTTTCCTTGTGTGTAAAATGAGTTAAGTAATAGCCATTTCACAGTGTTGAGGATGGATTGAGATGGTATAATTGGAAGTGCTTTACAGTATTCAGTACTATTGTTATTGCAGATGTTTTTTCCTGGGCAGGTGGTTGATATACCTTGGGAGAGCGATTATGGGTTATCAGATGAAATATGTAGGCATGTGGTATATCAGTTACCTGAATAAGGAAAAGGATAGGCCATTTTTTAAATTATTATTTTTTTAAATTTCAATTTTATTTTTCCCCGCTTTATTGAGGTATCACCGATGAATTAAAAGTGAATATATTTACCATATACAATGTGATGTTTTGGTATATGTCGACATTGTGGAATGATTACCAGAAACCAGCTAATTAACTGACCCATCACCTCACATAGTTATCTTTCTGTGTGTGGTGAAAACATTGAAGACCAGCCCTCTCATCAGCTTTCAAGTATATAAAACAGTATTGTTAACTATAGTTACTGTGCTATTAATTACATCCCCAGAATTATTCATTTTATAACTGAAAGTTTATATCCTTTAGCTAATGGCTTCCTATTCCTCCTCCAGCCATCCACCCCCAGCCCCTGGCAACCACCATTCTAATTCTGCCCTCTGTTTCTATGAGTTCGACTTTCTTAGTTCCCACATATAAGTGAGATCATACAGTACTTGTCTTTCTGTGTCTGACTTTTTCATTTAGAATAATGCCCTCAAGGTTCATTCATGCTATTGCAAATGGCAAGGTTTCCTTTTTTTATGACTGAATAATTTCCATTGTGTATGAATACCACAATTTTTAAAATCTGTTTATCCATCGATGGACACTTAGGTTGTTTCCCTGGCTTAGCTATTGAAAATAATGCATCAGTGAACACAGGAGTGCAGGTATCTCTTTGAGATACTGATTTTGTGTTCTTTGGGCATCTGTCCAGAAGTGGGCTTGCTGGATCACACAGTAGTTCTGTTTTTAATATTTTGAGGCACCTTCGTACTGTTTTTTCCATAGTGGCTATACCAGTTTACATTCCTGCCAACAGTGCACAAGGGTTTCATTTTCTCCACAGAGGACAGGCCCTCCTTGATCAGGCTGCCTCGTGGGATGATCAGATCCATGAGAAACTGAGCAAGTGAATGTTAGAGGAGCAAAGAGAACTGGCAGGAAAGAGTAAAGACAACAAAGAGTAAAGTTGTTTTGATTACAGAGAGATGAGCTTGGAAACCAAGGGCAGGGGCTATCCTGCCACCAAAATGTAATAATAGGAGCACCATGACGAGGCTCCTCATTTGAAACTAGGATGCCAGTGACCTTGGAGACTGAATGAATTTGGCATTGCTGGAAAGGTAAGCGTGAAGAGAGGTTGGAAGGTTAATCCAATCAGGGCGTTAACTGGGCCTGGATATGACTGTCTCGACTAGGAAAAAGTAATGCCGAGTCCAGTGCCTGGCAGAGCAAGGGCTGAGGAAATACTTGTTGAGTGAATCAGTGGGTACACTAAAGATAGTGCAGAGAACCAGTTGCAGAATTGAGGTTGTATTGTCACACTGCCGTCTGGAAAAGCCTGTCCTCTGAAGAAGAGAGTTACTGCATTCCACCCCCCAGGTCTGATCAGTGGGCCTCTGGGACCTGGGAGCTCATTGTTTTAGCCCTGATGGAGCAAATGCCTTCTGAGCTCAGGGAAGTGAGGCGTGCCTAGGTGTGGTGCTGGATCTAAGCATTTACGCTTATGTCTCTGGTTTCATTTGTAGGCCACCATTTATTTTAGTTTTAATAAGTCATCTCTGCAAAAATGCTTTAGGTCCATCATAGGGTCTGTAAAGTGGAACTCCATATGCATTCTCTGGCAGTAAACTACATTAGATATGTGTGTCTAACAACGGGAATGGTATCTCTGTATATTCTTTCCTTTGAACCACTATTGAATGGCATTTTGTTCTGATAATGTTGTAACCTGTGAGGTCCTCATGTCCTCATTTTGTGTATGTGCTTGGGTTGACTACATTCACTTAAGTTTGCCTTGTTTCTGTTGGTCTGCCATGGTGGCCTCTGGCTTAGATAGCTACAGTGTAATTTTTGGCTTGAGAAGTTGAAGCCAATGGATACACTAGATCCCTATATTCCTGGCTGTTTCATGTTGTATGTCATGAAACACATCTCCAGTTTAGGTTTCATCAATTTGGAGGGAGAAGCACAGTGAGTACAGGTACCAAGAACATTCTCAGCCCCCCAAAGCACTTTAGTAAAGTACATCTGATACCAAGGTGGACACTGTTCCTGGTTGTATTCTCCACAGGTGACTTGCCTCAGCTACTATATGGGCTAACATTTCTGTAGTAGGTCATGGTTTTTGAAATACACAAAAGTGCTTCAAGAGACTAGTTGTAAAACTCTGCCCATGATGAGAAATACCTTCAAGATGCTTCACTCACTAAGTGCTGGAAATGTACTCTAGTGGGATATTTGTGGATTGGTTGGTGTTTGAGGGACACATATAAAGCACACCTGTAAAACTGGGAGAATCAGGTGGCAGATTAATTCGATGTTGGCAGCTTGAGTCATCAAAGTTTAGATGCTTCTGCTGCAATTATGAATTTGTAGTCACTTTGTTCCCTCTTCCAGAAATAAAGAACCGAGGTATAATTTACATAATTTTCCTGAACTCAAAATCTGTGAGGAACCAAGGCAGTCCTGTAACTAACTCTCAGATTCCTCCAGTTCCAGCCTTGTGCTAGCCCACTAGACCATGGGGCCTGCATGGAAGATGAAAATGTAAAAGTCTGAACCTCTGTTTCCTAAGTCAGTGGAATGCTGTGTTCTTGCTTATATATATAGTACAGTATTCATATCGGGGTGCATGGTGCTCACAGCTGAAAGGAGTATTTATATGCAGCCTTCAGAGGTATGCTTGGTATGAAAACTGTAAGTGATCTGCCTCACTGGTTTGTTTAAAATTCTCAAGCATATTGCTATCCTAACATAGCTTTTATTCACTGCATCTCCTTTACAGTGGAGGGAAATGACCATGTGGTGAATGAAAAATATACTGGACTTGATCCCCATAGCAAGAAAGGCCTATAATGTTTATGTTAGAAGGTGATCCTGTGTTTCTTCTGCTTGGCAGAAGGCTTGGATGTATAACGAGGTATTAACACATGTGAGATCCTGTGTCTCCCTAGAACTCGGTGTTGTCTTGTAACACTTGAGTCCTATTTATTGAAATGATGACATGCGGTAATTGGGACGTTGCTGCTCAGCAAGCCAGGTGCATGTCTGCGTCAGAGGTTGTTGGGAGAGTGGCTATTGGAACATTAACTCCAGATTTCCTGACTTTTGTGTGATGAAAATATCAAACCCAATGTGGAGTTAAACCAATGCCAAAAGCAAGTGAAAAGAAAAACCATTGCTCTTCGGAAGGAAAAATGCCACATCAACAATACTAGGGGATTTATTTGTAATCCTTTGGTCTGATATGGATTCATTTATTTTCTCTAGTTTTACTATCATAAATAAAGCATTTTAAACGCTGAAGTAACCTGTGAGACAGCATTCACAGTGAAGGTTATTTTTGTTACCTACTGAAAACCTCCACATATGCTTGGATTGGATCCTAGCAGAACCGATCATGAGCTTGCCAGTGTGTCATCCTTAAAACAGTTTCCCATGCTACCTCATTTTTCTTGGGAATATGTTGTTACTCCTAGAAGAGAGTCCAAATGCAGAATAGCTTTTTGTTTGTTTGCTTTACTTTTAATGAAGAAAGAAGCCACGGTTGATGAGGATGAGATGCTGTGTGCTCATCGAGTCACTTTCATAAAGTGAGAAATGAAAGCTTTTTCTGTAGCCACTTGTATAATTCTTTCTGGTAGACTCTTCCTCTTGCATCTGTGGTAACACAGACTCAATGCAATGAGGTGAGAGGAGCAAGTCAAGCTTGGTATGTTGCTGACAGGCAAAATCTTACAATTAAGCTGATTAAGTCTTAAATCGGTCAGTTTCCGACTTTGATATTAGGGTATTTAACAGGATATAATTTTATAAGTTGCTTCTTTCTAAAGGAGCCTTAGGGTGTGACGAAGGAAATCCTTTTGTCAAGCTAAAAGGTGAACTCAGTGCAACTGCCTTCCTATCAACTGTGCATTCCTGAAATAGGGCAGGCGTTGCTGCTGGGCTCAGGTGTCCCAAGGTGCAGCTTTATCCACTCGAAAACCGTTATGTGTTCAGCTCAATTAGATTAATTACCTTCCTCACCAGGATTCACAATGCTTTGCAGTTTATCTGCGGTAACTAAATGTTAGTTTTGTAAGTAAAAGGTACTGTTATTGACCTCGAAAGGGCTATAGTTCTTTTGAACTTACGGAGAAGAGTTCCAAACAACCATTTCTAACCAAGATGGAATATGGGTCAGCAAAATTGTCTTTAGGTAGTTTTCTACTTGCCGAGAGACTTTGGCATTTAGAGGAGAGTTCTTGTTTGTTTTTTTAACTCTGTATCATTTCTGTTTGGTGTCTCTAAAAAAACTCCGGGCATGTCATAAACTAACATGCAGTTTTCTTTATCTCCTAGAGTTACTAGCATATTTTAAATACTCTTGGTTTCCAGATGAAGATCTCTGAGCTGAACCCAAGCTATTGTCTATTGAGAGGTCACACAGAAATCCACCTCGGGTGAGACATGGTTGTTTCATGAGGGCTAAGCAAAAGTCAAGGGCAGAGTCTTCTACCCTGAGCTGCCTTAGATTAAGTGGTATACTATTTCTGAT
Source organism: Pongo abelii (assembly GCF_028885655.2). Classification (NCBI taxonomy): domain Eukaryota; kingdom Metazoa; phylum Chordata; class Mammalia; order Primates; family Hominidae; genus Pongo; species Pongo abelii. The sequence continues at coordinate 57,049,864 of NC_071991.2, forward strand.
GCACAGTAAAGAAAGAATAGGCACTGTTTGCACTCTTCGGTGATGACGTTTAATCTTTTAATCTCCCCTATCCTTCCCCATGGGAAGACAAAAATGGGAAGATTCAGATAATTATTTATAGGGTTGGACATTGAGTGGGTCTGCGAACCTAATACTTTCCAGAATCCTAGTGTTGTAGGAATTCTCAGTTACCAACCTTGGTACTGAAATAAATAAAGTAGAAGGGAGGTGGGGAATCACAGGTCAAGCATGACTAAGGCCACATCTGGCAGAACTGGGACATATCTTCAATACAACAGTGATAATAATAACACTATCCACATGTTTATCTAAGTGACAAATTATTAAGTAGTTACATTTACATTCCTTATTTTGTGGGCTTCTTATATAACTCAGACATGTAAGGGCAGGTTGTTAAATCCTATTTGTTTATTCAGTAAATATTTATTGAGTGCCTAGTATTTGCCAGGCCCTGTCCTAGGTACAAAGGATACAATTGGGAACAAAACAATAAAGAAATCCTGTTTTTGTGGAATTTATGTGTTAGCTGTAGGGAGACAGACGACAAATAAATGAAGTGAGTGAAACAAAAGTTATGTTGGGAAATGAAACTGCCATGGAGAAAAGTAAGATAAGGAAAATGGAGAGGGGGAGTGTGGGGTTGTCACAGTACTACCTAGGGTGGCTGGGGAGTCGCCCCAGGGAGAAGACATTTGAGTAATGACCTGCAGGAAGTGGGAAGGTGGCCAGCTGGGAGAACAGCATTCCAAGTAGAGGGAACAGCTCGGACTGGGGCCCTGAAGTGGGAGCCTGCCCGGTGTGCCGGAGGAACTGCAGGGAGGCCAGTGGGGCTGGAGTGAGTGAGAAAGAGGGTAGGGGGAGATAAGGTCATGGTGGGCACCCACGTAGGCCAGTTTGCGCTTCAGGCATTTACTCTCTGGGAGATGGGGAGCCAGTGGGCCTTGAGAAGAGGAGGATGGGATGGATGAACGGGTACTTTAATAGTGTGACTCTGGCTGCAGTGTCTCGAGTAGACTGGAGGGGACAAGGGTGGAAGCAGGGAAACTGATTAAGAGGGGATTGCAGTAGTCCAGCAACAAGATGGTGGTCCTGGTCCAGGTGGTAGTTGTGAAGGTGGTGGGAAGTGGTAGAGTTCTGGGTAGATTTTAGAGATAAGGTCAACAGGTTTGGTTTAGGTATGAGAGAAAGAAAGAAACCAAGGGTGACTCCAGACTAGTTGACCTGAACAACTGGAAGAATTTGGTTGGCGTTCGCTAAGATGAGGGTGACTGGCTGGAGGAAGTTTTGGAGGAAGATGGAAATCAGGATCTCTGTTTTGGCCAGGTTAAGTTTGCGATGCCTATTAGATGCCAAATGATAATCTTCAGTGGGCAATTAAAAAATATATATTTTAGAGATGGATCTTGCTCTGCTTCCCAGGCTGGAGTGCAGTGGCTTTTCAGAGGCACGATCATAGTACACTACAGCCTCAAACCCCTGGCCTCCAGGGATCCTCCCACCTCAGCCACCTAAGTAGCTGGAACTATAGGTAAATACCACCATGCCCAGCATCCAGTGGGCAATTTTTGATATTCACTTCTGGAGTTCAGGAGAGAGGTCAGGACTGAAGATAGGCATTTGGGAATGGTGGGCATTAAAACAATAGACTGGATGAGATCCGGGAACCAGGAAAGGAGACCAAGAAGGAGGGACCACCGAGGTGGAAGGAAAAGCCAGGAGGGAGTGACCTGGAAGCCAAGGCAGAGTGTTCCAAGGAGAAGGGACTGGTCATCCCTAGCAAGTATTGCCACTGGGGCAAAAATGGTTACATCAATCGGTCGTAAGCTGGGGCCCAAGATAAGTGACTCACCGAGGGCTGTGGCCAGGGAAAAGCTGGGTTAGGGCTCAAGGTCAAGTTCACTTTCTCTCTGCCATGAGAGTCCGCTGGCTGTGCTTGACCTTTGAGTGCTGTTTTACGTCATCGTGTTCTTTTGCATTGGAGGTGGTATTGTGTTTGTACTAGTTCTGATATTTTAGCAGCAGTATCTTATGATTTTGTCTTTCAGTATGTATGAAAATTTTGATTTCTCATATTTTTATATAACTATGGAATGTATGCTCACTATAGAAAAATTAGAAAAACAGAAGCAAAAGGAAAGACAAAGCTGTTGATTGTAGTTACACCATTCAGAATCTACCATGTTTACAAATCAGTATATGTCCTTTCAGACTTTTTTCAACCACATATGTAGACATTTTTTTCAAAAAATGAATTTGTGCTAAATATTATATACCCTTTTTCACCAACTATGTATAATTAGTATACATCGTTGTATTTTTTTCTCAAATAGTGCCTGGATATTTATGATATGGTTTGCAAGGTCATGGTGATAAGAAATAACCTAGGGATTGCAAATGAGAACAAGCCCAGAAATCAGAGAGTGATACTTATGGGAATCGTTTCTATTCACTGAGCCTTAAGCATGTGCTGGGCGCTATCGCCAGGCATTTTATTCACAATATGTCTTTTAATTCTCAAAATAGTCCTGTGAGGTGTAGCTGTTACTGTTTCCACTTTTGTAGCAAATGCTAAGAGATTAAGACATTTGCTTGTGGTTACCTTGCAGCAAATGTTGGAGCAGGGATGGATTTGGTCCATCTCTTATCTCTTTCTGTGTTTCAGATTTGAGCCCAGGCTAAGCTGTCCCTCCAGCTGCCTGCCTCCGCATTGTCCCTCGGGGGTGCTGGGCAATCAGGGTGGTGGCACAGGCTGGGAGGGGTTGTTGGTGCCCTGCCTCCCACCCAGGGTGACACCACTCCCCAGTTCTGCCACTGAGACATGTCTGATGAGGCACCATTTATTCCTCTGTGGTTCATAAGACAACACGTAGAAAATTAGCATTTTATCCCTCTAGCTATATTCTGTTAAAAATATATCTAAAAGCATCCCATGCCATATTGATCCCTTTTGAGCTAAGAAAAAAAATGGCATTTCCCTCAAGCAGTTAAATATGTATTTGTTTGGTTTTTTTTTTTTTTTTTTACAGATTCTCAAATACACCAGGCACACACTTAAAATGGGCTTACATTTTATTTTATTTTATTTTATTTTTGAAACTGAGTCTTGCTCTATCACCTAGACTGGAGTGCAGTGGCAGGATCACAGCTCACTGCAGCCTCAACCTCCTGGACTCAAGCAATCCTCCCTCCACAGCCTCCCAAGTAGCTGGGACTACAGGCGTGCATTACCATGCCAGGCTTTTTTTTTTTTTTTTTTTTTTTTAATGTAGAAATGAGTCTCATTATGTTGTCCAGTCTGGTCTCAAACTTCTGGCCTCAAGCAATCCTCCTACCTCAACCTCCCAAAGTGCTAGAATTACAGGCATGAGCCACCATGACTGGCCAAAACTGTAAATGTGTCAGAATCTTCTGTGATTCCCTTTCAGCCCTTCTTGGGCACCCTAGTCTTCTTAGATATTCTTACAGTAGAAGCAATATATAACATAATATATGTAATAATATATAACACATTGTATAACTGTGTGTCTGTGATAGAGTTGTGTTTAATATGTGGTATACAGCAAGAGCTAAAACATTGAAAAGCTGTAGTGGCAGAAATATCAGATTAATTGTGTTTGAAGTCACAGTTGTGGTATTATTTACAAAATTAATGTGGCACGATGAGGATAAAAAAAGCGTTCCACCTGTATTTCCAGTGCCTCTATTGTTATCTGGAATGCTGAAGGAATGCTTATGTCATTAAGTCACTAAATATGCTTCAAAGCAATTCTGAAAATGTAAACTTCATAAAAATCACTATGATATTTTTATCTTTTCAGGTGCTTAGATGACATGATCTATAAATAATTCCTATCACCAGCTCACTGTTAGATGGAGAATTTATTCTTTATCCAGAGTGGATGAGTGCTGCCTAAAGTTTTGTTTTGTTTTTTCCAGTTTTTAACCCAATACAAAATACAGTGTAGATGCACAGATGCCTGAAACCTGTTTCTTGGTGGCCCCATGACCACCTACCACAGACTTGGTCCAGCTATTCTCTGGATTCTTCTTTTCCAGACACACCTTTGCTTCTCAGAATTTCAGCACATTTTTAAAGCAGTGCATATGGATGGTGGTCTTGTGATTCTGTTTTCTTTTCCTTTCTTATACTTCTTTAAGTTTGGGTCTAGAGTGATCAGAATGTGAAGGCACTTCTGTGATGGGTTAAGTTAAACTGAGCCATTTTGTAGGACACTAGTCATGTTGCTCATAGAGCCTTAACTTACAGGACTGTAAATTAAACTTGCAGAATCACCCTTAGCATTGAGAAGTTGTCTGAGATATAATTCCATCCATCTGAAAGTACCTCTTCCTGCTAGTAAATGGAGACCTCTTCATTTAATAGGGATTATATCTTGTTATTATTATATATATATATATATATATGTTCTACCTGAACAATCAATAGTTTGAAAAATAAAACTTTTTTGATTTGGATTTGCAGTGATTTACTTTATACAAGTTTTAGGTGAGCTCAGAGAGATGCTAATCTAAAACCTAGAGTTCATGTAAGGATTGTGGTTTATAAAAATGCTCTTATGTATTGGTTTAGAAATCTTGGTTTATAGTTTATTTTGAACTTGATTTATGAACAGAAGTATTACTTTCATTTATTAAGGCTGAAGGGTTTCTCTCCCCACCCTCACTTCAGAACTTTCTGCTTTGTCCTTTCTAATAAATCTGGGAGTGTGGAACACACTGTCCATGCTTCTTCCTTCCAACATTAGATTTTAGACTAATTAACAGAGGAAAGCAGGCATCTTTCAAAAACTTGACTTTAAGTACTTGGATATATATAATCAGGACCATTAAAAAGAACACGATGTTTAGTGCATCTCTGTTCTCTTAGTGAGCACAGAAACTTCTCTTGGCTGTTTCCAATGTTGAGGCAGGCCAAGTACAGCTCCAAGCACTGAAATCTTGGAGACTAAAAGGCCATATCTTTTTGTAGGGAAGTGAGGACCCCTTCTTGTTCATCAGTTCTGTTTTTGTCACTGGTTAGCTTTTAAAAATATGTTTAAAAGGCCAGGCGCGGTGGCTCATGCCTGTAATCCCAGCACTTTGGGAGGCCAAGGCAGGCGGATCACCTGAGGTCGGGAGTTTGAGACCAGCCTGACCAACATGGAGAAACCCCATCTGTACTAAAAATGTAAAATTAGCCAGGCATGGTGGTGCATGCCTGTAATCCCAGCTACTTGGGAGGCTGAGGCAGGAGAAACGCTTGAACCTGGGAGGTGGAGGTTGCGGTGAGCCAAGATCGCTCCATTGCACTCCAGCCTGGGCAACAAGAGCGAAACTCCGTCTCAAAGAAAAAAAAAGTTAAAAGGCTGTTCCATCTTGCATACTCCTCTCCCCCATGTTGGTGAGATTCCAAAGTGTAGAAGTTTTAACTTTTCTAAACTGGAATTTATTAGCTGTAAAAAAAAAGAAAAAAAAAGCTTTTTAGTCTTGCTGGAAGTTGTGAATAGACAATGAAAATTTCATAGAATTTTTTTAGTCAGACTGAATACACATTTAAGAAATAAGTACCAAATGCTAAAGAGCATTGTAATTTGGGGATGGAGATGTGGCCGACTGTCATCATAAGAGACAAGATACTGAACATTTGAACAAAGTACACTATCCTCTTTGAAAAGAAGAGGGAGGTTTCCATTCCATACTACAAATAATCCCCACATTATTCTAAATCACATTGGCTAACATGCCAGCAATAATAGAAAGTCCCAAGAAAGTGGTGCTAGCATCCCTCAGTCCTAGTGCTAACTTTGCCCTGCTGCTTATTAGGAAAAGGCAGAGTAGCCCATGGATGCCTATCATGGCCCAAGAGAGAGAACATTTAATTCAGAACATTTTGCTTTGTTTTATGAATAATCCCAGAGTAGGAGTTGGGCATGACTAACGGACCTCCCTTTATGGACTTTCTTGTTGCACTGGAGGATGGTCATAGTTCTGTCCTCGGAGTGTTTTCCTGATGGTCAGATGAAATGTGTCGTGGATGATATGCTTAGCACAGTGCCCAACACATTGTCAGTACACAGTCAGTGTTAGCGGTTACCATTACCGTCATAATTACTAATCATCTCTTACCATCAAATGCTTAATTGTGAGTCTAGCATTTATTTATCCTCAGTGGGACACATTGTGAGGCATCCCAGAGTTCAAAGGAGCTAGAATCTAGTTGCACTTTAGATAAAGGAGACTCTGAAATAAAAAGTGAATAATGTTCCATTCTGAACCAGAATTTACATTCTACTGGAGAGATTATGATTGAGTGGTATTTGTTTAGTAATGCCTCTTGGTAGACACTATATACCTCCTATGTGCCAGGCACTTGGCTAAGTGCTAAAGACATAAAGATGAAGAAGACGTACCTGGTCCTGGCACTCAGGAAGTGTCTTAGGTTGGGCTGCTACAACGAAATACTGCAGACTGTTTGGCTTACACACAAACATTTATTTCCTACAGTTCTGGAGGCTGGGGAATCTGAGATCAAGGTGCTGGCCGATTCACTTCCTGGTGAGGGCCTGCTGTCTGGTTTGTGGATAGCTGTCTTCTCGCTACGTCCACATATGTCAGGGAGATTGAGAGAGGGAGAAGAAAAACTCTCTGGTTTCTCTTCTTATGAGAGCACTAATCCCATCCAGAGACCCTCATGACCTGATCATCTCCCAAAAGCTTCACTCCAAATATCATCACATTGCGGATTACAGATTCAACATAGGAATTTAAGGGGACACAGACATTCAGTCCATAGTAGCAAGCTTAAGGTTTTTGGGGTCTGGAGACAAAATGTTCTGTTTTGTGTGCTTCAGTTTCATCATGGGATTTAATAATAATAGCTAAGTTACGGAATGGTTTGAGAATTTAATGAGTAGCCTGGAGCCGGGCACCCTTGTGCAGAAGTGCGTAGTGTTCTGGGTTTGGTTAAAGCAGATTGCTGTGTGGCTGCTGGGAGTCATGGCATTTCCAAGATTTACCTCTTTCCTGTCACCCTCCCATTTCTACATGCAAATGACCTCCCAGACTCTAGCAGGCCTGTGCCTGCCACCTTTCTTTTTAGCTCCCCGAACCTTCCCCTTCATTCAGCTACCTGAAATCCCACCTCCTCCCAAAGGACTTGCTGGCTGATTCGTAGACAGCTGTGATTTCTTCTTGCCCCACCCTTTATATATCCATCTCCTACAACTCTCCCATTTCTTGCTTCAGAACACAATGTAGGTCCATTCACTTAAGTAAATGTACCTATGTTGTTCTATTGTATCAATGTATGTGACTTCATCTATTTTAGGAAACAAGCTCTGAGGCAGGAATTTGGCTTAACTCATTTATACAGGGCTTAGTAAAAGGCTCTGTGGAATTAGAGACACCTAATAAATGCTTCAGACTTTTGAATTGATGCTGTAATCATTTTAATGGAGGCTGATGTTGTATGTGTTTAAACAAATGGCATGTTTTCCAGCAACATTCTGGCAAATTAGCAGCATCTAAATTAAAAAAACAGTCTGTACTTAGAAAATGAATTTTGTAAACTGTGGTAACATGCAGTTATTTATTGCTGAGCTGATTTAAGCAGAGGCCCAAATGCAGTGGTGGGAGCCAAGATTTCATTTTTTGCAATATTTATTTGTTTTCTGAAAAGTTGGTTGGCGTGGCAGGGGTTGGGTGGGAAAGTGGGGGTGGGGGGTGATTTAAAGACATTATTGTTAACTTAATGCATATTTTAAGGAGTTAGTTAAAAACCCTTTATATTAGGTTAGCAGATGTGATTTGGCACCATCTCTTTCTACACATGTGCCCTTTTCATTAGGAATGTGTGCCTGATGTGGTGCAGATGGCATTTACGCCACTTGGTAATATTTTCCACAACCTGTTCTTAGTAATTAGGCTTGAATTTGCTGGTTCAAAATACTGAACGTCTTTTGGCAACTTTGTAAAAACGAAGAAACTTGAAATGTGGTTAGTATACCAGCAGAGGGCAGTGTAGGCCAGTGTTTCATTTGCAGTCAGCTTCCCACAGCCGTGGCTGCTTTTCCGCACCCCAGAGCTAGAATGTTCCCATTACTTTATTTGAGATATAGATGCAATTTGAGAATTTAAAAAAAAATTGCAAATGAAAAGTTAAAAAATAGTCTCTTATTGGCCATCTTCTAGTAAGAAGATAAATTATTCAGAACAGATTTGAGCTGCAGTTCTGTTTTATGAATTTTTCCTTGAATCGTCTATCGACATGTATGAATGATTATGTGAAAAGTGTAGTTCTTATGTAAATCACTTTGCTAATGCACTTAAAAGGCAAAATGTTTAATTTGATGATAGATGTTTTTCCTTGCTCAGTAGTGGATAGTAAGATTTTCATTATGTCTATAAGGGTTTCAGTTATTTTTATGACAAGGGAAAGGTCATTTCCGATGTATATGGTCCAGTCAAGTTAACCTTCAGAGAGTTAACAGCAAAGGACTGCTTCTTGTCATAGCTTATTGTGCTTTATAACCAAAAGTGTTGCCTTTTACTCATAATTTTTTCCTCACCACAGAACTTCTCAGAACAACCCTAACCACTGGCCCTCTTGTTCCCTTCATTCCTGTTTTCTCCAACTCCAAGAGCAGACAGAGGCCCTGCCTCCCGCTTCTCTCTTCGGTGGCCTCCCTCTCAGTTCTGCTTATTCCTCTCCCTTTTAGTGTCTTCTGTCTCACGCCATCCTTGATGCTATGGAATGTTTGTGTCCCCCCTAAATTTCACATGTTGAAGCCCTAACCCCCAGGATATTTGGAGGTGGAGCCTTTGAGGAGATGACGAAGGTTAAATGAGTCATACGGTTGGGGCCCAATAAAGGCTAGTGCTAGTATAAGAAGAGGAGGAGCACCAGAGCTCTCCGTCTCAGCTGTGTGGGGACACAGCAAGAGGGCCAGCCTATGAGCCAGGAAGCAAGGCCTCAGCAGAACAGTCTGATGGTGCCTTGATCTGGTACTTCTGCCCTCCAGAATTGCTTCTGTTGTTCAGGCCACTCTGGCTGTGGTATTCTGTTATGGCAGCCTAAGCTGACTGATGCCCTCTTAGGATCTCACAGGGATTTGAGGTTCAGAGGAGGGGACCGTGATTACCTGTTGGAAGGCAGCAGAGGCTCTGCTAGAAGGACAGGTGGGCTGAAGATGAGCAGAAAGCCAGAGAACTCCTTGAGGTAGGGACTTGATATGGTTAGGGTTTGTGTCCCCACCCAAATCTCATCTTGAATTATAATCCCCATAATCACCATGTGTCAAAGGAGAGACCAGCTGTAGGTAATTGAATCATGGGGGTGGTTTCCCCCATGCTGTTCTCATGATAGTGAGTTAGTTCTCACAAGATCTGATGGCTTTGTAAGGGGCTCCTCCCCCTTCACTTGGCACTTCTCCTTCCTCCCTGCTTGTGAAGATCACGTTTTGCTTCCCCTTCACCATCCGCCATGATCGTAAGTTTCCTGAGGCCTCCCCGATAATGCTGAACTGTGAGACAATTAAACCTCCTTCCTTTATAAATAACCCAGTCTTGGGAAGTTCTTCATAGCAGTATAAAAATGGACTAATACAGGGCTTGCCTAGAAGGTCTGACAGAGTGAACAAATATGTAGAATGATAGTGGTGCTCTTGATGGAGAATGAAGAGATGGACTGGGATGAAACTGAAGACTTGTGGGAATAAGATGGGATAGGTTGCGTGGAGCCTTGAAAGTAGGTTGGCTTTGGTGCTGTGGGAGCTTCTCAAATTCGGAGATGGCACACCCTTGGGGTACATGTGGGTATCAGGTAAGCCAAAGCACAGAGTAGAGACTGTGCCCTTCTCTGGGGTGCCAGTTTTTCTGGATGGAGCTTCTTTCTTGTTGGGACTCCAGATGTATTTCTGTGTGTTTCCTCCTTGCTGTCTTACTAAGGGGGCTTTGGTAGGACGATTGAGGGCAGTGGAGGAAAGAGGGCATTGTTAAAACATCATGAGCAGGCGCAGCTCGGCCCTTGGCCCCTTCTGGCCACAGGGTGGGGCTGAGCTAGCAAAAAAATAAAAAATAATAATTTTTAAAAAGCACCATAAGCAAAACATGAATAAGTGGAGGTGAAGCGGGTGTTCTTGCCTGGAAGGAGAAGCTTCGGGTCTGCTTGCCCATGTTCCTTCTGCCAGAAAATTTCAAGTGCTGGGTGCCTACTGAGTTCCTTCTTCCCCCATGGCGTTTCCTGTAAGATAGATGGCTGCTTTTCAGCAGATGACAGTTTGGAGACAGAAGTTATTAATGTGTATAGGGTCACAAACAAGTTAGCTGATGTGTCAGGACAGAAACCCAGGCCAGGCCAAGCCTCTCCAGGCTTTTCGTGCTGCGGAGAGGATAGGCAGAAGCGAGCAGCCCCGGAGAGACGGTACTGGGGCTGAAAAGGAGACTGCTGATGCTTGGCGAGTCAGCCCTTTGGTTTCTGTCCTGCTCCTTGCCAGCTGTGGGACCTTCAGTCTGGCAATGTAGCCTCTGTTCTGAGTGAACATTAGGGATCTGTATTGATGGGAAAAGGGAAGAAGGGATATCGGGGAGGCAGACAACTATTTACTTTTAGATCCTCTCTTGATCCGAAAAAGAAATACAAATGTCTATTGCCTCTGAGCAGTTCGAATGTTGACTTCTACTTCAGAGGGTTGCATCGCTGATTTATGCATATTACCATGTCTCATAGCCTTACCCTATTTTGAACCTCTGAGTCGTGGGGACATTTATCACTGTCTGAAATGATTTTATTTATGTGCTTTCATAGTTACTGTCTCTTGCTTTGGCCACACAAGAATCTAAGTTCCAGTTAGGGCTGGGACCATGGTCTGTCCTGCAGTGTCTCCACATTTATGATGTGCTTGTAACATTTGATAAAGATTTGCGAATGAATATATGGAATACTGAAGAGGGAGGTTCAAGTTGTCCTGAGCACTGAATGCATTCTTCCGTCTCTGGCTCCTGCCCCCAACACCCTGACTTTTATCTGCAGCTCATTCTAAAAGGCATTCTTGTTATTGGCTTGTTTGCAGGCATTGCCACAGGGGGGCGCTACAGCATTTGAAAAGAGACAGTGGACAGCATCTGCAGGCAGGCACCTGTCTTTTGGGTTTGCCCAAAGCTCAGTGAGAAGTGAACTATCACTGTGGCACTCTCTTCATTTCCCCCTGAATGGGCAAAACAACCCAGTGAACTCGCTGCCTGAGAGAGCTGACTAGATTTTAGCGATGTGAAATGGTCATATACCAGGAGAAATTTTTAGCAAATTGAAAGGAACATATGTAAGTGGTAATTGATGAAGAATCAAGTTTTTCAGATAAGTTTGAAGTTATCCAATCAGTAATTTTTTTGTCTGCAACATCGTAGTAGTCTGTTTTCATGCTGCTGATAACGCTGCTGATAAAGACATCCCAAGACTGGGTAATTTATAAAGAAAGAGTTTCAATGGACTCACAGTTCCATATAGCTGGGGAGGCCTCACAATCATGGTGGAAGGCAGAAGGCACGTCTTACATGGCAGCAGACAAGAGAGAATGAGTTGAGTGAGGGAAACCCCTTATAAAACCATCAGATCTCGCAAGACTTACTCACTGCCACCAGAACAGTATGGGGGAAACCGCCCCCAGGATTCAGTTATCTCCCACCTGGTCCCTCCCACAACATGTGGGAATTATGGAGCTACAATTCAAGATGAGATTTGGGTGGGGACACAGCCAAACCATATCAAACACCAAATTCACAGATGCTAATTAATGGTGGGAAGTAAGGGGTGATAAGTCACACTGAAGTATTGAAACATCAAAATTTTTAAATGCTTTTAAAAAGATTGTGCCCTTCTGTGTTCTTCAAATGCACATGGCAACTAGAACACTTTGTAGAAACCCTTTCAGGGACATGTTTTAGGAAAGATATTTAAATTACATGAAATAATGTTTTGATTATTTGTCTATGAATGGAAATTTCTAGATAAAAATTTCCTCTTTTTCTTTTCTTTCTTTTTTTTTTTTTTTTTTTCGAAACAGGGCCTCACTCTACTGCCCAGCCTGGAGTGCAGTTGTGTAATTACGGCTCACTGCAGCCTCGATCTTCCCAGGCCCAGGTGATCCTCCCACCTCAGCCTCCTGAGTAGCTAGGACTACAGGCACAAGTCACTACACTCAACTAATTTTTTTGGTTTTTTTCTTTTTGTATTTTTGTAGAGATGGGATTTCACTATGTTGCCCAGGCTGGACCTGAACTCCTGGGCTCAAATACTCTGCCTGCCTCAGCCTCCCAAAGTGCTGGAATTATAAGTGTGAGCCACCGCATCCAGCCAGAAATTTCTAAAAGCAGTTCTATGAAGTAGTTTAAGCGGTTTCTTTTCCTTTTCTTCCCTACTTTTAATTTTTTATAAACTTTTAATATTGCTTATCCCTTTCTGAACAGGCAGTATAACATCAAAGCTCAGTCCAACCGTGTATTTTAACTAAATAGAAGCCAAAATAAGGAGCTGTCGTTTCTAAAAATGAGATCTTTTTATTTCCTTCTTCCCCTACTTTGACATTAGTTGGTACTTTTTTTTTTTTTTTTTTTTTGCCTTTTTTCCCTGAAATGGGATGTTAGAGTTTAGATTATTGCTGTCAGGTTAAAAAAAAAAATTGAAACTAATTAGAAGTTGATAGTTTAAACATTGACTCCTACCCATTGAGTGCCCTTTATATATGTAATTACAGTGTCTACATATATACACAAGTACAACATTGTGTTTACATATATACATGAAGTAATATGTAATACCCCAAATATACCCTCAATGAGAGGAAAAAGAAAATATTGAAAAGTTTCCCCAAATCTAAACCTTTTCTCACTGGAAGTTGAATGTTGCCATGTACTTGTGTAATTAAGCCAACGTAGCAAATTTTCTGCTACGGTAACATACTTGGACTGCATGAAATGTTATTGCCAAGTTGATTTTACAAGGTTTTGACCTATTGACATGCTAAGATAGAAGGTATGAGTCTTTTAAGTTCCATTACACAGGATTCAAGGACCCATCATCATTTAAAACAAGAGAATATTTTCCAGTTGGGCTATACACACACCGACTATTCTAACAGCAATATGAACGTTGAAGTGTATTTCTGAATTTTAAAACCCCAAAGTAATAAAGTTGACATTAAACAGATTTTCCTTTGATCTCTCTCTCTCTCTGCATGTACATATATATGTGTGTGTGTGTATATATATGTGTTATACATATATACATATATAAAATATATAAAATACATAATATATATACATAATATATTATACATAATATATATAATATATATGTATATTTAACTTACATTGAGATCTTCATTCAGGACTTTGTTTATTCAGGTTAGTATTAACTTGATTTTAAGAGCATAAAAGAAAGTAAAACTGTATTCTCTTTTCTCCAAAAGTGGATTTAATGGGAAATACCTAAATAAAAAAAAAAATCTGAACTATTTTAAGAATGTTCTTAGTGGTGAAAATTGTTATGGTAGCGTATTGGGAGCAAGGGAAAATGCCTCATAAATACCTAGTTTAACAACTGTGGTTTTAAACAGTTGTGAAAAATAACATAACTGTTAGGAGGAAACATTAAATATTCATGAAAATGTGGACTTCTAGTTGAGACATAATAAAAAATTGAAGTTCAGGTTGACAGAAGAAAGTTCATCTCTCAAAAGTATGTAAAAATAAGAATAACAGAGGAGCCAAGATGGCCGAATAGGAACAGCTCCGGTCTACAGCTCCCAGCGTGAGCGACGCAGAAGACGGGTGATTTCTGCATTTCCATCTGAGGTACCGTGTTCATCTCACTAGGGAGTGCCAGACAGTGGGCGCGGGTCAGTGGGTGAGCGCACCGTGCACCAGCCGAAGCAGGGGTGAGGCATTGCCTCACTCGGGAAGCGCAAGGGGTCAGGGAGTTCCCTTTCCAGGGGTGACAGATGGCACCTGGAAAATCGGGCCACTCCCACCCGAATACTGTGCTTTTCAGACGGGCTTAGGAAACGGTGCACCAGGAGATTATAGCCCGCACCTGGCTTAGAGGGTCCTACACCCACGGAGTCTCACTGATTGCTAGCACAGCAGTCGGAGATCAAACAGCAAGGCGGCAGCGAGGCTGGGGGAGGGGCGCCCGCCATTGCCCAAGCTCACTTAGGTAAACAAAGCAGCCAGGAAGCTCCAACTGGGTGGAGCCCACCACAGCTCAAGGAGGCCTGCCTGCTTCTGTAGGCTCCACCTCTGGGGGCAGGGCACAGACAAACAAAAAGACAGCAGTAACCTTTGCAGACTTAAATGTCCCTGTCTGACAGCTTTGAGGAGAGCAGAGGTTCTCCCAGCACGCAGCTGGAGATCTGAGAACGGGCAGACTGCCTCCTCAAGTGGGTCCCTGACCCCTGACCTGCGAGCAGCCTAACTGGGAGGCACCCCCCAGCAGGGGCAGACTGACACCTCACACGGCCGGCCGGGTACTCCAACAGACCTGCAACTGAGGGTCCTGTCTGTTAGAAGGAAAACTAACAAACAGAAAGGACATCCACACCAAAAACCCATCTGTACATCACCATCATCAAAGACCAAAAGTAGATAAAACCACAAAGATGGGGAAAAAACAGAGCAGAAAAACTGGAAACTCTAAAAAGCAGAGTGCCTCTCCTCCTCCAAAGGAACGCAGTTCCTCACCAGCAATGGAACAAAGCTGGACGGAGAATGACTTTGACAAGCTGAGAGAAGAAGGCTTCAGATGATCAAATTACTCCGAGCTACGGGAGGATATTCAAACCAAAGGCAAAGAAGTTGAAAACTTTGAAAAAAATTTAGAAGAATGTATAACTAGAATAACCAATACAGAGAAGTGCTTAAAGGAGCTGATGGAGCTGAAAACCAAGGCTCGAGAACTATGTGAAGAATGCAGAAGCCTCGGGAGCCGATGCGATCAAATGGAAGAAAGGGTATCAGCAATGGAAGATGAAATGAATGAAATGAAGCGAGAAGGGAAGTTTAGAGAAAAAAGAATAAAAAGAAACGAGCAAAGCCTTCAAGAAATGTGGGACTATGTGAAAAGACCAAATCTACGTCTGATTGGTGTACCTGAAAGTGACGGGGTGAATAGAACCAAGTTGGAAAACACTCTGCAGGATATTATCCAGGAGAACTTCCCCAATCTAGCAAGGCAGGCCAACATTCAGATTCAGGAAATACAGAGAACGCCACAAAGATACTCCTCAAGAAGAGCAACTCCAAGACACGTAATTGTCAGATTCACCAAAGTTGAAATGAAGGAAAAAATGTTAAGGGCAGCCAGAGAGAAAGGTCGGGTTACCCTCAAAGGGAAGCCCATCAGACTAAGAGCGGATCTCTCGGCAGAAACCCTACAAGCCAGAAGAGAGTGGGGGCCAATATTCAACATTCTTAAAGAAAAGAATTTTCAATCCAGAATTTCATATCCAGCCAAACTAAGCTTCATAAGCGAAGGAGAAATAAAACACTTTACAGACGAGCAAATGTGAGAGAGTTTGTCACCACAGGCCTGCCCTAAAAGAGCTCCTGAAGGAAGCGCTAAACATGGAAAGGCACAACTGGTACCAGCCGCTGCAAAATCATGCCAAAATGTAAAGACCATCGAGACTAGGAAGAGACTGCATCAACTAACGAGCAAGCAAAATAACCAGCTAACATCATAATGACAGGATCAAATTCACACATAACAATATTAACTTTAAATGTAAATGGACTAAATGCTCCAATTAAAAGACACAGACTGGCAAATTGGATAAAGACTCAAGACCCATCAGTGTGCTGTATTCAGGAAACCCATCTCACGTGCAGAGACACACATAGGCTCAAAATAAAAGGATGGAGGAAGATCTACCAAGCAAATGGAAAACAAAAAAAGGCAGGGGTTGCAATCCTAGTCTCTGATAAAACAGACTTTAAACCAACAAAGATCAAAAGAGACAAAGAAGGCCATTACATAATGGTAAAGGGATCAATTCAACAAGAAGAGCTAACTATCCTAAATATATATGCACCCAATACAGGATCACCCAGATTCATAAAGCAAGTCCTGAGTGACCTACAAAGAGACTTAGACTCCCACACATTAATAACGGGAGACTTTAACACCCCACTGTCAACATTAGACAGATCAATGAGACAGAAAGTCAACAAGGATACCCAGGAATTGAACTCAGCTCTGCACCAAGCTAACCTAATAGACATCTACAGAACTCTCCGCCCCAAATCAACAGAATATACATTTTTTTCAGCACCACACCACACCTATTCCAAAATTGACCACATACTTGGAAGTAAAGCTCTCCTCAGTAAATGTAAAAGAACAGAAATTATAACAAACTATCTCTCAGATCACAGTGCAATCAAGCTAGAAGTCAGGATTAAGAATCTCACTCAAAACCACTCAACTACATGGAAACTGAACAACCTGCTCCTGAATGACTACTGGGTACATAACGAAATGAAGGCAGAAATAAAGATGTTCTTTGAAACCAACGAGAACCAAGACACAACATACCAGAATCTCTGGGATGCATTCAAAGCAATGTGTAGAGGGAAATTTATAGCACTAAATGCCCATAAGAGAAAGCAGGAAAGATCCAAAATTGACACTCTAACATCACGATTAAAAGAACTAGAAAAGCAAGAGCAAACACATTCAAAAGCTAGCAGAAGGCAAGAAATAACTAAAATCAGAGCAGGACTGAAGGAAATAGAGACACAAAAAACCCTTCAAAAAATTAATGAATCCAGGAGCTGGTTTTTTGAAAGGATCAACAAAATTGATAGACCGCTAGCAAGATTAATAAAGAAAAAAAGAGAGAAGAATCAAATAGATGCAATAAAAAATGATAAAGGGGATATCACCACCGATCCCACAGAAATACAAACTACCATCAGAGAATACTACAAACACCTCTACGCAAACAAACTAGAAAATCTAGAAGAAATGGATAAATTCCTCAACACATTCACCCTTCCAAGACTAAACCAGGAAGAAGTTGAATCTCTGAACAGACCAATAACAGGAGCTGAAATTGTGGCAATAATCAATAGCTTACCACCAAAAAAAGTCCAGGACCAGATGGATTCACAGCTGAATTCTACCAGAGGTACAAGGAGGAACTGGTACCATTCCTTCTGAAACTATTCCAATCAATAGAAAAAGAGGGAATCCTCCCTAACTCATTTTATGAGGCCAGGATCATCCTGATACCAAAGCCTGGCAGAGACACAACAAAAAAAGAGAATTTTAGACCAATATCCTTGATGAACATTGATGCAAAAATCCTCATTAAAATATTGGCAAACCGAATCCAGTAGCACATCAAAAAGCTTATCCACCATGATCAAGTTGGCTTCATCCCTGGGATGCAAGGCTGGTTCAATATACGCAAATCAATAAATGTAATCCAGCATATAAACAGAACCAAAGACAAAAACCACATGATTATCTCAATAGATGCAGAAAAGGCCTTTGACAAAATTCAGCAACCTTTCATGCTAAAAACTCTCAATAAATTAGGTATTGATGGGACGTATCTCAAAATAATAAGAGCTATCTATGACAAACCCACAGCCAATATCATACTGAATGGGCAAAAACTGGAAGCATTCCCTTTGAAAACTGGCACAAGACAGGGATGCCCTCTGTCACCACTTCTATTCAACGTAGTGTTGGAAGTTCTGGCCAGGGCAATTAGGCAGGAGAAGGAAATAAAGGGTATTCAATTAGGAAAAGAGGAAGTCAAATTGTCCCTGTTTGCAGATGACATGATTGTATATCTAGAAAACCCCATTGTCTCAGCCCAAAATCTCCTTAAGCTGATAAGCAACTTCAGCAAAGTCTCAGGATACAAAATCAATGTATAAAAATCACAAGCATTCTTATACACCAATAACAGACAAACAGAGAGCCAAATCATGAGTGAACTCCCATTCACAATTGCTTCAAAGTGAATAAAATACTAGGAATCCAACTTACAAGGGATGTGAAGGACCTCTTCAAGGAGAACTACAAACCACTGCTCAAGGAAATAAAAGAGGATACAAACAAATGGAAGAACATTCCATGCTCATGGGTAGGAAGAATCAATATCGTGAAAATGGCCATACTGCCCAAGGTAATTTACAGATTCAATGCCATCCCCATCAAGCTACCAATGACTTTCTTCACAGAATTGGAAAAAACTACTTTAAAGTTCATATGGAACCAAAAAAGAGCCCACATCGCCAAGTCAATCCTAAGCCAAAAGAACAAAGCTGGAGGCATCATGCTACCTGACTTCAAACTATACTACAAGGCTACAGTAACCAAAACAGCATGGTACTGGTACCGAAACAGAGATATAGATCAATGGAACAGAACAGAGCCCTCAGAAATAACACCACATATCTACAACTATCTGATCTTTGACAAACCTGAGAAAAACAAGAAATGGGGAAAGGATTCCCTATTTAATAAATGGTGCTGGGAAAACTGGCTAGCCATATGTAGAAAGCTGAAACTGGATCCCTTCCTTACACCTTATACAAAAATCAATTCAAGATGGATTAAAGACTTAAATGTTAGACCTAAAACCATAAAAACCCTAGAAGAAAACGTAGGCATTACCATTCAGGACATTGGCATGGGCAAGGACTTCATGTCTGAAACACCAAAAGCAATGGCAACAAAAGCCAAAATTGACAAATGGGATCTAATTAAACTAAAGAGCTTCTGCACAGCAAAAGAAACTACCATCAGAGTGAACAGGCAACCTACAAAATGGGAGAAAATTTTCGCAACCTACTCATCTGACAAAGGGCTAATATCCAGAATCTACAATGAACTCCAACAAATTTACAAGAAAAAAACAAACAACCCCATCAAAAAGTGGGTGAAGGACATGAACAGACACTTCTCAAAAGAAGACATTTATGCAGCCAAAAAACACATGAAAAAATGCTCACCATCACTGGCCGTCAGAGAAATACAAATCAAAACCACAATGAGATACCATCTCACACCAGTTAGAATGGCAATCATTAAAAAAGTCAGGAAACAACAGGTGCTGGAGAGGATGTGGAGAAATAGGAACACTTTTACACTGTTGGTGGGACTGTAAACTAGTTCAACCCTTGTGGAAGTCAGTGTGGAGATTCCTCAGGGATCTAGAACTAGAAATTCCATTTGACCCAGCCATCCCATTACTGGGCATATACCCAAAGGACTATAAATCATGCTGCTATAAAGACACATGCACACGTATGTTTATTGCGACGTTATTCACAATAGCAAAGACTTGGAACCAACCCAAATGTCCACCAATGATAGACTGGATTAAGAAAATGTGGCACATATACACCATGGAATACTATGCAGCCATAAAAAATGATGAGTTCATGTCCTTTGTAGGGACATGGATGAAATTGGAAATCATCATTCTCAGTAAACTATCGCAAGAACAAAAAACCAAACACCGCATATTCTCACTCATAGGTGGGAATTGAACAATGAGAACACATGGACACAGGAAGGGGAACATCACACTTCGGGGACTGTTGTGGGGTGGGGGGAGGAGGGGAGAGGGATAGCATTGGGAGATATACCTAATGCTAGATGATGAGTTAGTGGGTGCAGCCCACCAGCATGGCACATGTATACATATGTAACTAACCTGCACATTGTGCACATGTACCATAAAACCTAAAGTATAATAATAATAAGTAAAAAAACAACAAAAAAAGGAAACAACAACAACAACAACAACAAAAAGAAATTTTAATCAGTTAGTGCATATTAAACCTGGCACAAAGGAAAGCCTCAATAATTGCACTACCAGTAGTAGAAGTGATTGCTGTAGCCGGGTGTACAATCTTTTGGCTTCCCAGGGCCACATTAGAAGAATTATCTTGGGCCATACATAAAATACACTAACACTAACCATAGCTGATGAGCCAACAAAATTGCAAAAAAAAAATCATAATGTTTTACGAAAGTTTACGAATTTGTTTTGGGCCACATTCAAAGCTGTTCTGGGCCACATGCGGCCTGTGGACTGCAGGTTGGACAAGCTTGCTGTATAGTATCTTTGCCTGTGGCCATTGTCTAGCCTTTATAGATAACTTACAGTCAGTTGTGCATTGGGCCATTTGAAACCTTAAATCTTCTTACAAGTCCTTATTGTAACTTCATGTGGGCTCAGTTGGCAGCATAACAAGTGGCAAATGAATTAATTATGTATGATAGATTTTAACATTATTGTAGTAACCACTTGTTGGTTATTGTAACCGCTTGTTGACTGAATATAGGACTATGATAATTCACTGCTCAATTGTTTGTGTTTTCATCTAATGTGGAAACATTGGAATTGAAAAGTTTAATTTTTTTTTATTTGCACAAACTCATTTTAGGAGGAAACATAGGGCAAACTGACTCCCTGCATAATTGGGCCACTTACTAATTTTACAAAGAATCCATTACATGTTAAGCACAGCTTAAAAAAAAATAATAAGAATAACATTATTTCCCCTGATAGAATTAGAAAAAATAGTAATAATTTTAATTAACTTTTAAGTTAAAAAACTAAAACAAAAAAGGTCTGTGGAATAGAAAAAAAATTAAGAGCTTGAATAGGAAAAGAGGAAGACAGAGAATGAGGAGGCGTGGTTAAAAGTGAGGTAAGTTGGCTTTGATCCAGGTTCCACCAATTACTAGCCTATGGCCTTGGGTAAATTAAGCAGTGAAGCCGCCTCACTCTTCTTCTCTATTATATGGGAGTACTAATACCTGTGTTGGAGGATATTGTGATGCTCAAATGAGATATTTTAAACAAAGACTGAGTTTTTACTTTTCATGTAGATAGAATAGGATAATGCTAAGAATGCACTGTAACAATAAAATAATTTCCTTTTGGCATGTAATTGGCCTAGAATTTATACTAGAGTCTTATGCTTTGATTTAATAATGTTTAAAGTTATGAAAAATAAGATGAATGGGCAAGTTAGGCAGTTATTGAAGAAACTGGGGAAACTCAGTATTAAGATTGCAGTTTGACTGGATATTAGCATCTTTGTTGAGCAGAGAGATTTGTTCATGATGAAGAAGGTGATGATGATGATAATGACAGTTAATGTTCATTGAGTTCATGAGGTATGTTAGGCACTGTAAGAGCTATACAGGCAATCTTATCCAATCTTCACTGTAGTCCGATGAGGTAGGTTCAATCATTAAACTGATTTTTAAGTTGAGGAAAGTGTGGTTTAAAGAGGTTGAGTAACTTCTTAGTATCTACAGTGGATATTGGGATTGAAGCCCTGGCAGGCAACCTTGATTCTTGACTGACAATGGCACCATAATGGATTTGACGGTACCTGTGGTTAACTTCTTGGGGACCCAAATCTTACATGGACTTTTGAATCTAAATGATGTAATCTCACCACGGAGTTTCTTGTTTCCCTCACATCTCAATTTCTCTCATCTTGTGTTTTACTATATGTAGTCAGGAAAAACCAAGCTCCTCTTTCAACACTTAGAAATTTCCTCGGCTAAATAGCCAATTTTATCACTTGCCAATCCTACCTTCTACAAAATGCTAGTATATGAACACAGTTCAATCAAGTTCTTTGCCACTTTATAACAAGAATTTACTTTCCTTAATTATTCAATAACATGTTCTTCATTTGTCTGAGCCTTCATTGGTACCATCCCTATTTCTACGATTCTGAACAGGATTACTTATATGTTTTCCCAGAAGATGAAAACTTTATATATATCTCTCCTGTTTTCTTTCTGAGCCCTCACCAGAATCACCTTCCAAAGTCCCTTCACAGCAATGTCAACATTTTCTAGCATGTACCTTCCAGCCTCTCTACACGTTAACCGGTTCCAAAGCCACTCCCACATATTTAAGTATTTGTTAAGGCAGCACTCCACTTCCCAATACCAATTTCCGCTTTAGCTTGGGCTATTATAATAGAATACTGGTATTTATTTCTCATGGTTCTAAATGCTGGGAAGTCCAAGATCAAGGTGCTTAGCATAATTGGGTCTGGTAAGGCCCTCTTCCTGGTTTGCAGATGGCTGTGGTTTTGCTGTCTTCAAATAGTGCAAAGAGAGAGGAAGCAAGTTCTCTCAAGTCCGCTCTTATAAGAGCATTAATCCCATCATAGGCAAGGACTCCACTCTTATGACCTAATTATCTCCCAAATGCCTCATCACCACAGACCATCACGTTGGGGATTAGATTTTTAAGTTTCCTTAAATATTCAATAGTATTATTGTTTTGTTTTCTGTTTCTGTTTTATTATTTTCCTCCTGTATTGCTCATTGGAATGCACTCTGATGACCAAGTGTATCCAAATGGGAGATTATGTCTTGGGAGTATTTTTATTCTTGTTGGAAATTGGTGATGATTGGAAATATGATGAGTATGTGCAGTGCTGATGATTTGTCCAGTGTCCCCCTAGTTTGGAGATGTTGGTAAAATAAAATTAATTGAAAGGAGGAATTAACATGAGAATCAAGCCCATTATTAGTTTAAGAATGAATTTATCCTGAGAGAGATTATATAAACTCACAGAAACATCCATCGCTGCTTAAAACAATAAAAAAGAAACACAAGGGACAACAGAATGCAAATAGTGATTTAATGGCATAGTGGTGGTTTGACAGGTGAAAATAACAGAGTTCTAACAAAGGAGAATCAGAGGATCAGTCTTTGGGAAGGGAGACAGGCCCCCTTTTCTTTGGGAGGTATTAGGACAAGGATTGGAAGTAGAAGGAAAAGGAGACACTCCTTTCCTTAAACAAACCTAGCTACACTTCATCACACGCATCTCTGACTTTGATCCCTGTGGCAGGAAGCACTATTATTAAAATTGGGACTTACTGAGGTTTTCTCATGTAATTAGGAAAAGGAAAGGTGTGTTTGACAATGGAGCCTTTAGATCTAATTACCTGCAACCTAGTTGTGGCTCAGTGGTCAGAAGGGAGCCACGAATAGCACTTATTAATGTATTGCCTAATTTCCTTTTAAGGCACAGGGAGCCAGTAAGAAAGCTAGCTCCTAGCAGCAAAATATCTCAGAATCCAGAAACGATTTAGCAGTGCGGAAGAGAGATTTGCAGAAAAATGTCGAAGTTGCAGTTTTAAAAGTGATGAAACTTTCGGAACATGATACCAGTTGAAACTGCTGTCGGCTACCATGTCCCTGCAGCACTGCCTCTTGCAGCAGATTGTAGCCCCGCGGTGTTAACCCTGAGTGACTGTTAAGCTCCGTGAAGGGATGTGTTTTCAGACCCCCTGGTTTTCAGGCTGTGTCTGTTAATGTAGGGCATCTAATCTGTATGAGGGGGCTAAGGATGTA
The DNA here is from genome assembly GCF_028885655.2 of Pongo abelii. Lineage (NCBI taxonomy): Eukaryota > Metazoa > Chordata > Mammalia > Primates > Hominidae > Pongo > Pongo abelii. The sequence goes on from NC_071991.2 coordinate 57,073,302, forward strand.
GTTCAAGAGCTGGTAGGGAGACATCCACTGGGAAGCAGGACTTGTCTTGGTAATTGCTTAAAAGAAATAAAGGCCCTTTGTCAAACCCTTCTCTTTATCTCCTGTATTCCCACTAGGAAAAAAAGTGGAGAGGAGAAAGAAAATATACAAGAATACTGATTTCGACTATTTTTTTCCTTTTTAAAATGGACATTTTCATTGATTAAGGAAAACAAAAGGAAGGAAACAAAGATAAGAAATCTAGATTTTGGTGCTCCTTGTTTGATATAGACAAATGGCCTCCTCCTTGCATTCTTCCTGATTAGGAATTTTGAAAAACTTTATGTCGAATGATGACATTCTGAAGCTCACTATCCTAAGAAAATGAGTCGTTGATAAATTTTTCTTTGCTTAGAAGCAGGAGATGATTAGCTGTATGCAAAGGGTCTTCATTTTGTGTCCTTTTTCCCCTCAGAAAATGGAGAGGTTGGTTGTTAATACAGACCAACAGTGTATTTCTGAATGATGTTATTTTCTGAATTAATGTAGCACTACTCTATTTTTTTTTAAATCCTATTGTGTAAATGTAAAGTTTTTATCAAAAACAAAGCAAACAAAAAGGAAAATCCCCCAAACCACCTAGAAAAAAATTAGGGATCACTTTTGAGGACTATTCTTATTCAGAGGAAATCAAGTCTATTTTGCCCTCTGAAATTAAATGGAATATGATTTTTTTTTTTTTTTTACTTCTAAAGGGGCCCTTCCAAGATTACTTCCTAGAATAGCTCTGGCTGATGTATTCTTGAAATCAAGTGAGACCCTGTCTTACTGTCATCGACATGAATCCAGCTTTTAAGGATGATGTTGGTCCTTGGATTAGCAGCTGCTACATAATTACTTTTGTCTATCTGATCGTTAATGTATAGAGTATCCATATAACTTGTTGAAAGCTAAACAAAAACCTACTTAGGTCAGTCATTTGATGTCATAAAACTGATTGTTTATAGCATTAAAAATTTTTTAACTGAATTAAATTAAATTGATTAGTATGAGTTACAGAGTAAAGAGAAGAAAGACACATAATAAGTTAAATAAAGGGCTCTGTGTTTTCTGAATGGTAGGAAAATTTCCCAGGGTACATCACCCTTATAATACTACTGTGGGGAAGTTGTTAACTCTTTTTAAAATTCTACTTCTAAGGATATTTGTCATCATCAGTAGTAACCTTTTCTCTTGCTTCAGATGTGTTAAGTCTTTACACTTATTAATTCTTTTATGTAGTGTTTGTAGTTTGTAGAAGGAAATTGATTTTCTTGTAATGGGAAAATCATCGCTCCTATTATGACATAAAACTTTAATTTGATGTCTCCTCCACTGACCCAAACTAATTACAGCAAAAACATGTTAACAAAGTGAGTAAAGTTCTTTCTTTCATGCATCAATTTTACTACTCAGGGCTGCCCCAGAAAGTCTTAAATGAAGGTGCTGCTCTGTTACCCTGAGACTGTGTGTGTGCACATGTATGTGTGTGTCTGGAGTAATCACTGTGACAGGCAGTGAAATATAGATGCTCGTGGTGAAACTTGAACTCCTCAGATCATCAGCTTCTAAGGAGCAAAGAAATATTAAAGGGGTTTATCAGTAATGGTTAGAACACACAACAGCTGAAAACATGGGCAGAGCTTTCTCTTTAATTTGGGCAGATTGGAATGCACCTCCCCAAATGAAACAGAAACAGTAAAATTTAAAAACTTTTATGAGTACCCAGCTCAGCTGCACCTGGCTGCTCTAATTGCCTTCAACCCAGTCATTACTGGGGAGGCAAGATGTTTAGCCACCAACAGCCCTTATTAATATATAATAGGAATTTACTTGTAAAACAGAATTATTGGGATGGCATGATGTCATTAAGACAGAGTGCTGACATTTCAGATTGTTTTATTTAGGGATGTTGAATTATAATTTAGGAGTGGAATATTCTGTTGGTAATTAATCACAATTTGGTACAACCTCAGTGTGGGTTAGGCATATGGATACATAGAATTCAATGACTGTAGTACTCTTCTAATAAAGGCTGTGTTTGCGCAAATGCATGTAATTCTCATGAATTATCTATGGGAAAGAAAAATCTTCTCTAGTACTTTGCAGATGTGCAAAAACTGACCACAGCAGGTGTAAATAAATGAAATGTTTCAACAAGTCTGCCTCTGGATTTCTGTAAAAATGTGAAAGCCTCACAATTATAAAGCTGCCTGCAAATTTTCTTCGTGGTATCAATGATATAAGAAATGGGATACATTAATTTTGCTGGACCTCAAACTTAGAATCTGTCAATATGGCTCTGTGATTAATGGCTACAGATTTTACCTGCCTCATAAATATAATGGGCCTTGATTACTGAGCTCAGTTTGCAAAGCAATAGTTAACATGATGTCAACACTTCCGTTGTAAACCCCATTTTTGGAGGGGTTTATAACGTGGTCATAAAAAATCACGGGGGGATGACACTTTGAATATGAGGTCTTAGTCTGGTGAAACAAAGATATTTTCAAGAAAAGATTTAAGTGTTCCATTTACCTATTTGTAGGTTTATGAAGACCTAAGCTGCATATAAAAATTTCAAGTTTTATGTACTTTAAAGAGAAAAATTTTAAATAAATAGGATTTCTTATTGCTCATCTTGTTGAGTTTTTCTAAGGAAATACTCTATAGTTAGAGCATACATTTTAAACTGGAAGGAAACATTTTAAACATGGTATGGTACATAGCAGAAGATATTTTAAAAATCATTCTGTATTAATATCTTTGGGATTTTATGCCTGTTAGCCACATAAAAATCATATGTTTCAGATCTTCTCAACAAGAATACTAGGGCAAAGCTTAGTTTTTGCAAGCCTTGGAAAATACAGCATGAACTGAGCCACCTTGGCAAGACAATGTTGCACACAACAGAATACCTGATACTGGGTAATTTATAAAGAATTTATTTCTTCTAGTTATGGAGGCTGAGAAGTCCAAGGTTGAGGGGCTGCATCTGGTGAGGCCTTCCTCCAAGTGGGGACTCTGCAGAGTCCTGAGGTATGCAAACATGCCAGCCCAGGTCTCTCTGCCTTATCTTCTAAAGCTGCCAGCCCCAATCCCATATTAACCTATTAATCCATAAATGTTAATCCATTCACATCTTAAAGGCCCCACCTCTTAATACTGCCCATTGGGGATTAAATTGCAGCACGAACTTTGGAGAGGATAAACATTCAAACCACAGCAGACAACAAACATCCTTTCTGACCTAGAACATAAATTGCCTCTTGTGTGAAGAGAGAGAGAGAGCCTGCCCAGAGCTGCTCCAAGGCCATCTCCATGTCTCCCTCCTGGGCATGGCGATGGCATGATGCTGCTTGCCCCCTGTGGGGTGCGATCACCCTTAGAAGCTCAGGATTTCTTCTGTGCCCTTACTGACCATGGCACAGAAAGACTAAAAGAACCCATACACTTTTTAATAGCCAGTACTTCTACAAGTTTGTGAGAGCAAACTTCCTGACGGAAAGCCAGGATTAACTCTCTTGGAATTTGAGGGAGGTTGGATTGGAGGCCGTGGTCAGAACCCAAACTTTTGAAGTGGGAGTTCAGCTCCCACAATGTACTTGACTTGGTGAATAGCTTAAGAGTTTTCATTTAAAGAGTCATCTCATAGTACTTTGTAATTGGTTCCAAAGCCCCTAGTTGGCCTGATGGAAAGGGTTTTTGTTGTTGCTGTTAGTTTGTTTTTGTTTTGGGGATATGGGGAGACTAGATTGTGCCATAAAATCAGTAAAGCAAAATTGTTAAACCCACAGTGATACTGGGCAAGTGCTAGGTTTTTCTCTTCTCTTTCTGAGAAACTCCCTCTCTTCCTTCCACCCTCCCTCGCAAGGGGGCTTTTTCAGAAGGCAGCAGAAAATGTTGCAGTGTGATGGTTACAAGACTGACATATATTTCAGTATTGTTTGTAATGCCTGAAATATTTATCAAAATATACTCATGACATCTTCTGCCCTCATTCAATAATCCTGGAAAGAAACAAGCTGTTTCACTATTTGCTTTATATTGTTAGACTTGTCATAAAATGTAAAATGTAGAAGCAATACCAATAATTTTTAGGCTGGCAGAAATTATTGGATGTTCCAGCCTGCTTGAGTAATAACACTGGGCCCTGGCATTGGGTAAGACAGTGTTGCAACAATGTTACAATGTTGTAAGCAACATTTCTTACCCAATGTCAGGGCCCAGTGTTTTTACTGGCTGGGTCAGCGGACAAGGCTTTTTCTTGAATAATGCTCACATAAAGAACTTTAAAAATGTATCTGATGGCCTGTGGGTTAAGGCAGCAATAGCACTAATTGACATAGTGATAAAGAAGTTTGTAGCACTGCATTTTGAAAAACACAAAATAATACAGCACTCTTGGCACTTCATATGCTGTGTGTATTTTAGTCTTCACAGCAACCCTATGAAGTAAGTGGTTGGTCGTGCTCTTACAGCTTTGCAAACAGCCTTTAAAAGTTTCCATACATTTTCTGAGATCACATAGCTTGTGAGCTGTGGAGCTGGGATGGGAAACAAGGTCTGTGTTATTCTGAAACCCATGGTACTCCCGTTATGTGTCAATAACTCATAGGTCAGGTACTAAAATATTCATAATCATGAGTTTATTCAGTAAATATCCGTTGAGTGGCTGTCATGTGGTAGGCCTTGTGCAGATTCTGGGGTTGTGATATGAATGAGACAGGCTTAGGGTATATGCACGAGTGGGGCAGGGATACTGAGACGTTACAGGAACTTACACTCGAGGCACAAGGGCTAAACTGAGAGATGTGAACCCCAAGAGAGCATGTGGAAGGGGCGCTTGATCTAGGGGTGAAGGGGTTCAGGCAAAACTTACCAGAAGCCGAAAAGCTGGAAGGCAATGGCCCCAGCCAGGTAGAGGGGATTTGGATGGGGGAAAACATTTTAATCCACAAGTACAGCAGAAGCAAAGGAGGTGAGAAAATGTGTTTCCATGCAGGAGAGGCCAGAGCACTCAGTGGTGGTCAGCTCTGGAAGGGCTTTGCAAACCCAGTTGGAGGAGTTTTGACTTTCTCACAGGCTGTAGGAAGGCACTGGTGGGTTCTGAGCTGGGACTGAGGTGCCCAGATCCGCATTTGAGAAGCTGACCCTGGCCACCTTGTGGAGCAGGGAATAGTAATGGTGACAGCGAGGCAAAGGCCCCCTTTGCAGTCACTGTGAGTGGAGTTGGGAGTGGACTCTGGTGATGTTCGGCAGGTGGATGCACAGTCCTTGGGGATTTATGGGATGTGAGGGGTTAAGGTTCCAGAGTGGGGCCAAGGATGGCTCATGGGTGGCTGGTGGGACATGTGCCTTTCACCCAGAAGAGGCTGCGAGGAGGGAGACCAGGGCAGGGGAGCTTCAAACATACTGCAGCCTGGGGAACTACCGGTTATACATGTCCAATAGGCAGCTGGAGCTGGAGGAAGAGATTTGAGAGCCATCAGCATACAGATATTAACTAAAATCACAGGAGAGGAAAGACCGTGTGGCATAAGAAGAGAACCTAAGAAGATTCCCGAGGTCAAAGACTCACCAAGGGTGGACAGAGAAAAGGGAGCCTGCACAAGAGCAGAGTGAACGGGCAGAGGCGGGAGAGCAACGGGAAGCCCAGGAAGGAGAGTTCAATGAGGAACACTTGTCAGCCCAGTGAAATGTTGCAGAGAAAGCCAAATAGACAAGGGCTGCAAGGGTGAGTGACATCCTTGCCTCCCCACGCCACCATGCATTGTCTTGAAGGATTTGGCATGATTTGTCTGAGAAATTCTACCAGGTCTTACTTCATTTTGTCAGAGGGACCTGTCTAAAGGATGCTTTAGCAGGCTAAAGTTTCAAGTCTCCAGATACTTTCTCATAATCGTCAAACATACTCTACTCTAAAATAGCCTAAGGACTTTTAAATAATAAACTTATTTGTTATCGCAGAATGTAGCATTTTTAGGTTGAAAGTAATTTTAGAGATCAACTTATTTAGCCCCTTAATATTACTGTCAGTCATTGATTTATTCTGTAAACACTTATTAAACTCTAGTATCATCCAGGTATATAGATTAAATAGTTTTACTATAGTGATCTTTTTAAGAAAGCATAAGAGTGCAGCATTTTGTTATAGTGAAAATGGCATAATACGTGAATTAATAGAAATAGAGAAAATTCAGTCCATGTTAATTTTTTTCTCTCTCTCTGGAGAGATGGAAACACATATAAATGCAGATTGACCCATCCTCCACAAAGTTTTGAGTATCACAAACTCCCTGGCCTTGATGTTTTATTAAATTCTTCTCTGGGTTCTTGTCCCACTTCGCTCTCTGGTGGTGTCGAGGCTTCTGGGCAAGGGGAAAGGGTGGAGCAGAGGCCACTACAATGCCCCAGGCCCACCAGCTTGCGCAAGTGCGTGGACACTGTGTTCTGTAGCCCCAGGTACCTTTTCAAGTCCCTAAAACCCCAGCTAAGCAGCGTGAAGAAGTAGAATAGCTGGGTGAATGGCGCAGCTTGCTGCTTTTTGGTGCTGGTTATGACCAAGCCTTAGAAAAAGCATCTGGTGCCCCGAAGGGCTGGCTGCTCTCCCTCTTGCTCCCCTCTGCAGGCAAAGCCCCCCAGGCGCTCCCGCACTCCTTCCTCCATGTTGGTGTTGGTTCCTCCGGGCTGGTCGAGCTGGTCATCCTGTCTTCATTTACTGTTTATGTGCATGTGACTTCCTCATCGTTACGTGATTTCCTTGGGGAAGGGGTGGCTCCATTCCAGGCTTACTGAAGAGTAACAACACTGGGCTTAGCCCTGTCTCAAAATCTTAACCTGACTGGGTCACATCCCAGAGATGTCCCCCGCTGCCCTGAGGTCAAAGAATGCAAGACCTGCTTTATCTCTGCCAGCTGCCTTTCCTGTGCTGGTCCCCACGAGGTTTTCCTGACTTTTCCTCTAATTTACCAGCTTACTACTCTGTATCTTCTAAGGAACTTTGATGCCCTCCCTTCCCTCCTACAGGCACACCTTGCTTTACCACACTTGGCAGACAGTGCATTTTTTTACAAATTGTAGGTTTATTGCCATTTTCCCAATGGTATGTGCTTGCTTTATGTCTCTGTGTCACATTTTGGTAATTCTTGCAATATTTTAAATTTCATTGTTATTGTATCTGTCATTGTGATCTGTGATCGGTCATCTTTGACTTTACTATTGTAATTGGTGGTGCCATGAACTGCACCCATATAAGATGGTGAACTTAATCAATAAATATTTTATGTGTTGACTGCTCTATCAACAGGCCCTTCCTCTGTCTCTCTTCCTCTCCCTGGGCCTGCCTATTCCTGGAGACACCGCAGTGTTGAAATTAGGCCAATTAATAACCTTATGATGACCTGTAAGTGTTCAAGTGAAAGGAAGAGTAACACGTCTCTCACTTTCAATCAAAAGCTAGCAAGGATTAAGCTTAGTGAGGAAGGCATGTTGAAAGCCAACACAGGCTGAAAACTCGGCCTCTTGCACCAAACAGTTAGCCAAGTTGTGAATGCAAGGAAAAAGTTCTTGAGGGAAATTAAAAGTGTTACTCCAGTGAACACACGAATGATAAGAAAGCAGAACAGCTTTATTGCTGATATAGAGAAAGTCTGAGTGTTCTGGATGGAAGACCAACACAGCCGTAACATTCTCGTAAGCCAAAGCCTGATCCAGAGCAAGGCCCCAAGTCCCTTCAATTCTATGAAGGCTGGGTGAGGTGAGGAAGCTGCAGAAGAAAAGTTGAAAGCCAGCAGAAGTTGGGTTCATGAAGTATAGGAAACTAAGCCATCTCCGTAAGGTGAAAGTGCAAAGTGAGGCAGCAAGTGCTGATGGAGAAGCTGCAACAATTTATCCAGAAGATCTAGCTTGGATGACTATAAGCATTTTTACAAAGTATTTTTTAGCAATAAAATATTTTAAAATTAAGATATATACTTTTTAAAGACATAATGTTATTGCACACTTTATAGACTACAGTGTAGTGTAAATGTAACTTTATGTGCACTGGGAAATCAAAAAATTAGCGTGACTTGCTTTATTGTGATATTTGCTATTGCAGTGGTCTGGAACCAGACCAGCAGTATCTCTGAGTTATGCCTCTAGATTACTCCCTGATCCATGGTGCTAGCTGAACAATCAGCAGGGTTCATAAACCGATGCTGCAGTCAATAAAGGTTATTAACAGCATATTGAATGTTGTGATGAGATTATAAGAAAGCATTTGAAACATGGCCTGCCGCATAGTAAGTATAATTAAATGTTTCTTAATTAAAAATTTTAGAGAGGCGCCAAGTTCTTAAGTTCCTACTCAGTTCATCAGCAAGCATGTATTGATTTGCTTGTGGTTGTCATCCTTATCATTATTTTAATATTTGCTAACCTATGGGTAAACTCTCAGGTCATTTTTGTTCAGGAGACTTGTCAGTTTTATGATTTCTCATAATGAATTCTCTTAAGTGATATTTATATTTTATTTTGCTCCTCGTGGCTTAGTTTTCCAGTATTTGTTATTCTATATCAGTGTCTGTCAGAGAAAAATGGGATTGAAGATGTATTTTGAGTTAAGAAGTGATAAAAACAGAAGCTGGAGGCAGCTCCAAGTGAAGGTGGTTGCTGTGATGGAATTTGGTGATCAGAGTCCAAGTGAGGTACATCTTTTAAATTATGCGCATGGCCGGGTGTGGTGGCTCACGCCTGTAATCCTAACACTTTGGGAGGCCCAAGCGGGTGGATCACCTGAGGTCAGGAGTTCAAGAGCAGCCTGCCCAACTTGGTGAAACCCTGTGTCTACTAAAAATATTTTAAAAATTAGCTAGGCATGGTGGCGGGCACCTGTAATCCCAGCTACTTGGGAGGCTGAGGCGGGAGAATTGCTTGAACCTGAGAAGTGGAGGTTGCAGTGAGCAGAGATCATGCCACTTGCACTCCAACCTGGTCAACAGAGCAAACTCTGTCTCAAAAAAAAAAAAATTATGGGCATTTTAGATTTTCCATCTGTAAAGAAAAGAGGAGGAACAATGTGGCATCTCAGGTCCCTAGCAGTTCTAAAAGTCAGTTATTCTAGTTCTAGAGTACAGGCAAAACTATGGATGGCTTTTTGTTCCTACAATTTTTATGAACATTTTCACTGGCTTTAATATCCATGTCCAAAGTAACAGGGAAGGTAGGACTTTTCACCAATACTCAACTGATCTCCTGCTTCTCTTCTTGTCCAGTGTTTTCCACTTTTCCAAAATTTTTATCATGGACTAGTAGTGCAAGAAAAGGGGCCAGAGTATAGTGTCTGGATTCACTGTTCATAAATGGCATTACAAAAAAAACCCAAGTAGATCCTTTGAATTGTATATTTCATGTCAAGTGGCCCTCTCTCTATTCACCTGGCAATTAAGAGTTGGTTACATGAAATTAATCTGGTAGTAATACAATCTTCAATTCACAAAATAATTTTCTTTGCCTTTTAGTAGCAATGCAGCCTGCCTACCACAAGAGGGCAGTGTAGGTGATTGCCTGAAGGAGATGGCTTCTGCAAAAAGAAATGACGTTTATGACACTAGTTTCCAGCTTAGAGAGCATTTTCACATGCACATATGACGGTCTCAGCAGTTCTCTGTGATGGGTGAAGCATGCATAATCGCTCCCATTTTATAGATAGAGAAACTAATGCTAGAAAGGCTTAAAGATAATTTGCATAGAGTTGCGCAGCTGATAAATGCCATCCAGTGCTTGAATCCAAGTCTCTTGCCACTATACCATCCTGCCCGTAAGCGGTACATTATCATCATACGAGCGACTTCCTAATGTAGAGCTGAGAGGCTGTACAAAGCTAGGAAACATCTGTTCTATGGGAAAAATTCTCAGTTTTTTTCATCTAACACAGCATCTTGTGAAAACTTTCAAGACTTATGTTTTCTTCTGTTCCATAAAGATGGGAAAGGCCAGGAATTATTTGTCTCATAAGTGCCACCATGCACAGCCATCACTGCAGTCTCAGTTGTTTTGAGCTAGATTACATAGTGGGTTTTAAATAGTAGATGGGGAGGAGAAAGAGGTCAAAGTGAAGGAGAAATCAGGACCCGGATGTACATAATCCAAATTACCACTTCCTCAGTTTCCATGGTGAACATGGAAATTCCCCATGGACTCCCAGAGCTCCAGCTCTTTAAGTAGTTTCAAAGGAGAAAGCAGAATACAGTAAAGGCAGAAGCAAGGCTAAATCAGAACCAAAACAAAGCACCCTGTTTTTGTACACCCAGATGAAGATTTTTCTAAGCTCCCAAATTCTAAGACCTAACACTGGGTGGCCTGCAAGCAGTCAGACAAGTGGTCACTTTGCTGGAGGACTTACATACCAAATTTATTCTACTGGGATTTTGCCACTTTTTTTTGTAGTTAAGGTGGTTCTATCAGGTAATTAATTTTAAGTGCTTTTATTTATTTGTTGTAGAAAAAAAACGCTCCAGTAGCCTTTTTTTTTGTGGTTATACCATTTGCCTGATGATTCATGAATTCAGATCTAAAACCAGAGTCGGTATAATCAATACGTGAAAAATAGGTGCTGCCTAATTGCCTTTCTAAATCAGTAAAATAATTAAAGCCTTTATAGTCTGGCCGATTAATGTATTGCACATCTGTATGGTCGGCTTAATAGGGAAAATGCTTGAGAAAGATAAAATCACAAGACCAAAAGCAACTAATAGCTGAAAAAAATTTCTATGTAGTTGATTAATTGTCCTCTTTTTTTCTTAAGAGACTAAACATTGAGTAAATCCTCCGAGTTTGTATAGTTCCGATTTAGTCAGCATTCCCATTGTAAAGTGCCAATGTTATAATTTTTCATTCATCATTTTCTTAGATTCCAATGTAAGTGTCATTGTTGTATTTAGTGAAAGAATACAAATATTTATTTTAACATTCTTTAAACAGATTCTTAGTGGAGGGTAGGGCTTTCTAATGCTCTGCAGCTGGGTTTCGGGCTTTAAAATTGGCTGTCGTCTACACACTAAGATCTCTGCAAGTACTCAGCCGCAGAGAGCAAAATCCCACTTGACAAGCAGTCTCTAGATATGGATTTATGCAATAGGATGTCATGTTTACTTTGGACCTGCTATGATCTACCTGGAAAAATTTCCCTATTATACATTTATTAAAAAATTCTAAATATATATTTGCACAATGTTTTCTTATGGAAACATCTGTAAGGAATTATTAACTTACTCATTTCCACACGGGATTTTTTTTTTTTTTTTTTTGAGAGAGAAAGACAGCAATTGTGTAAGCAAACCGGAGAATAACTATGAACATAATACATTTAGAATTCACTATGAATTCCACTTGGATTTTCTTTCGTTCTCATGTTGGTGCAGATAGATAACATAATTGTTATCCTAACCGGAATTCAGAATTTTCATCTCATTCTGATTTCCTTAAACATTTTTAGAATTTCATCAGTCTTTTTTAGCAAAGCCAGTCATGGGAGGAGTTCAGTATTGACCTTTTTTCTTTTCTTTCTGGTTAGCCTGCATTGAACCCTTGGCCTTACCCCAAGTGTATGGGTGGTATATGTTTTTAAATTGATATATCAATGTTGAATTTTTATTGTCACAGTTTCTGTTCATGCTCCCTTCAAACCTTTCATTTATTTGTTTCTGAACCTTGGATATCTCATAAAAATGTCACCATTGTGGTTGAACATTAAGCACCTTCCCATTTTGCTCTGGGCCGTTGAAATAAATTTGGACCAGGTGCTCTGCTCATAATGGAGCCCCTTGAAGTGCTCTGATAATGAGCCGGGAGCGGAAGCTGTCAGCCTTCAGCTGGCTTGAAGAATGCAATTAGAGCAGTTTTAATACTGCAGAGGGACCCCATCCAATCAAGGCCATTTGAGTTAAACCAAGTCTAGAATCCTAAACATGTACTTTTAAGCTTGTCGGCTTTGTCTCTGCACTGAGAATGGGGAGAACACATTCCTGTACAATGGATCCATTTTATGTCCAAGAGAAAAAAAATGCTCTGAATACCTGTAGAAGTTCTCTATCTCTTGTCTCTCCCATTATAATGTCATTATGACCATATTTACAATCTGATGTCACTGTGGTCAAGATAACCAGTGTCAAATTAAGTTTCAAATGAATCAAGGACTTAGCAAGCCCATTTCTAGAAATCCACCCTAAAAATAGTGCACAGCCTTTTTTTTTTTTAATAGCAAAAAACGGGATTCACCTAAATATCCATTAATATGGGGAGTGCTTAAGTAAAGTATATTCACTATAGGAAACACTATGCAGCCATTAAAAAGAATAATACTGTCTGTTTTATGTTGTTGAGTAAAGTAAGTCACTTATAGAACAGTTTACAGAGCATGATGTGTTTCTCGGGGAAAACCAACCGATTACAATATACATTTATAGGTAGACAGAGAAGGTTTGGAAGAAAGCATACTAAATTGTTTATGGTAAAAATCAGGAAAAGTGGAGATGGAGGGAGGTAAAGTTTTTTTACTCTCCATATGTGTGTATTTTAAAATTATTTTCTCATATTTACTTAAATACTTTTTATATTCTAGGGATAGTTTAGCTCACTATCAGGTAAATGCCTTGTTGTAAGTAAATAAATGAGCTTCTGTGGTCCAGGAGGAGTTAATACCAGAAGTGGTCCTTAATCCCTTCTGGTGTTAAGGGATGCTGGGGCATAGTGATGATGAGAAGGGTTGCATTCTTCATTCTGGAAACTCCTTCCAACAGCCCTATGGGGTAGATGCTGTTACACTTACTTTATACCCGAGGATGCACAGGTTTGGAGAGATGTGTTGATTTGCTGGGTCACAAATTTGCAGTGAGTGTCGTAAGGCTTTGAACCCAGGTCACCTTGGCTCCAGCGACATGCCCATAACCTCTTCCCTTTTTCCTGCTTGGTTTCTGAGGACAGTTCTTTAAAAGCGGATTTGATTTCCTGGGACCTGTGTCCTTTCCCTCTTCATTTCTTTCAAGAAAATGAGGACACAATTCAGGGGTAGTTGTTATTGTCCTTAATGGTTGACATTTTTTATAAATGCTTAGACTAGTCATTAAGAAGTCTCATTCTGTGCTCATGGGATTCACAGTGGATTCTCCAGTGAGTGAAGTCTTTGTCCTAAATTGAGGCAGTGTATAATAATGTCAGTTAATTTCATTTGAAATATAATTTAAAAATAAATAATTTCACACATCAGACAAGCCAGGGTTGTCTTCATTAATGAGAAATATTATGCAAAATTTAAAGATCAGAATAATTATAAAAGTATTATAATAAACTCCTTTATAAACTTACTCCTGCTAAGTAGTAGCTTACTCAAATAGCTCATTTCTTCTAACATATTTATTAAGCCACAAATCTTTTTTGATTTCATAAAAATAAGCTTATTTCATCAACAAAAACTAGTACTCTATATGTATGTGTGTGTGTATACATAAGTACATACATATATGTATTTCTGTTTCTGATTTTTAAAAACTCTCCACAATGTTTTGTTTGTTTCCCATATCTTCCTTAGGTTGGATTTCTGCTTCATATGGGATACTGCTTTCCTGTTGCCTTTTTAAGGTGTTGTGCATAATATTAAAATCTCATTTCAGGTTTCCTCTCTATTCCATGACTCAAACTTTGGAATTATTCCTATGAAAGAAATAATTACTAAATTTAGCCACAAGTTAGCCTCTTCCAGTGACCTTAACAAACATTTCATGGCCCTTCTTCTGGCACTGTGACACTGACTTGTTAACTTATTTGGGGCAAATTAATTACTTAGGACAAATAATGTAAACATCCTTGCCCAGGGGCCTGGAAAAGTAAGAACACATAGGTAGACATGAGGCACTTAGAAAATGTTGCAATGACCCCTGTACAGTACTGTTAGCTAATTTTATAATAAAGCATAAGAAAGCAATAGAATACATTGAAGGGAAAAAGCCTCACCTCTGATTTTTTTTTTTTTTAACTAAGTAAACTTTGTTTTCAAGCATCTACTCTTAAATAATTGAATTTACTTGGCATTTAGGTTCCTTTTTCTTATGCAATTTCTTTCTAATTATGATTATTTTATTTTATGTTTTCCTTCTTATTAACCCCTTTGACCATGTAATCATGAGACTATCACTGGACCTTCTCTCCCTTTGTTGCAAAGAAAATTCACACATCCAGGGGCTTCTGCATGTAGAAGGTGAGTTTCTTTGAAAATGGCCACAACAGAGTGGTTTTTCCTCCTGGGGTTGCCAGCCAGCACTGCCCCGGGCAGGGGCAATAATGCAGACGTGACGTAAATAGGCATGTTCCCCGTGATGAGACGTGAGGGCTCCTTATTCTTCCCAAGAGACTGTGCCTCAGTGGTTGTAAGTGTACGTTGTAAAATTGTCCCCCGGGAGAATACTTTAGGCCAAATTATTAAGACACAGCCTAACAAACTACTTTGATTTACAGTGAAAATAAAGCAAAATGCAAAGATTCAGGTCCAGAGAGTCAGGATGGGAGTCATGTGGTCCTGGCTTTGATTTTCAGTCCTTGGGTGCGCCCTTGCCTGAGAGAAAGGGAGGGGAGGCAACCTGAAGTGATCACACTCCAGGGCAAATCTGAGGACTGACCTTCCTTCTCAGTATAAAGGAGCCCTACAAACAACAGCATGGATGGGTGTGTGGGCTTCATGGGAAGCCCAGAGACCAGGTCTCCAGCCAGGCTCCGGCACGACGAGCTCTGCTAACTCAAGTACCCTGTAACCTATCTAGATATTAGTTGCTTATTTTAAAACATAGGGGATTGGAGAGGGTCCTCTCCAACTCGGATGAAGGAAATTTAGAAGACAGTAGTGTTGTGTTTTGTGTGAAAGGAAGATTGTGGGTCACACATTGCCCACTGCTAACACCTACCAATAGTGCTATTTTAAAAAGTCATGTATTTTCATACTGAGGCAAGGCTGGAGTTTCCTTTTCTGAGGTTTGGGAGGAGGGGAACAAGGTGAGAGAGGTTGTCTTTGTACTTTTCTTAAATATATAATTTTTTTTGGTTATTCACATAATGTCATCACCATTTTGGTTTTTAAAAAATATGCATCCGGAGGAAAATCTGAAAGGTGTATGCAAGTTTATATAAACTATTTTCTAAAAATTAAAAATACATGCACATGACTTGAAAAATTTAAATGATACAAAGAAAGGTAAACTCATCCTTCCCTGATCCTCTAACCCCATCCCAACTTTTGAAACAACTGTTAAGTGTTTATATCTTTCCTTCTGAAATGTTAATTATACATGTTTTGGTGGGGGGTGGTGGAAGGGAGCTGAATTGTGGATGGTTTCTATTTTTTCTTTAGTTTATCTTTTCTAATTTTTATAATTACTTCTAGTCTTTTTAAGTTTTATCCAAGAATTGGTATGTCTGGAGATACTTATCTCAAAAGTGAAGCAATGCCAATTTACCTTAAAGACCTGACTTTGGGAATTGTTATATGCTATTTAAGCATAGAGTTGCATATAGCCATATCCGTAAGTAAATATGGTAACAATTATTTGAAATGAACTTTATTCTTCAGCCTGAACAGATTATATTCTATAGTAGGCTCATGCCGTTTTGTTAATTGCATTAATTATTTATTACATACTGCCATTTCGCACAGTTCAGTGGGTTGTGGGAAGTTGATTATAGCAGTTTGTTTCAAGTCAGTTTTACACCCTGGTTGACAAAATCATCACACTTTCTCACTGAAATGAAAGAGCTGGAATAATGCTTGGGGCAATTATAACAGATGCAAGGTTAAGGTGCAAACTGTGTGTGAAGCCCAGCCACCATATTTTTAATGAGATCCAGTTTATGCAAGCAATGTATACAGTGTTTCCTTTATTCATCTTCTCAGAAGTTCTTCATTTTGATGGATTGTAGAACAGAAGACGTGTTTGATTCAGACACGTCTCCCAGACTTCATACTACGATGTTAAACTTACAACATCATGAATTTCTTCTTTAACATTGTCTGTCTTCTGACAAGAAAACAAAAGTTAAAATCAGCTCTTTTGTATTGTTAGTAGTTTCATTACATATTTTTGGAATAAGAAATGCCGAGAGCTTGTTAAATATGGAATCACTTGAAACAGCACGATCTCTCCTGAACCCGAGCAGTAATAATGCAAATCGAAAGCAGCTTCCTCCTCCGCAAATTTGCACTTTTTCTGATCACAGATGTGTCCTTCCATGTTGCCTGTCTTTGTAAACCAAGCATATTTTTGTCATCACCTGCAAACCCTTTAATCAGCTGTAAGTGCCGTCACTGGATAGAAGGTCCGTCCTTGGGTCTGTATGTGGGTGGCAAATGGTAAGTGAAAGGTTTCACTGAAATCTTGGCAGATTAGGAGCTGGTTAAAAATACTTTTATGGGACATACTAACTTTTGTGTATTAATATATTTATTGAAAAACCAAAATCTTTCCAAATGGTTCTATGAGGAAGGAAAGAAACGAGAGTTGAATTATAAAAGTTTGAAATGAGGATTAAAGATTTTTTGAGGGCAGTTGAGGCAGGGTTTTCAGAATTTGCATTTAGCCACTAAACTGTAGATGCCTGCTGGTGTTGGAGTCGACAGAGGTGTATCTGCTGAGGGTACTGTATTAGGTCTTTGTCCTGGTATATAAAAGTGGAAAAGTATGCTGTGATGAGCTCTTTTCATAACGTTATGAACGCAGGTCTTGCCTGTGACTTAGAACAGTCTCTTTGGGTGTCAAACCTCCCTGTGCACTGGCTTCTGGCCGCATCTAGTTGGATCTTTGTATCACACCGCATTGCTTGCTGACCTGTAGTATTTCGCTACACACAGGGATTCTGGCTCTCCAGAGCCGATTCCGTTTTAGGCAGCTGCCTTCCCCATGTAGGAATACTCTGTTTATCTTGCCTTCACCTGGTAACCAGTTCTAGGTAAGATGCCTGCTGGTCATGGCCCTGTTCCCACGAAGGTATTCACAGTTTTCATTTCAGTCAATCAAATTTATTGAGTGTCTGCTGTGTGTGTGCAGTATGCAAGTGCTGGGGATAGAAAGATGAATAAAACCACAGTCTGTGCCCTCGAGGAGCTCACGCTTTAATAGGGGATTTTGGATGACCTTAATGCTTCAGGACTTAGTAAGAAATAAGCCCGAGTACTTGTGAAATGTTAGGCTTTGTTGATGAATGTCATGAAGAGAATATGTGCCTTTCTATTGCCTTCACACTCTACCTCTGGCCCTCCGTGCTGTTCAAATGCCCATCTTCCTGCTGCCTCCTCTACCTTGGAAGATTGCAGGGCTTGGAGGGAGCTTGTTCTAAAGTCTAAGAAGAGCTAGATGATTTGTGACACTTTCTTCAGACCAGCTGCCACTGACAGCCTGCCCGGAGCCGGACATGGGGCAGGATCATGCCGGGATTGCTGTGACTGGATGGTGGAAAATTTTGCGAAACATCTGTTCTGTTTGGAGGGGCCAAATATTTTTAAAAACATGTGCTTAGCCAAAGCTCATATTTCACAAAACCTTTGCAAATATCTAGAAGCTTTTCTTCTTTTCCATGTGGACATGGAAGCAAAGGAGAGGAAAATGTGGCCACATGTATGTTTTCAACTTCTTATTTCCAAGTATTTGGCTTTTTCAGGGATGAGAACAAATCAGATCACTTTCGTGAGGTATGCTGTGCCTCTAGACTGTTCTCTCTCTTTTGGATAGATACATGAAGTCTTGAAGAAAGAAAAATTTCTCTAAACACAATGGGAGAGATTACAGTAACGCTATCAAGCTGTAGTTTTAATTGCTTGAAAATAAACGAAGAAAAAGGTTCACAGCTGTTTGAGAGTGAAGACCAATCAAGGGCAGAACAACAAAAAAAGCTCCCCTTTCCTGGGATGACTGCCAGGACTCAGCTCTCCACATCTGAAGACGTTTTACAAAGTGCAGTGTGCCGTGAGCAGGGAGGGAAAGGCATCCAGAGAAGGCGCGGGAGGACCTGAGTGAGGAGCCAGGTCCTGGCTTCATCCCAGTCTGTGGGCCTCAAGGTCAGGGGAGTAACGAGCTCGTAGCCAGACAGACCAGGATGACAGGGACTTCTTAGGGGACAAGTATGAGTTTGTTCAAACTTGGGGGCATGAGTTTTTGAGAACACTTCTCAACGCTCAGCATGGCGAATGCTGCAGACCTAGCATGGAGCCGTACCTGGCACCTCCAGGAGAAAAAAGCGCCCCAAACTCTAAAGCTAAAGGCCTCTGCACACGATTGCCTGTGAACCAGAGGGTTGGAGATTAGTTTTCTCCCCCCTTAGGTCATGATGTATGTTCCAAGTTGGGCATGGAGAGCAGCTCTTCCGCCCTTTGAACCCGGTACAGACCCAGGAAACCTGGGCCTCTCCCTCGGTACCTCTCATTACAGGTGCATGGCTCAGGCTCATGGAACAAATCAGCTGACTTTTCCTTTGTTTCTTAATGCTAGGGAGCAGGCAGGGAGCTAAAGGCCAAAGGAAGTAGAGGCACTTGTCCTTAAGACTATCTTTAGTGAAGTGAAAGGTGCAGAATCTGCCATTTGTCATGTCACCTTAGAACAAGGCAAAATCCCCAGTGTACAGACATCCAATTGGTGTGCCATACTTGATCTCCAGGTTAAAATATAATACAGCTATGATGCATGAGTCTCACTGTGAAAACAGCTGATTGGTGAGGAAGGTCAGTTCTCACTAAATTGGAGAGATGAAGCTGTGAGATCAAGAGGAAGCAGCGCTGAGCTGGGAGTCCAGATAGCTGGCTCTGCTCTCTGCTCTGCCACCAGCTGTGGTGCTGGTTAAGTTACTGGGCTCTTCCATCACCTCTCTGCCTTGTCAGTAGGCAGATTGGATGATGTGTAAGTTCCTCCTGTGCTGAAGATCCTTGAACTGAAGACCTGATTTCCAGAGCCCAGGGAACATCTTAGAAATGGAGTAAATTACATGAGATTTTCCCAGGGGAGGCCTTGATCACATTTTGTACAACATTCAGTCATGCATGGTTGCTATGATACCAGGCAGCTTTTTGAAACCATACACAGGGATGAGTCTTTCAGTCAGTGGCCTAAACCATCTCCCTTTGCTGCAGAGCCAGCTTTTCTGCAATTCCAGGGGAAAGTATGGGCAATTGTTAATGCCCCAAAGATTTTATGTGATTTTAAAACAAAGTGGCCAACAGTGTCAACATTATTTACCAGTGACTCGTGTCTTTTTTTTCTTTGTCCTCCTCCTTTTTTAAAAAATAACATTTCCTTGGCCTGTTAATTTCTCTGTTCTATGTTGCGTGTATGGAAAAGTATCTCAAAATCTCAAAACCTATAATGTAAACCTCTCAATTTGCTTTACTTTTCCTGCTCTTGAGATTTTCATGTGGCCCTGATTAAAATTTTAATTTGTCAGTAGAGTCAAATCTTATTAGTGCCATTCCAGCAACTGGGCACTGGGATCATTTGCAAGGTCTTCAGGGAAGTTTGCCTTTGCACAGTTTAGGAAAGATTCTGTTAATTAGGTGAATGGTATAATTGATACAACAAGAGGATTGTTTAACTTAAGGGAAGCAATTTATTATGCATGCATGAGAAGCTTCTAGGTATTTACTGACCAATTGCATGCCCAATACGTATCCTTTTTGTATTTTAGAGATAATCATCTTATATTATTTACCTCCTAGCCCAGTTTTTGGCACACTTGAAAGTACTACAAATTGTCTTTAAAAAAAAAAACTAGGCTGAGCACGGTGGCTTACGCCTGTAATCCCAGCACTTTGGGAGGCCGAGGTGGGCAGATCATCTGAGGTCAGGAGTTCGAGACCAGCCTGGCTAACATGGTGAAACCCTGTTTCTGCTAAAAATACAAAAAATTAGCTGGGCGTGTTGGCGTGCACCTGTAATCCCAGCTACTGTGGAGGCTGAGACGAGAAAATCACTTGAACCCGGGAGGTGGAGGTTTCAGTGAGCCGAGATTGCACCATTGCACTCCAGCTTGGGCAACAAGAGCGAAACTCTGTCTCAAAAACAAACAAACGAAAAAAACTACTTAGAAGCAGAAGGAGACGGGAAAGGACACTAGGCTGAGAGACTGAGGCTGAAGTCTAGGTTCTGTTCCTCGCCTCAGCACTGATTAGCAAGTGAGCGAAAGTCATTTATCCCATCTGTACAGTTTGAAGATTGGTTTGAGCACCTGCCGAAGTCCCCTTCCAACCTATTTTGACACTGAGATTTCACAAATTCAAACGAAATTGCCCTACTTGGTTCAAATATGTTTTTCTAAGTGGCCCAAATCTACCTTCTTCCTCATTTTTTCATTTTGTTAGACTGGGCAGAAAACAAGAGAAAATTTGCCCAACATTTGCTCCATCATTGGTTCTCCAGAGCTTTCCAGCAGAAGTCAGATTACCTAAGGCCTGGTGTAGCCTGGGCAGCGCTGATGAGGCTCTGGCTGAAGCCTTGGCATTGATTCTCACAGGGCTTTGGCTGTGCTGTGTGGTCACCTCTTTAGTTGCTGGATTGTAGGGGGACCTGAGGTAGCCCCAAGGAGAGGGCAGGAGCAGCAAGGGATTCCTTTGGGGTTATGGGCACAACAGCATTTGTCAATGGAGAGATAAAGAGAGTCCACTCGTTTAACAACCAGAACAACAGAACTCATCTCTGAGTTCTGTCTGAGTCATCATCTCTGGGATCTTACCCCCTCACAACACTGATGGAGCAAGGAAACATGTTCACTGAGGATAATATTTACCTTAATTCAGGTTTTTCAAACCCAGCCTTTCCTACCTCCATTTGCTGTGGACCTAGTAAATGACAAAGCTTCACTTAGTTATCTGGAGTGGACACGGACTCCAGCATTTTCTCCTAGAGTTTTTGTCCAGCTGGTCTCACAGCCGTAGAGGGATGGCAGCAGCTTGTCAAAGATTCTCATTTTCAAGGGTGGGCAGGTACAAAGGCATTAACTTGTGGAAGCTTCATCTGGAATGGGGACCAGCCCTGTGCCAAGATGCTGGAGGTACCTGCTAGTTCTTGGCTCTGGATGAGCAGAAGCTGTCTTTGGATGGATTTTGTAGGGTTTTTTGGATAGCTTTTCTTAAAAAGACCATTCATCTTTTCAGGAGTCATAAATGGAATTACAAACTGATTTTCCAATTAGAGTTTTAAAACAGCGGTAACAATCAAATCAACAGCAGCAGCCACCCTCTGGAAGGTGCCATTAGGTAGTAACTGTGAGCTTGAGGCAAGCACAGACACTTCTCTTTCAGGGACCTTGCAGTACTCTGGTTGAGGATCATTATCTGGTTTGATGGTTCCCACCTTTTGTTGTTAATGCTTTCTCTCTTTTTTTTTTTTTTTTATTTTTTAAAGATGGAGTCTTGCTCTGTCGCCCAGGCTGGAGTGCAGTGGTGCGATCTTGGCTCACTGCAACCTCTGCCTCCTGGATTCAAGCAATTCTCCTCCTCACCCTCCCAAGTAGCTGGGATAACAGGCATGCGCCACCATGCCTGGCTAATTTTTTGTATTTTTAGTAGAGATGGGGTTTCGCCGTGATGGCCAGGCTGGTCTCGAACTCCTGACCTTGTGATCCGCCTGCCTCAGCCTCCCAAAGTGCTGGGATTACAGGTGTGAGCCACCGTGCCCAGCCTTGTTGTTGATGCTTTCTTTGCCACTTCCAGCCCTGACCTGGCCTGTACCGGAGCCTTTCCAGTGTTCTTTTAACAAAGCATCCAGCAGTTCTTAGAAATACCTCTGGTGAAGTTCCATAGCCTTAGAGATCTGTTTCTGTAATTGTTAGAATTCAGTGCATCTAAGGTGTGTGTTAACACTTCTATAATGTGCTTAGCAAAGACTAAATCTGCCTGGAGGTGATTTCCTTAGCATTCCTGAATTCTTGGTTCTAGGTGGAATGAAAACAAAAAACAGAGATAGCACTAGTGAGTTCGTTGCTTACATTAGTAGTCCTCTCGTGAACATTTAACTGTGCTCTTGGCAAGTTTTGCGATCCATCTGGTCCAGTATTTTGGTCACAAGTAAAAATTTGCTTGGTGGAGCTCAACGTCCCACCCCCTGCTTTGTGTCAGGTCTAAAATGTGCACTGTTTGGGAAAGGAAAAATAGCCCCGGGCTGTAATCGCTAACACACAAATAAAACGTGTTGTAGTTTTATTTTCTCTGCCTTTTCCCATTTAAAAAGAAGGACAAATATAGGACTCATATAACTGGCAATTTCCTAGGAAAGAAAAAGAAAAGGCATGAGGTGGTTGGGTGATTTTCTTTTTCTTTAGCTATCACATTAACCCTTGGTATTTTACTACCTAGATAACAAGATGCTAGGCAGGATGTAAAACATTTTTGGTAATTTTTCGAAATAGTTGCAAAATTTCTAGGCCATCCTGCGCTGACTTAACAACACATGTTGGGATAGGATAGTGACATTTATGGTCTGCTTGTTGGCAAGAGAAGGTCTGTGAAACATTGTGCAATAAACAAAGTGTGTTTCTTCCATTCCCTCACCTCGCTGTCCGATTGTTCTCTTGAGGCACCTCCCTGCTTCTTTCACCCACTCCTCTACTCTACCCAGGTTTTCACTGTGTTTCTTCCATTCCCTCACCTCGCTGTCTGATTGTTCTCTTGAGGCGCCTCCCCGCTTCTCTCACCCACTCCTCTACTCTACCCAGGTTTTCACTCTGCTTACATTTGTCAAGAACCCCAAACTATGTCTCCTGGACCCAATTCTGGCTCCCTTCTGTCCTCTCCTATTTAAAACCTACCACCCCCAAATCTTACTCCCAAAAGATTCCTTATCAGCGCTTAGGGAGAAAGTCAGCTGACTGATTCTTTGGTCATTTTCACCAACACCACAATTAATATGTAGGTTATTGTCTGCCAGGATCTGGGACTATGGAGGTAAAGAAGACCCAGTCATTTCCCTAAAAGAACTTAACCTAAATGTGATTTGGATATGCTCCTTGAGTGAGTTTGGACTCAGGATCTACAAATGCCCTTCAAACTTAGATTCTCAGATCTAAAGCTTAGATTCTTAGATCTAAAGTTATATAATGAATAACCCTATAGA
Organism: Pongo abelii; assembly: GCF_028885655.2. Taxonomy (NCBI): domain Eukaryota; kingdom Metazoa; phylum Chordata; class Mammalia; order Primates; family Hominidae; genus Pongo; species Pongo abelii. The sequence goes on from NC_071991.2 coordinate 57,096,434, forward strand.
ATGAATCTCTAATGGTAGAATTTAAGATATCCTGTTAAGCTGGTCAAGAAATGTTAAAGGCTAACTGATCTAGTGCCTCTGAAATTGTACCCTGTTTATTCCACCTGCCCGTAAAGTCATTAGCAGAGCAGTTTTTAGAGAAAAACAAAAAACAAAAAACTTCTTTGGTTCTCAAGTTCCTAATCTGTGAAAGAAGACTGAGTTAGATGATAATAAGATCTCTTTATGCTTCATCCCACATTCCTGATATTTTGTTTGGCAAACATGAAGTATGAGGAAGTTCTGTTTAACTACTTGAGTGTTGTTGAAAGTTTGCTTCCTCAACTGTCACTATATTGATATTAGTTTAAAAATTTATAGAATTTTTTGTAGCTACATTTCAGAATGCATTGCTTAGTTTTTCAATTTAAAAACTAGTTCTTTGTTGAATGGGTGATAAATAGGACCACATTTCTTTTTGTTCTTTTCTATTTAATAATCAGTTTCCAGAAATCTTGCTTTCTGCTCTCATGTTGGAATAAAAATTGAAAAAGCATTTGCTTATATAAGATTTTTACATAGTTTCCTTCTTTTAAATTTTATGTTGGTTTCCTGCTGCCTGGTTAAAGTAGAAAATGATGAGGTTTGAAATATGTTTCTATTTTGGGGGGAAATTAAAATTAAAAGACAAAAATAAGTAAATATATAGCCAGATGTTCTGGTCATTGAGGGGTGTTAATTCCATATCTTTGGTTTCCTTGATTTTGCCTACCTCAGTCATATATATATATATATTTTTTTTTTTAAATTATAATTTACAAGATGTCCAATTTTTTTTAACTCTTGGCAGTTACCTATCACTGTTAGACTGGTGTGACCTTTTAGAATATTTTGGGAGGAGAAAAAATAGAGCATTTATTGCAGTCATGTTGAAACTCTGCTTCGATATGATATGCAAATCATTACATTTAAAATTCCATTTTGATAACTTTCACACTGTGGCATTTCTTGAGCCCTCTCTCACATGTCAAAGAGATGCATATAGATTGGAAACTATTTATATTCAGGGAACCTCAAATGGTACTATAAATATAGTTGTAAAATGTCAAGTTATTCGCATGCTGGTGAATTAGATGTCCTAAAAATTTTTGTAATCCCAGATATATGCTTGTTTCTATTACCAAGGAACATGGGAATATACTACAAATAATGCATATCATTGTTTTCTTTCTGCTCTATTTTAGTATAGTTTTGTTTTATATTTTGATTTAATTTAGCTTTTACAATTAAGAGCCCACGTTCAAATAGATGTGATATGAAACTGTTCTTAAAGATATTTGATTCTTTTTTCTACTGAATTATATGGGTTATACACTTAAGAAGTGTTTAATAATGTTGGTCATTATTACAAGAGTGATTTTTTTGGAGGAAATTTTTTGTTATATCTTGCTATGAAGTCTCCCTGCCTTTCCTTCTTTTTTCACCTATATTATGTTTCTATTGCAGTTTGCAGAAGTGAAGATGCCTCATTCATCTTTTTATATCACAGTTCCTAGTCTGCAGTCTGTCCAATACTGGGTACTAAAGGAAAGATGAATAAATGATCTATATTTTTAAATGCGCTTTTTAATATCTTAGTTTCAAATGTTACTCTGGAAGTAATTAGGATCTGCAAATTCTTGTTAAAAAATGTTTTAGAATAAGGCATTGTGAAATTATTTGTTATTTTTAAATTATAAACAAAAGTCCAGCCCTTTTCTGTGGAAGAGAGAAAGAACAGGGTGTGAAAAGAGAAGAAATAATTAATTTGACTTTAAATCCTTGGGTAGGCAAGGTGCTGAGCTTGGAATTTTTTCATATGCTATAAGCAAAAATAAAATAAGCTTAGAAGGTGTTTTCTTGCATCATTCAGTTTTTCAAAACATGTAGTTGGCCAACATTTCAGCTGATATATACATGAAAAGACGGCATATTTTTAATGGATAGAGTAAGTGGTGTATGATGAGGAAAGAGTACATGACTACATGAATTCAGAAATGAGAATTAAACACTGTGTCAGTCTGGGTCAAATGAGGAGACAAAAACCACAAAGGAATTTAAACAGGAAGTTTAGTGTAAGGAATTACTAAACTAAGATAGGAGAGTAACTATGAAGATGTAAAGAGAACTCAGTAAGTGCCCTAAGGCTGAAGAAAAATATGCAAGGAAGGACACACTTAGAAGCCACTCCCCAAGGCTGGGTTCAGACTGCTTTGGAGAGGATGTGGATGTCGCTCCCTGTGATGGCACAGAAGTTTGCTGGCTTTGGGGTACAGGCAACCTGAGGCTGGTGGGGAGTTGGAGTATCATGGTGGGCACAAGGCCTGCAGCATGCAGGGTCTGTGTGGGAGGCCTGTGGAAAGGTGGTTACTCAGCCTCACGACAGGGCTGCGTAGTCACTAAGGGGCTGCATGCTCTGCACACAAGACTGGAGCAGAGATGTCCCTATATACGTGCACCGCTGAAGGACAGTGAAGCAGCAGCAAGAAAACGTCAAAACACAGTACTCTGGAGCCATTACAGTGTCCTTGCGGCGCCCTCTACTGACAAGGCCTAACACTGAGCTCACTCTAACTAACTAATATTGAGCTCACTCAATGTTAGGCTTTGAGTAAAGAAGAAATGTTTCCAGTCCAGTCCATTATCACAGAGCAGCTATTAAGGGGTGTATTTGGAGTTGAGCGGTGATCACCTGACGGTTGGCACAACCCCAAATCCCAAATCCCAGTTTAGCCAGGGGCATTTTGTTTTGTTGTGATAATTTATAAACAAATCAACAGGAGCTCATTTCTCTTGCAGGGTTCACTCTCTATCTTGTAACTGAAGTACTCAGTAAAAAATTGTGCGGTTTTGCTGGGTTTCTCCACTCCGTCCTTCACCGTTAGGCCAGATCCTTTGTGTCCAATCACATTTCTGCATGGCTGTTCATTCATCAAACCTAAATATAAAAATAAAGATTTTCAATGGCCAGGCAAAATGTGTTCATGATAATAAGATTGATTTTGATACTTTAAAAATGTTCACATATTAAAATCAAGAAATACCCACTTGTCTTACGAAAGCCAGCTCTTTCAGATTGTATGCATGGTATATGCCTTTTTACATTATTTGTAATATACTGGGTTTTCACCATTGTAAATACAGCCACTCTGGGCCTGAAAACTCTCCTGGCTCTTATTTGTGTTGCTCTATCTCATAAGGCTTAGTAAGAGCAAGAGATAATCACATTTAACAAAGCCATTTCTTTTTGCTATTAACATGCTTACCTTTACACTTGATGGCAACAGCTGAATCCCTCCATTAGGCATCATTAAAATTATTCTTTGGGTTATTTTGATTAATGCTTTTTACTTTCATCGTGCTCCCTCTTGGTCCTAAATTGTAAGAGCAGTTAAATAGGAGTGTTCAGCGGAGTGTGTCTGCCATTCATTGTTATGCATATATTTATGTGTTTTGTGTACTTTCTTAAATAGAAGCTTCATAAAAATGAGTGTACTGGAAGAAATGTTTATATAAAATTACATTTTGCAGAGTTTGATTTTATAACATGATCATACAAGAGAGAATGTTAAGGAGTAGAAAGCAGCATCTGCATTGTAAGGTCTCATCATGGTACCACAATCTAATAGTAATAGTAATAATAATGCCTTTTTTTCTTTTGAATGCTGACTATGGCCAGCCGTGTTCTAAGTGCTTTACTGCACGAACTCATTTGATCCTTACAAAAACCCATGTATGAGGCAAGTACTATTCTTATTCCCATTTTAGAAGTAGAAATATTAAAGCAGAGTTTAAATAACTTCCCAAGGCTACCTGGCTAATCAGTGCTGTGCAGAAGTTCGAACCCAGGCACTAGTTTCAAAGCTCTCATTCTGAACCACTGTGAATCATACTGCCTGCAGGATCATTGGAAAAGATTTTTTTCAATTGTACTGCCAATCTGACAAGACAGGAAGAAATGCTCAGATGCTAAATACCAAGTGAAATTTGGAAACCCAGAGAGAGCTCTGGAGGCTGACTTTCACCCTGAACTTGCTCTTAGGTTTTTACAACCTCCAGAGCCACAGAAGGAAAACTCTAGGCCCACCCAAGTTGAACTGTATAATTAGCAAAGGCTCCTCCCACCATGGAACTGGTACCTCTAAGCTATATTCTCTTGGTAATGGCAAGCTAGAAAAAAACCTGAGACTCCTCCAAGGAAAATTTTCTGTCTTGAACCTTAGAGCTATGTGGAGGAGCAAAAAATAAATCTCTTCAGAAAATCTGTAACCACAGAGCAGCTTGTGGATTTACAACTGAAATTCACACTAGCTGAATGGTCAGAAAAACATTCAGCTTAGAATCTAATTAAAATGGTACCAGGTTGGTAGTCGCTCTTGTCACCCAGCAGAAGCAAATGCAGATTCTTTGTGAAGGAATTCTTTCTTTATTTGACCATAAAGAACCCTTACAGAATTCCTAAAATACATTAGCTCCCATTCAAAAATCTCAAAACACACACAAAAAATAAATCATTATGAAGAAGAGTCAGCAGAATCAACTTGCAAAGAGTTCAGATACTGAATTTATCAGACATAATACATAAAATAAGTATGTTTACTATGTTTACAAAAATGGAAGAGAAGATTGAAAATATGTCTAAGGAGCAAGAGTATTGAAATAACAAAGAAAATTTGAAAATTAAGCAGATACAACTTATTAACTAAGATATAGAAATTTAAATTAAAAGCTTGATAGGCAATCAATGACAGATTAGATAGAATCAAATAAAGAATTAATAAGCTAGGAGATAAAATTGAATAAAGTATTTAGAATGTAGTAGACACAAAAGATGAAAAATATAGAAGGGGGCTAAAAGACAAGGAGAAGAGTGAACTTTCCAGAAGTGGTTAAAGATACCAACACATTAAACAAGACTAAGTGTTTAAAAGAGATCCGTATGCCTAGATATGGCACAGTAAAATAGCAGAGCACCATGACAAAGAGAAAACCCTTAAGCGGTCACAGAGAAAAGACATGTAGCTTTCAAAGGAGCGGTTCAACTAACTATAGTGATGACAAGGCAGAAAATAGTGGGACAATGTCTTCAGAATACAGAGAGAAAATTAGCCTGTAATTGTTTGCTCAGCCAAATCTGTCTTTCAAAAATGAGGATAAATAAAGCAATTTTCAGACCAGGGAAAGAGGAGCAACATATTTTCGTGAAAGGAGGTTCTAAAATATGTACTTTGAGAAGAAGGTAAGAGATCATGAATAAAAAGATTAGAGTTAAAAGAAGGGACAAAAAATAAAGCGGTAAATATGTGGGTAAATTTGAATCAACAGTGACTTCTTGTGAGCTTAAAAAGCCAAAATATGTGTCGTTTATAGCATGTCAGTCAGGAGGTGATTACATATAACATATTATTTAGGAAGAAGGTAAAGAAATTAGCAATGTTTAGGTTTTGATATATATAATTTCCGTATTTTCAGAATAACCACTAAATTATATTAAATATAACTGGACAAATTATTCCAGTTAAGAGACAAAAATTATCAATCTGGATTTTAAAAAATGTTGGCAATGTGCTGCTTCCAAGAACCATCTTCACAACACATAAAGAAAAGTTGAAATGAAAAGTATGTAAAATTATATGCCAGGCAGAATCCTACCAAAAGAAACCTGGTAAATTAATAATGGAATTTAAGGCAAAAATATTATTAATTTTAAAGAAGGTCCTAGCAGGTTCCATTTACCAGAAACATCAAACAATTCTAAACGTTTATATACTTATTATGTTACTACTATGACCCCAAAATATATAAAGTCAAAATTATTGAAATCACAAGGAAAAATAAAACAGTCTTGTTATCATGGGGCAGATTTTAATTTCTTTGTCACTCGGTTTAATTGGTTTATCAAGCAGGCAAAAAAACAGTAACGCAGTTAGTGTTAAGCTTGTTGTGAAAGACATATAAAGAAGGCTGCATCCAACATTTGAAGTGGGAGAGCATTTTAAGGGCATGTAAAATACTTAAGAAAATTGACTGCAATGAAAATATTTAAGAAAATTGCACTATAAACTCAGTAACAAAAACTAGAAGAAAACCTGTATGTTTGGAAATTATGAAGCATGCATGCACATAAGTCACAAGACAAAGCAGAGATTATGGGAAATGTAAAATATTTAGAAATAAATAGTAATGAAAATACATAGAATCTATGTTAAAACTTATGAGATATAGCTGAATAGTACTTAGAAATGTATTGAAGAAAGGCTGAACATTAATGAGATGAAAGCATCTATGCTATACTGTTCCCTATCAAGTTGGTTAAACTAGGAACTATGTTTCCCAGAATCTCCTTCCTTGTATAGGAAGGCCAAAAGATGAACTTGTAGGAGACTGGGGGGTACAATCAGTGAAGCAGTGGCCTTCGTTCTCCAGAGTGCTTCAGGGTGAGATGGGATGATGAACAGAAATAGAGGCAGGTGCAGGCAGGTTCTGGCTTGTCTTCATTTTCGTCCTCTCTGCATCTAGCTCTTCTTCCCTCTGGCTGGCCACCCCAGGTTCTTTGCTTTGGACTCATAAAAGGTGAGCTTTCCTTAGACCTCTCTGTGCATCCCCCACTTTGTAGGTTCACTTTGGTGTATATGAGCCTGGCTTCCGAGTTCCTTGCATACAAACTCTGACTGGTCCTCCTGCTCCAGGGCTTCAGAAGAAGTGACTGGTGTCCCCACCAGGATCAGTACCACCGCCTTCACTTCCCCAGCCCCTCCCACAGTGGCAAAGTCTAATTGCTGTAAGCATTCCTCCTGTCACATCACTGGTAATGGTTCTGCATCCCTGACTGGTACAGCATCCAGCCTCAGTTAGAAAAAATAACCACCTAAAAACCCCTCAGAAAATGAAAGGATATAATGAAACAAGAACTGGAATTAAGTGGAAAAAATTTTTTTACATTAGACAGGATCAAGAAAGCCAAAAGTTTGTTCTTTGAAAAGGTGAATAGAGTTGACAAACCTCTGCCAAGATTGATCAAGGAAAACAAAAAGAGAAAAGCCATAAACAAATGATGTTAGTAACTGCAGTTAGGGCAGAGATTTAAATCTAATAAAAGAATATTTTGAACAAATTTGGGGCTAATACATTTTAAATCTTAGACACAATTCCTAACTTATTAAAACTGACTCAAAGGCTACAAAGACCTAAGTAGCTTATAACCATTAAAAATAGGAGTAAAAAATCTCTTAAGTTGGGTGATGGGTCATGAAGATTCATTATAACATTCTCTTTACTTTCGTGTATGTTTGAAAGATCTCTGTAATAAAAAGTTAAAAATTAAAACAAAATCTTTCCATAGAGAAAACAGCAGGCCCAGATGTTTTTATCACATAAGATGATTGAGGATTCAATGAGATAATACATATAAAGTACTTACAACAGAGTACTTGGCACAATATTAAGTGGTCAGTAGATCTTCGCTATTATCACTCTAAACATTCCTCGGGCTTGTTTGCAGGGTCTCTCTTCAACCTATACTGAGGTACAAAAGTAGAGTTTAAAATAGATAATCTCTGAAAACCTCATACAGGTAGACACAGAGGTTAAGGTCATAAAAGCATTTTTTATGTGCTTTTACAATAATCAGGCTGAAATCTTCCTTATATTACCAATTCATTTATTTAGCAAATTGTTTACTAAGGCATGGGTTAAAGTTAAGATTCAGCCTAGCCCCTATCAGGTAAACCGTCTTTAATGTGCGATAGTTTCTGAACTTCAGTGATGAGGGTCACAGCATGATGGATAGCTAGGAACTTGCTTTAATCTTACTTTCTATTATCGAGAAATTCAGAAAAATTGCCAAAATAGTGTCATTGTTCAGGTGTTCCAGAATAAATGTATAGAATTAACATTTTAGCATGCTCTAGAATTGCAGCTCAAAATCTTATCCCCTAAAGACACAAAACATTCTGATATATATGTATTCATAAAGGAGAGTACAGGCAGCCCCCAGCTTAAGAGATGGGTGGGTTCTGGAATATCATTGTACCTTAGTTCTTGAGTCATGGAGGTGAGGAGTTACAGACTTGGGAAAGGGTTTCAGGAGCAGGGGACAGGAGTGTGCATCAGGAATTGTTAGGATAAAGAAGACAAAGAGAAGGGTGGTATGCAGCCACATTGGTGATTGTAGAAGCAGCCTGAGCCCCAGCTGAGCATAAAGCCAGATAGCTCTCCCGATTTCATGGGCTGGTTTGCTTTTAGTTTAATCCACTAGTTTAGCGCTTGTGACATGGTGGACATGATTCTTAAGGAGGAAAAGGTTTATAATGATTTCTTCTGTGAAATTTCATGCTCACACTCAGATAATACATTCAGTTCAGGCTCAACAATTTCTTTCTTTTTTTTGTGTGTGTGTGTGTGTGTGTGTGTAGTTGTTGAAATAGTTCAAGGAATGAAGCTGCCACATGGTGTGCCCTTTGAGTCTTGTAGTTAATTTTTATATGGTAAAGACTTGCGCTCCCAGGAGTCCCATCTGACATGAGACTGTTCTCTCCTGTCATGTACATGTGGTGTGAACTGCCTCCTTTTACTAATTAACTTGCTTCCTTTTATTAATTAGTGCTCATTTATGCTTTAGTTTATTGCATGCTCCAGGTTTTTTTTTTTTAGAGATACTCCCTAAATCATATTCCCCCACCCCTTTATTATCTACTCTTCAGTCACTCACTAGATATTTATGGAGCCCCTGCACTGTGAGGACCTGAGCTGGGTGCTTCAGAGGATACCATGATGGGTAAGACACTGTCTCTGTTCACAAAGAATGCAAAGCAGAAAGAGAGAACAGACTACTGTGTAGCTGTAGTATCAGGCAGAAGATAAGCACCATAGTACAATGTTTTCTGAGAATTCAAAGGAAGAGGAGGTTGAATGCTGACTGTCCTGAGCTGTGAGGCCTTAAACAAGTTACTTAACATCATCAGGCTTCAATTTCCCCATCTGAAATGTGGGGCTTATATTATACATATTGCTTTGGTGTTTTCAGGAATAGAAATGATCTGTATAAAGCACCGTGTGTGGGAAACAGGCTCTCCTTCAGGAAAGCCATTATCATCAAATCAGCAAATAATCATTGTGCACCTACTATGTGCCAGTGGCTCTTCCAAGCCCAAGAGATACATTGGTGAATACAACAAAGAGCCTTGTCTTCGTGAAGCTTACATTGTATGTAGTAAATGATATTAAAACATTATTAATTATCAAATACACAATAAACAAAGATCTCTTGCTGTTACTATTAGAGTATCCATTTGGAGGAAGCTGGAAAGGTATACATACATATGTTTAACAGTCCAAGATGGAAATAATTTGGGGAGGGGTAGAGGTAGAGGAGAGGAAATCACAGGCACCAAAGTGTGGGCTGGGAGATCTTCATAGGACGGGCTTAGGGAAGGCTGTTGAGGGGTGTTTTGGGCCAGGGCATGTGGCTAACCCTGGAGTGGGGAATGAGTGCCAGGCCAGGGAGTTTATAGACAGTGATAAACCATGGAGAGCCATCAGGGATTTTTAACCTGGAATATGACTTGATCAGAGTGGAACTTTAGGAATTTTAATGTGTTAGTGATGCAAAAAGGGGATGGGAGGGAGAGAGACTAGACTAGAAGTTGGAGAGATCAGGTCATTGCAAAATTTAGTTTAAAAAAAAAAAACACCTGAAAGGAATGAATTGGTGCCATCCTCTGTCATTTAGTAAGTCTATATTGGGAACTTTTAAAATTTGATTTTTCAAAGTCTTATTAACATGTAGTACACAAATTCTAAGTGTACTTGACTGATTTTTAACAATTGCATATTTCATCTATAGCCCTGGTAAACACCATCCAGATCGAGATAGAGCACATTGCCAGCACCTATATTGAGAGCTTTTACCTCAAAATGCAATGTGAGCACCATACACTGTAGCTTGTTTTAGGGAGGGATGGTGTGGATAAGTCTATGAGGTAAATCCTACCTAGCGCCAGCCGTCTTTTCAGCTCTCCGGTCCATCTCCCTCCCCTTCCTTCCTGAGCAGCCAGTTGCTACATTAACCAGACAGCAGGAAGAAAGGCAGACTGTGTCTACCAGCGTCTGCACCTCTTCCTGCGTTAACTTTTTAAGTGGGATACACGAGGCACATTTACCCTAATGGCCTCGGGCATGAGAGAATCACATATTATACCAGGCCCTGGGTTTCCTAAAGGGAAATGGCAGAAATACTTACAAGTAGCTTTAGTGTGGCCAGAACATACCCAAACAGACCGCAAATAGAGATCCTGTCAGCAAGTGTACAAGGGGAGGCTTCACTGGGTCTAGGGGCATGACTAGGGAGCAAGGGCCCTAGGGTCAGTGTTTTTTTGCCATTCTCCCTCTCAAAAGTAACTGTACGGTGTTCTCTTCGTATATAGGAAAGGACCCATTTTCGTTCCAGTGCTGGTGACTGCCTTGCCGTACACTAGTTGAATATCCATGCATCAGTTGTTATAAAGGACAACTGGGATTGGTTAAATTTAAAAGGGTAGATTCTTTTTAAGTTGTATCTCTTCAGCTTCTATAACTACTGTGAGGTCAGTTTTATGCTAGAGCAAATAAGAGAGCCATCCTATTAATAGGTAAATGGTATTGATTGAGCAAGAATGATGACTGAAAGTAGTGCTTTGTATATTTAAGTAGATGTAGGATTATATGCTCTGTGGAAAATAGAATTTGAAGGTTTTGTTCTACTTCACTAATTGGTTCGAGGCACTTTTCAGAATGAAGATGGGAAGTTTATACTTGGGGAGGTATATATGCAAAGTGAGAAATAGACAAGGATTCCTACCCTCATCGAAGAAATTGAATTTTAATCCTGGAAGGAGCATAAAATAGCTTTCCTTTTTTCCTTTTCTTTTTGCTTTATTCAACAGTTTTTTAAAAAGATTGATGCAGAGCTGCTCGGGGTGTGAGGTGGGGTGGGAAAGGCGAGGATGGAAGGGTCCTGTGAGGCCCTCTAGCATCTTCTCAGTATGAGTGGATTCAGCCCATGTCTTCTTAGCCCGCTCCAGTTCTTTCCGTACCTTTCCACTCCTTTGCTCAAAAGCCAAGTGCTGGTGTTATGAAATTTAAGAAAAGCTATTTCATTTCAAACTTATTGGTTGAAATCTCTCATTGGGATCGCAACATATTTTGGTTCTTTGGGATACTTTTTTCCATTAATAGGAGGTATGAAAATACTGTTTTATCTATTGTTTTCTTTTGGTATATAGTAGAATCAATTTCTTTAATTATTTCCTGAACACACTCCTGTAAAATATTTCTTCCTCCTGTCTGTGTAATTGTCATAGAATTGGCAAGGAGGCAGAAAAATTGGAATGCTTATGCATTGTTTATGGGAATCAAAAACAGTACAGCCATTATGGAAAGCAGTTCCACAAAACATTATAGAAAACATGTTCCTCAAAAAACTGAAAATAGAATTACTGTGTGATTCACCAAACCTACTTCTGGGTATATATCCAAAATAATTCAAAGCAGGGTCTCAAAGAGATATTTGCATGCTGAAATTCTTTACGCTATTATTTACAATAGCCAAGGAGTACAAGCAACCCAAGTATCCATCACCAGATGAGTGGATTAAGAAAGTGTGGTATGTAATTACAGTAGAATATCATGCAGATATAATGAAGGAAATCCTATCACATGTTACAGTATGGCTAACCCTCAAGGACATTATGCTAGGCAAAATAAGTCAGTCTCAAAAGGACATGTACTATGAGTCAAAGCAATGATGTATCTAAAGTGGTCAAAATCATAGCAACAAAGTAGAAAAGCAGTTGTCAAAGGCTAGGGGAGGGGAAATTAGTATTTAATTGTATAGGGTTTCCATTTTTCAAGATGGAAAATTCTAGAGATCTGTTGTACAACGATATGAATATACGTAACACTGCTGAACTATATACTTAAAAGTGGTTAAGATGGTAAAATTTAATATTGTATTTTTTACCACAATCAGAAAAAAAAAAGAAAGCCAGTATCCATACTTGTCGCTGTTTCTTTGGGTGAAAATGATTCCTCATCTTTGTGGATGTGCTGTATTCTAAAGCTAGGATTCTTAGCTTGATTTTTGCAAGTTTTATTTTTACATCCTAGTTGATCAGCATATCAAGTAATCACAAGTAACACAAAGATACAAGTTGCTTTGCTCTGCTTAAGAAACTGAGTGATTGGAGGTGTTTGTTTGTTTGTTTTAATTTGTTGAATACTTCTGCAATTCCTGTTGTGCCAGCTGGCTTCATCTTTTTTATACATTTCTGGAGAAGCCACTTGTAGGTGAGGTCTTGAGTGTAGATTATCGCTTTGCACTGAAGTAAAATGATGGGGTCAATAGGGATTGCTTTCTTCCAAAAGTTTTTATAGTAGATTTTTACACCTGTATATCAATTATCAAATTAGCAAACTGACTCCAGAAACTCAAATAAAATGCAAGTGAAGGAGAGACAAAAAGCTATGTAATTTCCTTGGTGCTATTCAACTTCTTAAGAGCAGGAGCACCCATTTTTTAATATGAGCAGTTTACAGCTACTCATGGTTAAATGGTTTATAGGATTCTTTGTAACAAAAGGTGGTCTAATTACCAAGGAGGGGAGAATAATATACCCAGGTTATTTACAATGTGTGACTTACTTAAATTATGATCCTGTTAACTATACAAAAATGACAGAAAACAGAAACATCAGAGCAAATTAAACATTTTGGCTTTTCATTAATGATCTTGAATATAGGAGGTGTGCACAAGGTTAATTTTTTTTTTTTCCTTTAATCATCACATGCCCTCAGAGTGAACCTGCAGTTTCAGATTTTATGCATTGGCTTCTAAACAGAAAAAAATGACAGTATTTTTTCTTTTCCACTAGGCCACACTAGAATGTTTGGTTCGTCAGTAAATCACTTTGTAAGGTTTCTAATGCCCGTCTAAATCAATTTTAGGTGTGATTTCTTTCCTTGTGATTTCTGTTCTCTGAGTTACTAGTTGATTTTAATTGTTCTTATTTGCAGGCTTTAAATATTGATGGACTGTGTTATTTATAGCACTGTTTGGTGGCACTGACCTTTGTAGGGAGTTTGCATATGAACCCCAGGTCATTTTTTTAGTAGGGAAGTGTGATGGGTGATGCTTGTTGGGGAGACAAGTGGTTATAAGTGAAACAGATGAGGAGTATGCAAAAGGAGCTGGAAAAATTAGGTTTCAGGAGCCGGTTTGCAGGAGACAATGCAGAACTTTACTAGATTAGAGTTATTATTTAGTGTAAGAATATTATACTCACAGCCGGACACGGTGGCTCACGCCTGTAATCTCAGCACTTTGGGAGGCCGAGTGGGCGGATCACCAAGTCAAGAGATTGAGACCATCCTGGCCAACATGGTGAAACCCCGTCTATACTAAAAATAGAAAAAAATTAGCCAGGCGTGGTGGTGTGCACCTGTAATCCCAGCTACTCGGTAGGCTAAGACAGGAGAATCATGTGAACCCAGGAGGTGGAGGAAGCAGAGCTGAGATCGCACCACTGCACTCCAGCCTGGCAACAGAGCAAGATTCCATCTCAAAAAAAAAAAAAAAAGAAAAAAGAAAAAGAATATTATACTCACTTAAAATGCAGCAATAGTTCCTTTAAAAAAAAAGTTATAGTAGTAGACTTTATTTATTATTATTTTTTTTTGAGATGGAGTCTTGCACTATCACCTGGGCTGGAGTGCAATGGCGCGATCTTGGCTGACTGCAACCTCCACCTCCCGGGTTCACGCAATTCTCCTGTCTCAGCCTTCCAGGTAGCTGGGATTTCAGGTGCACACCACCACGCCTGGCTAATTTCTTGTATTTTTAGTAGAGACAGGATTTCACTATTTGGCCAGGCTGGTCTTGAACTCCTGACCTTGTGATCTGCCCACCTCGGCCTCCCAAAGTACTGGGATTACAGGCATGAGCCACCACACCCGGCCATTGTGGTAGACTTTAATATGCCTTTAGCAGAAATCGACAGAATCAATAACAAAAGAAAGCATATATAAAAGATTAATAACTCGATCAACAAGCATGACTTAATGAGAGTATTTGGAATTCTTTTTTTTATCCAACAATAAGAGAATGCATATTCTTTTGAAGTACTTAGTGACGCTTACAAAAACTGACAGAGACTAAGCCACAAAGAAAATCTCTGTACACTTCAAAAATTGGACACCATGCATAGTCTAAATTCTCCAAACGAGATACAGTGATAGTAGATGTTAGCCTTCCCAAATCTAACAACATGGACGTTTAAAAATATTATTCTTTATAACTGTTATTGTTGTGGAATACAATTCACATAAGATAAAATAGATCCTATTAAAGTGTACAATTCAGGGGTTTTCTATTCACAGAGTTGTGCAGCCATCAACACTGTCTAAAATCAGGACATTTTCATCACCCCCAAAAGAAACTCTGTGCCCATCAGCAGTCACTTCCCATTCACTTCTTTCTCCAACCCCTGGTAACCACAAGCCTACTTTCTGTCTCTATGGATTTGCCTTGTGACATAATAAAAATATAAATAATTGGTTTCTGCCCCTGATGCCTGGCACAGAGCTCCTAAAACCCTTGTAATTTTCTGAGCAATAGGGGTGCTAAATATATCTTTAATTCTAATATTTGGTCTTTGACCCCAGTTCCTGACACAGAGCTCCTCCATCTCATAGAATTTCCTGAGTGACAGGACTATCTGTTGTTCTAATGAGGCAACTCTTGGTGGGCTTCTGAATGGGGCTGGCCACCGGAAAGACCAAGCCATGGTTAAAAGGTTGGAGCTTTCAGCCGCACCTGCCAGCCTTAGGGAGGGGGGAGGAGCTGGAGATTAAATTCATAATCAATCCTGCCGATGTGATGAAGCCTCCATAAAAATTCCTAAAGCATGGGGCTCTGAGAGCTTCTGGAGTGGTGAACATAGAAAGGTGCTGGGATGGTGTTGTGCTCGGAGAGGGCATCGAAGTTCTGTGCCTCTTGCCGATAGCTCGTCCAATGCCTCACTTCCATTTGGCTGTTCCTGAGTTGTATCTTTTATAGTAAATGGGTAAATGTAAGTAAAGTGTTTCCCCTAATTCTGTGAACCATCCTAGCAAATAATTGAACCTGAAGAGAGCTTCCTATTTACCAGAAGTTCCTATTTATAGCTAGTTGTTCAGAAGCATAAGCAGCTACCTGGGCTTTCAATTGGCATCTGAAATAGGGACATTCTTGTAGGACTGAGCCCTTTACCTGTGGGAACTGACACTAACTCTGATTAGTGTCATAATTGAATTGAATAGGACACCAGTTGGTTTTCGCCAAGGATTAGAGAATTGCTTGGTGTAAGGGAAAAAACTCCACACATCTGGTGTCAGAAGTGAAGTATTGGAAGCAGTAGAATAGAAAGGGTTTCCGGCTGGGCGTGGTGGCTCACGCCTGTAATCCTAGCACTTTGGGAGGCCGAGGCAGATGGATTACCTGAGGTTGGGAGTTCAAGACCAGCCTGGGCAGTATGGTGAAACCCTGTCTCTACTAAAAATACAAAAAATTAGCCAGTTGTGGCGGGCGCCTGTAATCCCAGCTACTCTGGAGACTGAGGCAGGAGAATCACTTGAACCCAGGAAGTGGAGGTTGTGGTGAGCCGACGTCACACCACTGCACTCCAGCCTGGGCTACAGAGAAAGAATCCGTCAAAGAAAGAAAGAAAGAAAGAGAGAGAGAGAGAGAGAGGGAGGGAGGGGAGGGGAGGGGAAGAAGGGAGGGAGGGAGGGAGGGAAGAAAGGGAGGGAAGGGCAGGGGAGGGGAAGGGAGGGAGGAAGGAAGGAAGGGAAGGAAGGGGAGGAAGGGAAGGGAGAAAGAAAAGGTTTCCTCTTCTGGACATTTCATATAAATAGAAACATGGAGTATGTGGCCTTTGGTGTCTGGCTTCTTTTCCTTAGCATGTTTTCAGGAGTCATCAATGCTGTAACATGTGTCAGTACTGGCTTCCTTTTTATGGCTCAGTAATATTCCATTGTATGGTTATACTACGTTTTGTTTATCCATTCATCCATTGATGGACATTTGGGATGATTCTACCTTTTGGCTATTATGAATAATGCTGCTATGAACATTCATTTACAAGGTTTTGTGTGAGCATTTTTTATAACTCCTCAGTGAAAGAAGAAATCGTAATGAAATGACAAACTATTTAGAAGTTAATAAGAATGAGAGTACTTCATATAGGAACCCAGAAGTCTGGCCAAAGCAGTTCTCAGAGAACAAATTATAGTCTTGAAGACATTTATAAGAAAATTGGACAAGCTTTTTGCCAGCATTCCTGGCCTAAAAAAGAAAAGAAACTTAGAAGTGCTGAAAATAAATGGACTAAGTATTCAACTCAATATTTGAGAAAAAGAGCAACTATTATAATAAAGCAAAAAGTCAAATAATTAATAGCTGTAAGTCCAGAAATTATAAAAAACAAGATTAAAGACAAAAACCTAATGGATTTGATAAAATAAAACTAATCTCTTTGAAAACATTGATAAAATAGGAACACCTGGCAAGCTTACTTGAGGGTAAGAGGGAGATAGAACCAAAGGTTTATAAAATTTTTCTATGTATCGGTCTTTTAGAAATGAATTTGAAAATTACCAAAACTGACTCAAAAAGGAACATATGAATAGAAAGGAACCACAGAAGAAAGTTGGTCTTTCATCTGTCTATCCATCCATGCATCCATGGAGGGTCCATTCATTCTAACCAACCATCTAATTCTTTCTGAAAAGTAGCCAAATCTCCTTCCTCCTCAATGACACTAGGGACAGATTTTGTTATTTTACTGGTAATTTGTACACCTCCAAAGCATAGAGAAAGACAGAACACATCCAGGCTTATTCTACAGACTGGTTTAACTCTTGTTATCTAAACCAGACAAGAATATGATCAAGAAAACATGAAACCATCTAATTTAACAATATAAGTGTAAACCAAGTACAGCAAAATACCAGAAAAATAATACTCCGTGATATTGTAAACTTAGCCTGGGAAAGCAAGGATAGTCCAATATTAGGAAATCAGTGTAATTTGCTTAGTTAATGGCATAAAAGGCCAAAATCCATATGATCATCTCCATATATGATAAATATCAGATTAGGAGAAATAAAGCTTCAGTATCCATATGTGATATGGATACTTCAGTATCCATATATGATAAATATCAGATTAGGCGAACTAAAGCTTCAGTAAAGTTGAAGAAAATGAATATTTTTTTCATCTGATAGCAGTAACCATATACATAGTATTATGGGAGGAAACGGATACCTTTCACAATTGCATCACAATCTATAAAAATGTAAAAGTAAAATTAACAAAAAACGTCTATGAGATAAATGATAGAAATTTACTGAAGTATCTGGAAAGAGATATTGATAAATGGAGATACATTTCACTCCTGGCTAGGAGCTCAGTATTATAAATTCTCTTCAAATTAATGTAACATTCCTGTGCAATTTCAATGAAATTCTAATAGAATTTCTTTTTACAACTTTAAAGTTTGTTTCTAAAGTTCATACAGGAGAATAAGTAAGCAAAAATATCAAAGAACTATTTTTAAGAAGAGAAATAATTAGAAGGAATATGCCCCACCAGATTTTAAAATATTCTATGGAGAATCCATAAAGAGATCCATGTGTACATGAGAATTTAATATATGATAAAGGTAACTTTCAACTCAGTAAGAATAGATGGGATATTTAATATATAGTGTTGAGTCAACTGGCAATCTCTTTGGGAAAATAGATATTTAGATCCCTAATTCATAACATAACTACATTTCAAATCTATAAAATTCTAGAAGAAAATATATTTTTATAGTCATGGAGAAGTCCTTTAAAAGCATGACAAGAAGCCCTGAAGTCTTAAAATGTTTAACAAATTCAATTTCATGAAATTATGGTGAAAGAGACCATAAACAACATTAAAATATGGAGGGCCAACTGGGAGAAAAATATGTGAAACATATGTAACAGAAAAAGCGTTAATATTCAAAATTTGTACAGAGCTCCCACAAATCATTAAGGAAAAGGCAATGAAATAGATCAATGTTGGAAGATTGTGAACAACCACAGAAGAAATACAAATGACTATTTAAACATATCAAAATACTTTCAACTTCAGTTACAATCAGAGAAAACAAATATTGAAATCAGTTTTCATGTATCAGATTGCCAAAAATGAAAATGATTGGCAATGCCCAGCACTTGGGAAGTTGTGTCAGAAAGGATGCTCTTGGAACATTCTTTCTAGAAATGTAGATTTACATAGGCTATTTAGGAGGGTAACACCTATCCAAACTTAAACCATACTATTTTTGACCTAACAGTTCTGCTATACTGTGGAAATTCATCATAATGATATTTATAATAGAGGAAAGTTTGGGACAGCCTAAATGTCCCTCAGTAAGGGAACAGATTAAATAAAATTTGGAGTATTCATTATATGTAACGCCATGCAGCCATCTGAAAAGAACAAGCTAGTTTTCCATGGTTTGACACGGACAGATGCCATATGTCAGCATAAGGGCTAAAAAGCCAGGTCTGGAACTAGGTTTGTCATCTACCAGCTGGTTGACCTTGAGCAAGTTGCTTAACTTCTCTGCGCCTCAGTTTGCCCATCAGTAAAAATGGGGCTTTTTATAGTACTTGGCTCCTAAAGGTTTTGTAGAAACTAAAGAAATAATTCCTGTGTCATGCTGGGCACAGCTGGAAGCACTGAATAAGAAACAGATAAAAATATAACAAAAGCATTTACATATTTGCTCATACATTGAAAACATTAGAGAAGGAAACCTATCACAGTTCTTGTAGTAATTAACCTAGGGAGGTGTAGTGGGAGATTAAGGATACTCACTTTTTAACTTTACACTTCTATATGGCTTTCTTAAATTGTTTAATGGTTTTCCACTTTTAAAAAATTTGCAAATGCTATTTTGTAATTTTTAAGGCCAGTAAAATGCTTTTAAATAAACAATAAAAACAGGCGAGGCACAGTGGCTCATTCCTGTAATCCCAGCACTTTGGGAGGCCAAGTTAGGAGGATCACTTGAGGCCAAGAGTTCAAGACCAGCCTGGACAACACAGTGAGACCGTGTCTCTACAAAAAGTAAAATTAGCGGGACATGGTATAGCATGCCTGTAGTCTTTATTACTTGGGAGTCTGAGGTAGGCAGATCACTTGAGCCCAGGAGTTCAAGGCTATAGTGAGCTATGAGCATGTCACTATACTCCAAACTTGGCGACAGAGTGAGACCCTGTCTCTAAAAAACAAAAACAAAATTCTACTGTGACGTTCTTCTAATCCACACACTCATTGCGCTTTTAACAATTCTGTCTATCCTCTCTAGCCCACTAAACCAATAGATGTTTCTTACTCTGAATATAATCACTCCCCTTAGCCCTGGGTTTTGAATATAGCAGAAAATAAGCATAGTGGTGGAGAAATAGTTTAATCTCAGTTCAGCAGACCTTTTTCTCAAGAGTCCTTAGAAACTCTTCCCATTCCTGGCAACTTCCCCTTCTTTTGTTATTCAGGTTGGGTTGAACTGGGTGAAGAAGAAAGTAGCCCAGATACTGTCCGAAGAAAGCACATTTTGGATTTTAGGAAAATGGGCTTCAGGGCATTTAGCCATTCAGCAGCATTTCTGTAGACATACTCCTACCACTCATCCCCACCCCCACCTCCTGCCGCTCACCTTCTTTGAAGAAGCAAAGCAAAAGAATTTCTTTTATGCCTCCCTAATTTTCACCTTCCTCCTGGCTTCCTCCCAGCCTTTTTCCTTCCTTCCTGCCTGCCCCTTAGGCTAGGCACTGGTCTCACCTCATTCAGAGTTTAAGAGGATGGTGACCCCTGGTGTCAAAATTTCATCTCTTTTAGGGTTGAACTCCTTCTCATTTGCTTTTCTGGTTGCTGGCAGCATTAAAGGAAAAGCTGAGAATAAAGTCCCAAGAGTACCATATTCCAAATGGGTTGGTGGTTAGTCTTTTGCTCCAGAGTGATTACGATGTCTCTCAATCTGTATCCTCCCCGCATCCCGGCAATTAGGTGGTATGTAAACACCTAGGAATTCTCTCATGATTATAACCTTTTTCATTGTACTGTCACACTGTTAGTATCACCAGTAAATGACATCGTTTTTCATTACTATAGCTGCCTCCAGCCATAGAATCAGAAAGGTCATTTTTAATTAAAAACTAAAGAAAAATACATTTTGTGGGATTTTTTTTTCCTTAGAAGAATAGGTTATTAGCTTTCTTTGTAAGTCCCACTGTCTTGCTGAATGTTCGAAGAACGTGGGCAGACTCAAAATTTTTGGCATATCGCCTCATCAGCTAGGACAGTGCAGACAGTTGGGAGGAAGGGGATCACTTATCCCTGTACCTGCTGTCTGCTATGTGATGTCCAGTCCATAGGAACTGCAGCATCCCAGCAAATTATCTCTCAGATGCTAGAGCAGAGAAAATTGTATGATCATCATCTTCATGCAGTTCCCATTTTGCAGGTGAAGACTTTGTTTGCTTGCCCTTGTTCAAGGTTCATAGCAAGCTGGGAATGGAGGAAGGAATGAGGAAGAGAGGAATGTTGAGAGGAAGGAAGGAAGGATAGATGGACACTTACTAGCTAAGAAGAGATGAGATACATTTGATGGTCTTCAGTGAGATGAGATATATTTGATGCATTTTTTTTAGTTGAGGTGAAGTTCACATAGCATACTATTCACCATTTAAACATTCTAAAGGGTACAATTTAGTGGTTTTTAGTACATTTACAATAATGTACAACCATCAACACTGTATAACTTCAGAACATTTTCATCACCCCAGAAGAAACCTCAGACCCATTAAGCAGTCTCTTCCTACTCCTCCCCTCGCTCCTGGTAACCAGTAACCTGCTTTCTGCCTCTATGGATCTGCTTTTTCTGGATTTTTCCTCTAAGTTGAATCACACTATATCTGGCCTCTTGTGTCTTGTTTCTTTCACTTAACATAATGTTTTCAAGTTTCATCCATATTGTAGCATACATCAGTACATCATTTTTTTTTATGACTAAATAATATACCACTGTAAGAATATACTACATTTTGTTTACTCATTCATCAGTCAGTGAACACTTGGGTTGTTTCCATTCTGGCTACTATGGATAACGCTGCTTTGAACATTTATGTTCAAGTCTTTGAACAATTGTATCCACTCTCTTGGGTATTTACCTCACTCTCTTGGGTATTTACCTAAGAGTGGAATTGCCAGTCATATGGTAATTCTATGTTTAACTTTGTGAGGATCTGCCAGTTTTCTACAATGGCTGTGTAATAATTTTAGAGCAACTTTTAACTCACAGTGTTTCTGAAAACAAACACCAACTCATGTATCCGGCCCTTGTCTAGGCCAGGAGAGCACAAATATGAATAAAAAGTAGCCCTCAAGAAAATGTTGGGGCCGTAAGGTGGGTGGAACATGCCGAGCTTAGGGGAGGGTAGTTCACACTCTGGCTCTCGGAAGAGGCAACACTTGAGCCAAAAGATGGAGGTGATAGGTCACAGAAAAAGACGCACTCACAACAGTTGGCATTCTTGCAACCAAAGAGCTCATGTTCTTGGAGAAAGAGGGCTAGTGGTCCACCATTAACAGGCAGCCATCTTTTGTATAAGGCCATGGGCTCGCCAGTTTATTGGCTTCCTAGTACTCTACCTTGCCTCCTTATGTCACAGTTCATTGTTGCAGACTTAGCTTCACCTGTTAATGTGAATCCTCATTCAGTATTCCCATATACTCCCTAGTGATGCTCAGATCATATGCATCTTTTGCAGCAGTTTCAAGTCTACCTTACATTTTTGCAGGATCGTAGTACCGCAGGAGACTGTCAGGTAGGCAAAGCACACGTACTTAGTAGAATACAGTCATACATCATTTAACAATGGGAATACTTTCTGAGAAACTATGTTCTGAGAGATGTATTGTTAGGTGATTTCGTCATTACCTGAACATCATAAGAGTGTACTTACACAAACCTATATGGTAGAGCCTGCTACACACCTAGGCTATATGCTATAGCCTATTGCTTCTAGGCTACAAACCCATATAGTATGTTACTGTACTGAATACTGTAGGTGATTATAACACAATGGTATTTGTGTATCTAAACATAGAAAAGGTACAGTAAAAATACAGCATTACAATCTTACGGGATCTCCATCGCATAAGTGTTCCATCATTGACCAAAATGTTGTTCTGCAGTACATGTCTATATGTTATAGTGCATAGGAGACAACCAAGACAACAATGTTTTAAAAACAATCCCTCCTGCCAAGCAGTTGGTTAAAGGACAGTTGTTACTTTGGTTTTTAACATAAATTAATTTGCTTTCTGCTTTGGCTTTAGTCTTCACACCTCCCCAGCCTTAACCCATCCATTCTTCAGCTGCTGCCATTTCCAGTGATCTTTCTAAAACTTGGTCATGTCAGGAACCCAACTCCCCCCAGCTCCCCCTCAGACTCAGAATTCTTCTGTGCTTCTCCATTTCCTTCAGGGCAATTGTCCCACTCTGGCAGGAACTCTAAGATCTTTCTGAATGGAGCTGGCAGTAGTCTCCCCTTCCCTCCCCACACCCTGCGCTGTAATCAGATGGGGCTACTTGTTCCACACATCACACTCCACCTTGCCTCTTTCTGTCACAGTTGGCTCCATCTCTTTGAAATATTGTCACCATCTCTCAGCCCTCTTAACGAACTCCTGTTAATCCTTCAAAACCTATCCTGTGTGCTTTCAGCACATTCTTCCTCTTGGTTGTCACTGTTTACTTCTGTGCTTCCCCAAGAGGACTGCTTCTTTTAGGCACCCAGGCTTTTATTTTCCTTGGGTGACCCCACCATCTGTGACTATACAGAGAACGTGTTTGAGGGCAGCACTTCATAGGGTGATCTAGATCCTTGGTGCCCTGTTCGGCTTGATCTCCTCCTACAGGAGTAGAAAGGAGCCATTCTTTGAAAGTCAAACAGTTGTGGAAATGACTCCCTGCCAGTTTCTTAGAGAACTTAGTCATGAGTAGCATTTGTGGGTATGAGAAATACTGTTTCTGAGATACTCAAGATGAGTATCTCAGACAGCTGCATTACAGGGGAATTCTCTGAAGATTTATTAATAAAAAGTAAGGTGGCCCTTTCCCAAATGTAGTCAAGGAGACTTGGAATCAAGATTGTTAACTCTGGTATGTATTATAGTCATAACCCATCAATGCAAATCATCTGAAGTATGTAGGTCTTGCCCTTAGGCTGATGAGGCTCAGACACAAACATGTCTTGGAAAGTAAAGAGGCACAAGAAGCGGTGTTATCTCACTGGCTTCTGGAAGGCTGTGTCTTGGGAAGTAGATGTGGCCATGGAATTCTGTGCTGCCTCAGAAATTTGCATAGCAAGATGTCTAGTTTCATTTTTCCCATACCTTTTAAAAAAGTCACCTTTTTAAAAATAGCTTATACCAAATTATAAACTATTTATCCATCTAAAATCAAGCTCAAAGCATCCCAAGCAAGGAGGTATAATCATTTGGGCAATCTGACTTGGAAAGAGGGTGAACTTCCCTCCCTCCACCATCAGCAATATCAAATCATACACACTCGTGCACTCACACCCATGCAGACACGCACACAACTGGGCTCAAACACACATTCTCCAGGTAAACAATAGTTATTTGTGTTGTGAACCACCCCTGGAAAGCCTTTTGCTCTTACGTTCTCCAAATACTCTCTCTGATTACACACATTTTAATTTTTTAAAATTTTTGCCACATATATCTAGGGCACCCATTTATATGTATTTCTGAAAGAATTTGTGTCTTTGAGAGCACACTGTGTTATCTATGTAATAGAAATAATCTCTGTGGTTTCTAGATGGGTCTTCTTCCTTTCCTTAATAGAACGTTAAGGAACATAGTGTCTACTATGTTGAATTTGGGGCACATTAAATTAAATATTAGCCAATTAAATGGAATATCTAAGGTGATTCATGGGATAAAGCTTGTTAGAGAATTGTGGTCTTCTACCTTACGTCGCTGCAGTCACTGGCATCCATCCCTGAATTCCATTCCCAATTCCTCTCTTAACTCTGGGCGATCATGGAATTGCTATTCATTACTGTTTTATCATACTATTCTTTTAAGTGGGCATCTAAAACTCCATATGTCCAAAATACAACTCTTGATCCCACCAAACACACTTCTACACCCCCACACCCTCATCTGCCGGGTGGCCCAGACCCTATGGCTGCCTTCCTGCTCCTCAAACCTGCCTGGCTCATTCCCACCTCTCCACTGTGGCACCGTGTATCCCTCTCTCTGAGATATTTACCCCCAGACTTTGTGTAGTCAACTGCTGATCATTTAGGACTTGACATAAGTTCTTCCTCTATACAGAGGCCTTCCCAGTCACTCTTGATTACATTACTCTTTAATTTTCTTTATTGTACTAATCTCTTTTCGATATTATATATTTGTTGTTTGTTATTTTCCCATCTAGACTGTAAACTGCACAAGAACAAGACCTTGCTTGCCCCACTCAGAGCAGTATCTGCCTGGCACATAGTTGGCACTCAACAGATATTTAAATGAGTGGGTGAATGAATGAATAAAAAAATGAAACTGGCTTTAGTTTTTTTTATGTGTTTAAAGGGCTCAAATATTATGTAAAATTGAAGACTTCTGACAGTTTAATTCATTTTTAATAAAAGTAAGGTTTTTCTTTCATGTGTAAAGAATACCCTTTAATAATACTTTAGGTTTCCATTATCTGGACTCTCAGCATTTTTTAATGTGTAGGAGTCTTCAGTTCGAGGACTTTCTGAAAGGCTAATTTTAATAACATCAGACCTGCCATTTCCACAGGGCTTAGAATAGATTCCAAAATGCCAGAGAAAATTAAATGCAAAAAAGCTCCACTTAATTAATGTTTCAGAATAAATTAATGCTTTAGGCCTGACTTTAACTGACAAGTATAGTGAATTTCAAAGTTAAAACTGCCACCCTTTCCCCGACATCTGTATTTTGTGCTGTATTCAGTCGTTCCAGTTATTTATATCCTTGGGGCGGGGGCAAGGAGACATATACACATTGAATTTTAAATTAAAATAAAAAGCACAATTGCACTGATTATTCTTAGGGGAATGGGTTTTAGCATCCCTCATAACTCTCTTTAGTTATGTGATAATTCCAAAATTTTCAGAGTTGAGAATGGGTCCTAAATATCTTTACTTGTCCCCAAGATGCTGTAACATACTGAAAAGAAAGGAAGCTAACATTTATGTGTGTAGTGTGTTCCAGGGACTATCTTAGCTTCATATATCTCAGTAAGTCAGTTATAATATTGGTATTGCATGGGGCAGGGGAGGCACATTTTCATCTTGTCTGATTAATTTCTTATTTATTCTTGGATCTTAGACCATAGAAAAGAATTGGCAAAAACTTGTTACACTTCTTTCTGACTTTTTCTTCTTCCTTGTCTTCCCTCTGTCACTTTCTGAACCTCGGTTTCCCCGGTTGCAAGATAAATACATCTATCTCATAAGACTGAAATAATAAGGGGTGTGTGTGTGTGTTTGTATGCACGTGCGCATGTGCGTGTGTTCCCAATATGGTAGCTAATACCAAAGCATTTTTTAAAACAATAGAATGTTCTTGGAGGAGCCCTGCACCAAGGAGGGCTAAGTAAGTCTCCAAGGTCTCTTTAAACCTTAAGATGCTATGAGCTTACATTCCATATGCAGAGCAATCATGAATCTTTTTAAATTTAGCATGCTTTGCCTCTAATTTGCCACTCTTTATTAATTTGTTAACACAAATATTTTAGTATGCAGGTCTAATCAATGTGCTAAGCATTAAAGTTGTAGAGATAAAAGATAATACCTACTTTTGTTCCACAAAAGAATTTGAGGTAGAGATAAAAGGAACAGTTCATACCTCATCATGAGCATGGTTTTTTGTATAATACTTTAAGTATACCAAGCATGGACAGTGAAGCTGAATATGTACTGACCTACTGATACGTTCAGCAAATCTTTTGCTTTAAATAAATTTGTATCTTTTTTGTAGTTTCCTACTTTCTTATAAAAGTCATATGGAAAGGACAAGCTTCAGCTCATCTGGAATTCTGTTTGGTTGGGTTTTGGCTTTCAGTTAATCAAGGATTTGCTGGAGTTATGGGGTGTGTGCATGCTTCTTTTTTTGGAATTTTAGTTATGTGATGTTTGCAAATAATTCTTGGGAACAAGAGTTTCAAACCTGAATGTTCACAAGAAATAACAATATCATAAAAAGCAGATGTTAAACAGTTTTGTTTAAATAAAAAGGAAGATTATCTCTAATATTTATAAATGCTTGAAAGAAAACAACAAATTCTGTAGTAGAATTTTTATCTTGTCTTCCTTTCTTTAGTTCAGTTATGTAAACAAAATTATATGAATCATTTACTTAACAAGTTCAAGTCTACTTTGGATTTATAGTGTCAGAATCATAAAACCCTGAAAAATGAGCTTATATCTACTAGTTATGCTAATACAAGCACAGTGAGAAGCTACTTGCCACAATCATTCCCCCATCCCAAAGTTTATAGGTTGTATGTTTTCTTTCACCTGAATTACTCTAATATAATATATTAATGTTTCATTTACCTTGCCAAAAATAGGTTACCCACTGCATGGAAATTCCCATTCTCCTCTGTTCTTTGTATTGTGTTGCATTAGCCCATCAGTTCTGGTATTTTCTTCCTTTGTTTGGTACCATTTGTAAGAATTATCAACTGAGTTTCATGCATTCTCTGCTGGAAGAAAAAAAGCTTTTTATTTTTCCTATTTGAAATTGTGATGTTGGCAATGAAAATTCCAAAATCTCTCTGCCCATTTCTAGTAAAGCAATGTATGCATACACGTGACTAGAGTAGAGAAAAGTGAGTTTGAGGTAGAAATTATGAGGAGACATGTTACCTGGAGACATCTGTGATAATTCATGCTGTCCAAAAATGGCATGAACCAACTCAGCGAAAAATTCCTTGTTGCTGGGGGTGTCTTGGGTGTCTAGAATTCATTAATAAGATTTGAATAAGGAACCTTTCCATCCACACATCTCTGGATATGGAACAATCCTGTGAATTGGCATTTAGAAAGAGGGTTCATTTTGACCAAGTGTGTTCAACCTGAGCCCAGTTTTTAATAAAATTGAGATGAAATAGACACATACAAATAAAACTGTAAAAATTCCTTCCCTTTCTTTCACACGAGGAAAAAGAGGCTCTGAGAAGTGAAGGGACCCATCCAAAGCCACACAGCTAGTTACTGATCTGGGGAATAAGAACTCAGATCTCATGACTCACCTCTTCCACTTTTATCTCACTATGTCCCCTCTTTTTCCCTGAGTCATTTTCAGAATGTTTTACATGAGTCATAAAACTCAACCAAGGTTAAAATGGGGCCTGCTAAACTCTTATAATACTACACAGATGAATCATGTCAGCATTGCTTGAGAATTTTATTAAGACAGGTTTAATTGGTCCTGCCTGGAAAACTGAAAAATAAAACAAAGTCACTGATTTCTCTGACTGTGCAGATCTCTTGGATGTGTTCTTTAAATTCCTCTGCTTCTGTATCTCATTGCTGAGGACATTTGCAAGAAAACATAATATTTATTGTGTTTGAGTACATCTAGTCTTTTTGCTTTTTCTTTTCCTACATCATAATTGTCTCTTTTCAGACAGAGGTGGACAGTTAAGCAAGTTCTGCACGTACCCAAATAAACTCTGAACAGATTGATTCCCTCTGCACCCCAGTAAGAGTGTGCTCCACTGTGTTCCCTTGTCCCCAGGCCCAGATTCTTCCTAAAGTAAACTGGGCCACTGAACTGTGCCCATTAGTAAGGGTGTGCTCCACTGTGTTCCCTTGTCCCCAGGCCCAGATTCTTCCTAAAGTAAACTGGGCCACTGAACTGTGCCCATTAGTGAGCCGAAAGATTGGCATCTGCTGTACCTAGAGGGAGTTTGTTCTGTAGATGCCAATGGGCTGCCATGAGGGTTGCTGGTTATTCACTTTCTCTGCTCTTGTTGTGTGCATTCTTTGCAGATGCTTCTCCCCATCCCTGACCATACTTTCCTACCTTCTCCAGGAGCACAGCCTCACCCCCAACATCCCATACCCCTGAGTGCCCAGGCAGGGTTAGGAACCTCTAGGTGTCTAATAAAGGGAGGTAAAAGCCACTAACCCACGTTAGGAAGGTAGTTTTCCCTCCTTTCCTCTGTTTGGCACAAGGCATCATGGCATTTGGGTCAGGCCCCAGAATAACCTATGTGCCATGAGGAAGCCCAAATGTCCTCCAGAGATGACCCTACCTCGTCCAGTGCGAGCCTTTGTCAAGATGCTCTGTGTCCAAAGCTGCCTGCAGAGTGAGGTTGTGTTACTCTACCACTTCTATTTGCATCCTCATTGTTCCCCCCAAAAATGAGTGAAGACTGTGGCACCAGATGAAGAATAAACAAGGAAAACAATTTCAGGTTACTAATATTTCCAAATAATATGCATGCCCCCAATAATTGTACAAAACATAAGAAAAAAATCACTACAGAAGTCAGATAGGTTTTAGTTTGTTACTATGTCAATGGTTTGTTAATCAGTGTTTATCAAACTGACTCTAACCTGAAGTTTATTCTAGGCAGGGCTGCTGTCCTGGTGGACTTGAGTGTATAGTGGAATCATAATTATTGCAGAGTGCTGCATGTTAAAATGACTGGTTGGGGGAAGGTGTTATTTACTTGTATTTTCCCCCACAGTTGTTACATATTAGTGCATCAAGACAAAGAAATGATTATAATTTACTGAGTAAAGTTGCAAGGGTCCTTGGCAATCGTCTCACATAGATGTACTTACAGAGAGGCTAGAGCTACTCCATTTGACTTTATGTGTGTTACATTGTTAGAGAAAAAGATAAGGTCTTCCTGCTGAATTTTCACAAATATATCTTCTTCCACTTAAAGATATTATTTGACAATTGCATTTAATTTTTCTCCTTTATTTTCATGTATTTATTGTCATACATGTCTATGGTCTGTTCTCAGGGTTTCAGGTTGCTGTTGCTTTAGAATTGAAATTGAGAATTCTTCAGGACAATGGTTGAAAGCTTTGGTGGGTTTTGAAAACCCAGAAGAAAAATTAATTGGGTATATATTTTCTGATTTACATCTTGTCACTCTGTGTGCTCACTAATATGTTAACAATTTCTAAGCATGCCATAATTTCTCTGCACTTTATCCTCCAGCTTACTCCTCTCGTCTAGCCCTTCCCAAAAGTAAAGCAAGGAACCACAAGCATCTCTCCTGCAGTCATCCATTAGGAGAAAGGGCTCTACACCGAAATTGAGTGGATTATTTGCTTTTAAGAGTTTGTTAAACATTTTCTGAAAAAAAATGTTTTCTGAAAAATTTATTTTTGATGATGCTGTTTTTTTATCTCTTTAGATTTCTTAAGTTTCTCATTCTTTTCCTGTTTTTTTACTTACTTGAGATTAATGCCACACTGATGTTTTTCAACACTATTACAGATAAATTGGGCCTGTTTCTTTCTTTTTTTTTTTTTTGAGACGGTGTCTCACTCTGTCGCCCAGGCTGGAGTGCAGAGGTGTGATTTCAGCTCACCACAACCTCCACCTCCTGGGTTCAAGCAATTCTCCTGCCTCAGCCTCCCAAGTAGCTGGGATTACAGGTGCCAACCACCACGGCAGGCTAATTTTTGTATTTTTAGTAGAGACGAGGTTTCACCATGTCATCCAGGCTGGTCTCGAACTCATGACCTCAGGTGATCCACTTGCCTCAGACTCCCAAAGTGCTGGGATTATAGGCGTGAGCCACTGCGCCCAGCCTATTTCTTTTATATATATAAAAGATTGCAATTTGAGGACGGTACCGGCTCAGCCTTCATGTCCTTAGCTTCACGTTGTAAGTTCTCATCTTGTTGGCTGTGATGGTATTTCATTAATATACAGGATAGTAAAAAATCACACTTTGTTTGCAGAGGCCATGGCATGTTTACCTTTTACTCAATAGCAAATTCCTTTCTGAGCGAACAGGAAAGCAGGATTTGTCTTTTGATATTTCATCCAGATCTCTGTTTCTGTTAAGAGGATGATAGTGTCATTTCTGTACTTTCTAGAAGGATTATGGCATTTTAATTCAAAAGACTTGTGTTCAGATTCCAACTTGGCCATACACCTGGGTATGTGAGTGTAGGGAAGTCACTTACACAGTTTGGCCTCTGTTTTCTCATTTGTGAGTTAAAGACAGAGCTGTCTCTTTTGTAAATGCTTTTGGAATGAAGCAGGATTGGGAAAAATAAAAATATTTTCCATACAAGAATGTGAATGTTAAATGCTCCATTATAAAAATTATAAATCAGTGTGTGCGTGTGTGTGTATTAGTTTTCTTTCATATTTTTATTATAACTGGCCACCCTCAAAGGCTGCCTCAAAATAATAAAAGAAACTGAAAGGATTTCTTTGTGCTTCCAATTGTTCTTCTCCCTGTTGCTTGTCTTAAAAGCAGTGGGGCCCCCAGTAGGCAAAGTCTTCTAGGATTTGCCCAAAGGGAACAAAAACCCACCCTAACCTTTCAGATTCTCATGTTCCTTTGACTCAAGTTGCTTAAGTAAGGTTCTACTTAAACTTCGTGTGTGTGTGTGTGCATGTGTGTGTTTTGCCTGGAATCAGTAGAGCACAGAACAGTTTGAAATTCATATTGTGATGTTTTATTTCAGAAAGTCATAAAAGAGAATCCTTTTTTTTTTTTTTTTTGGAGAGGTATTGGTATTTCTTATGCATCAGGACTAACTGATTTGAGAAAGAATTAAGAGTTCCAGCCGGGCGCAGTGATTCATGCCTGTAATCCCAGCACTTTGGGAGGCCGAGGCAGGTGGATCACCTGAAGTCAGGAGTTCAAGACCAGCTTGGCCAACGTGGTGAAACCCCATCTCTACAAAAAAATAACAAAAATTAGCTGGGCATGGTGGCGGTGCCTGTAATCCAGTTACTTGGGAGGCTGAGGCAGGGAGAATTGCTTGAAACCAGGAAGTGGAGATTGCTGTAAGCCGGGATTGTGCCTCTGCATTCCAGCCTGGGTGACAGAGTGAGACTCCTCCCACTGCCCCCCAAAAAAAGAGTTCCCATAGAGTACCATAATTACAAGTTTAGCAATCAGGGCTCTTTGAAAATCAGGAAGGAAAGAGGTGCGTGTCATTTGAAAGAAAGAGGAGTTGCTGTCAAGCACATAGGATAGTATTTACACATGTAGCTGGTGAGTTCTTGCTTTCCTTAGCTGGGGTGTGCCCTGTGGTCACATTACAGTAGTTCCCCAAATCTGCTCCACACCCTCAATTCTCATTAGCGGTACGTCCTCTCTCTTCCAAGGGTTTTACTCCCCAAATAACTTTGGAGCCTTCACAGGCTTACATGTGTAGCTCGAGTGTACCCTAGGCCTAGCCAGTTTTGGGTCCTGGAGTGCCTCATTTGTAATCAGAGCCACAGTCTGCTGCCATTCCAGCCCTGGTGCCATTGTCCTCTGCTACCTTGCCATCCTCAAGTCTTTATCCACATTACACAGTAGGCTCCAAATCTCTGGTCTTCCTCTTTAACTCCTTGGAAATGTTTTTATTTTTGTGAACTTTTGATCTCATAATCGTTCCATCCCAGTGGCCGTGCAGTCTCCTTATTTTCGCTTGAGTCAGCATTGTGTCAGCTAAGTACCAAGCACTTTGCTTTGTTCTAGGGGTAAATATGGAAAAGATGGGCTCCCTATCTAGTTTGCTTAAGTAACATAATCCATACTTACATAGGTCCTTTGTTAAATTCAATTTGCAAGGTGCTGTAGTAATATCTTTAGAAAATAAAGATGAAGGGGTCAAGGACTGAGAGGAGATGCTTGGGCACACACGTTTGTGTTGGGTTGCTTTCGCCTCCTTGTGGGGAGCTGAGGGGAGGTGCTGGAGCTGCAGTGGGAGGACCAAGAGGTATAAAGGGGAGATGGTAGAGCATGTGGGTGCGGCACAGGTTAGGGTCAAAGACTGGGCCCGTTGTGCTAATGTTACTTCCT
The DNA here is from genome assembly GCF_028885655.2 of Pongo abelii. Classification (NCBI taxonomy): domain Eukaryota; kingdom Metazoa; phylum Chordata; class Mammalia; order Primates; family Hominidae; genus Pongo; species Pongo abelii. The sequence continues at coordinate 57,128,629 of NC_071991.2, forward strand.
CACTTGGTAATGACACTGGCCTGGTCATGCGGTCTCTTCCTGGCCAGAATTATCCAAACTCAGGTGTTTAAAGCTTTCAATCTTTTTGTGTTGATTCTTAGACCTAGCTGGAAATGCATGAAGCACAGAGGCAATTGGGTTGCTTCAGGGATAGCCCTGCCTCATATTCTAAATATATTGGGCAAATTCTCATTAAAGTGAAGATAAGGTTTCACTTCTCACAAACAGAAGAGGCTATCTGATCTAGCAAATGAGGGAGTGGGCTTGACACTCTTAAGCTGTCATTCCTGCTAGCAAAGTGAAACGTGCTGTTTTCAAACATGCCAGGGCAGAGAAAGCTTTCAGCAAGGCACAGCAGAGCCATTTTTTTTCTCTTTAATTCCAAAACTATAAGATATATGTATCTTCTGTGAGTCTTACAAAGAAAGCCAGTAACTTTTTCTTATTATTAATTTCCAAATTGCAGATCTATTTATTTAGTTCTGAACTAGTATTTTCAGAGTCCATATTTTCTGTGCTTGGTTTGTATCCAAAATGTGCAGTGCCAGTGTTGATTCTTATGCAGATTTCACAGTTCCCTTTTGCAGAGAGAAGGAGAAGGTAAACATGAAAGTAAGGAAGAAATCATGTTTTATTCATATTATTTGTACATATACAAGATGAACTTCTATAAACATAGATCATACCACTTTTAGAACTTTTAGATTTGTTGTGAAGCTTAGGAAGAGAACCAGCCCCAGTCTTCACTTATGGTTGCGTGAGACACTCCAAAGTGTTCTTGGAAAAGCAAAGCCTCCCACATGCAGAAAGAAGAAAATCCTCATGTCTCCCATTGCAGGTTCCCATGTGACAAAGTGTAGATCCTGTCTCTTCCCAGAGAGTCTTTATCAGAGAAAAGAAGCCCATTTTCTTTTCTTTGTTTTAAGAAAATGTTCTGAGGTACATATGCAGGATATGCAGGTTTGTTACACAGGTAAACATGTGCCATGGTGGTTTGCTGCACCTATCAACCCATCACCCAGGTGTTAAGCCCAGCATGCATTAGCTATTTTTCCTGATGCTGTCCCTTCCCCCAACCCCCATGACTGGCCCCAGTGTGTGTTGTTCCCCTCTCTGTATCCATGTGTTCAGCTCCCACTTATAAGTGAGAACATTTGGTGTTTGGTTTTCTGTTCCTGCTTTAGGTTGCTGAGAATAATGGAAGAAGCCCATTTTCTAAGTGAAAAAGTTATGCATACACAAATGTATATGTACAAATGGTACACTCTGCAGGATGGTGCTAGTAACCAGCATAAGGTCTCACTGCATCGCCAGCTGCATTCCTCCTGCTCTCTGCTTCCTAGTCTCAGAAGCAATCTGGGACTGAGGGGTGGGATATTGGGAGTGAGGGTCTTCCCACAAACGCTTTCTCTTCTCCCCATCGTCCACTCAACATCTGTCATCCCCCACCCTCACCATGCCGGTGTTTGTTCTATATGAATGTTCACTGTGTTAGACACAGGCAGAAATGGCCATCAGAAAGATGATGCTTCCTGGCCCCCTCTTCCCCATATCAACTTCTAAAGACTCTTCTCTTTCCTAAGGTCTAGAAAGACCTAAGGGTGACTTCTTTTTTAGGATCTAATGTGTGAAGGTGCCATCGATAGAGAAAGGATGGAAAGGAGAGCTGAACCTGAGGTATAGATGTCTTTTTAGCTTTAGAGGACTCAACAGCTAGACCGTATACTAAGTAGATGTAAATATGCTTCATGTATAGCAACCAAGCTTTGCCAAGAATAGGTAGTTAGGTAATTGATGAGATGCCTGGGAACTCTGGTTACTTTTAATGACAACTGTGCCTTTTTTGGTATGAATAATAACACAAGGATGAAAATGATGAATGTATTTATCTGAATATATCATAAGAAGGTTTATCTTTATCATGGGGGCAGTTAGGTAGAGCTTGACAACCTTCTTAGTAAATGTTTATGAAATACTTTTGGGCAAGACCAAAATAGAAATCAAAACTTTCATTTTTCTCTCTCCCTAAACCAAAAGAGAGAGAGACATTATTTAAAGTTTAAGTTTTAAACCAACACAAAGATAAATAAAAACTATTTTAAAGTCAAGATGGTAACTGACGACCTGTACTTCACATTATAAATAGTACAAAGGTTCATAGTAACTCATGTACCTTTTTTTAGTGGTACAAGTCTCAATCTGACAAATAGATAAAGCAAAATTTACAAGATCTTTGCAACTGTCTTCCAAAAGGAATGAAGCCAGGCCTTGAAAGGACGAACAGCCCTTACTTATGCAGAGTTATCCATAACAAGTCACATTTACCGTGGAGGTTTACCTGGTCAAGGCATCATTGCTTTTCTCAAGAAGGTAGTGCTGTATCCTGTGTGGTTTCATAAAGCACTATAATTGGAATAGCCAGACCAAAATTTTCCAAGTCTCCTCTTTTGGCAGTAAACGTGGGCTGCAGAAACATTTTAGTGGTACAAGACATTTAAAACTGTTTATCTCTTACTCCTGTCCGCATTGATTTGTTTGTATTCCATGCCTGCCTTCCACAAGCCTATAAAACTTCCCTAAACTACAGTCAGAACTGAGGCTGTGTTCTGTATCTGTATATTTAAACTGAACACTCCTTTTTAATTCTTTAGAAACATTCTCCACCGTGCGCCAGCCCCTACAGGGCTCTTGCTCCTTCTGGTTTGCTCAGGTCTGCGTCTAGAGGGGGCACCGCCTGCAGAGTCCTTGTCTTTATTTTCTGAATCTCATCAGCTCACTTGCTTTGACACTCTGATATAATGATGCCAAGCTGTATTATTAACTCTTGCTGTTTTTCAGATTTCGAAAGTAAGGATGCTTTAACCCAGGTATACCTGAGGCCAGTGCTCCATTCACCTCAACCCCTTGACTTTCAAGAAATGTGTGGCACTTTACTGAGTCTGAACTTAGCACTGATTCCTATGATTTGTTTTCCACCTAGTGATGCACTGTAGCCAGCACCTGAGTACTGACTGTATAGTTCTTCACCTTGTCAGCAAATTTGGCTCTGATCATTGCAAAGGTGCCATTGCTTGCTTTTTCAAGCTTTTAAATAATTAGCTTATATGCTGTAAGAAAAGATCTAAACATTAGGTTAAAAAATTTAATATCTCAGTTGCCTCAATATTTAAAATGGTTCCCATTTTATAGCAAACATTATTTCCTAAGAATTCTATAGATTTTCCCATGTAGCCTTTCATTCTCTACATGGGTATTACCAAGTTCTGTAGCCATTTTTATCTGTGATACATCTGTTTAGGATAAAGAAAGCAGTTGCCTTTGTAGTAACTTCCCGTGGTCTGTTCTGTTGCATGTGCTTGATAGTGGATTATTCGAGAGGGGATTTTTGGAGGACGTTCTTTTCATCTGTTAGCAATTCCTTACAACAGACAAAGTGTGATGTGTCAGATATCTTGATTCCATTGTTTCATCCTCATTCTTTCTCCTTCATTCTTAAGATATTTCATAAGCTTTTGCCTAAGTTTTCTAACTAAAATTTTGCCATATTATTTAGTGATCCAGCATAAAAGTGAATTGTTGGTTTTGTAGGAAGTAAATTTGACTTGGCAGAACATCACAAGAATGAGTCCTGTGCTGGGAATCCTATTCATCCCCGGGGCCATCCTCTAAGAAGCATTCGGCGCAGTCCCTTGAATCACTGCAGCCCTTAGAAGTGAAAAACTTCAAGGAAGATGTCAGGAATGTGGATATTAACAAAAGATGTCTGCATGATTTTGCTCTAAGTTAGGTGTATTATGTTAAATCATCTGCAAAATAATTTTTTCTCCTAGGATGAAGCAATAAATTTGAGAAACTCATGAGTTTCCATGTAGCATGAAAACCATCTGAAAGTGAAATTATTATTTTTAAATTATAACTTTAATGAGTAAAGTTTTTACTGTATAATATTAAGTTTTCTCTCCACTACAGGGAGAAGTCCATAATGGCAAGGATTTTTGTCTTTATTCTTAATTCACTTTTTGCATCCCCATAATCCTGAACAATGGCTGGCATTTAATAGACACTTAGTACATATTGGTTGAATGAATAGTTGCCTAATATTATTCACCAACGCTTAATAGAGTTGTTAAGGCAAAGGAGACATTCCAAATGAGATGCCAAATCCTATCCTTATTTGTGACAATTGACTCTTGCATCTTTATTTGTACATATTAATGAGCGGATGCATTGTTATTACATTCCTGGGGTGGATGGTTTTGCTTTGTGTCTAAAAGTGGGAATGCAGCAGAATGGAAAGGTGGTGGAGAAGAATGTTGCAACATCTCTACATATTGCCTTCAGCAGATTCAATGGATACAAGGAGTTTGATTTAGTATTTAGTGCTACATAACCCTTAAGAATACAGCCATAGTGTGGTTTGTGCCTTTTTGGAAATAGCAACAGCACGGTTAAGTTAAATCTGCAGGTAATACTCAGGTGAGCTCCTTGGTCTTTGATATTGTTCAAAATCCTCCCCCTTAAACTCTGGTTTTAATGAACAGTTATTCAAGCCTACCTGAACTCTTGGAAATGGCAACAAGCAATGAAATACCCAGAAGTCAAGAAAGGGAGGGTAATGACTGCTTGGGTGCTTCAGATTTGGCTGAAGACTATTGCTTTGCAGAAGACAGGTTGCTTGTTTCATATTGAACTTGGGCTTGTTTTGATTAAGTCATTTCCAGAACCTTGCAGAGCAGTTCCTGAGACCAAACTTTCAAATAAACCAATTAAAAAATACAGAGAATAGACAAACTTCCATTATAATGTCTTCATGGCCGTCTGGGTTTTAGAATGTAATAGGCTCTATTCAGAAATGGGTCCCTTCACAACTCTGATTAATTCAAAAGTTCTGTTTTGCTGTTCAGTGAAGCTGATAGCCCTGTTTCCCCACTGCATACCCCGTGCATCAGGGAAAGAAACAGCCATCGGGGCTGAATCCCAGCCTTCCACAGCTACTTGTTGATGGTACATAGCTGCACGTTTAGCTATAAAATGGAAAATATAGTGTCTGTTTTGCAGGGTAATTGTGAGGATTAACTGAGATAATATAAGTACCCAGCCTGGCCTGGACTAGGTGATGAAGATAGCTTTGTTGCCATCCCCATTAGTTATTTAATGTTTATGTTGCAGCCAGCAGATTGGAGTTCTGAGATGAGAGTGCTCTCCCCACTCTCCCGACCCACGTTCCCATTTCTCTGCTCTTCAGAAGCCTTGGCATGGAGTCTAAGGAAGTGTTTCCCAGATTTTTGCATTTCATGGGGCAGTAGAATTTTACCAAAAAACTTTATCAACATGCCAATGGTAACTCTTTATTTTGCCAATGAAAGACATTTTAAAATGTCACCTACTGTCCCACATTATTTCACAAAAGAAAGGGTATTTTAATAACCAAACAAGAACATAACCCACAAATAAAGGACTGTCCTTATCAATGTTTCATCCCTTGTGAGAGATCAGAAACAGGCCAGGGCCACCATTAGGAACCACTTTTTCCTACTCTCCAGGCACAAATAAAGATTTTCTTCTTCACCATGGAAGCAACAACCTTTATCCCCAAGTGAGCCACTTTGGGGCAGCCCCTGAGACCGGCATGGGGCTGGGGTCAGTACGTCTGTTCATTCAGGCTGTTTCTCCAGGGACGGGAGAAGGGGCCTCACCCCTTCTGACAAGCCAGCTCAGCTGTTACCATTTAGGGGCCTGAGTCTGTGGTGAGCCCAGAGCTTGGAGACTTTCACCAGCCCTAAATGCCCATAAATTAAAGAGTCTGTTTTTAAACACGGGTAATGGAAAAAGACACACTGGCGAATAGGAGGGAAGGTGTGAAGCCCACTTGGGGCAGCAAATCAAATAAGTTTCTGACCTGATGCAGTGGAAAACCGAGGTAAAGGGTACAGTAAGTTTTGTGGTGTAAGCCATTCTGCGGACATCTCCTGACCACTCACCAGTAAGGAGGTGCTGGCTCCCCTCTCCAGTGCCGGCGGCTTCAGGAATACTTAACTAGGTCCTATTCAGTTGAGAGAACATTTAGTAAATGACTACTGGGTATAGAGTTCTGTGTTAGGGGCAAGAAATTGGGTCTATCTATTTTTATAAACATGAAAAAATAGCCTTTGCATGGTACTTTAGATAGTTACACAAATGATACCTGCACCACTGGTTAGATTCCCCTACACCAAGGAATTCTTATGAGTAGCACATTCTAGGGGGAATGCATTTTCAACATTCATTTTGTACATACGTTAGAAGCATTGCAGTCACCCAGAGGAACCTGAGCCTTGAGGGGGAAAGCAGCTGGAACAGGTTCAAAATCAGGGCTATTACTGGGCCACAAGTGCCAGGGACTGTCAGTTTGGTGCACAAAAGGCTCAGAGCTCTTGTGTCTGTACTACATTCTCTTATTCTTTTAGTCCTCTTTTGAGAAGGATATTGTAGTAAGAAAAACAGACTTCCTCCACTGCAGCCTACCCTGCCCCAAGGTTTAGGGTAGATGGTTTGGGCTAACTTTGGGCTTTAGAGAAGAATACTTTTGTAGCTTTTATTCCTGTGGAGCATTTTTCCTTAGATTCATCTTTAGAAGTTACTTGTTGCTATTAGCAACAAGATGAGGGTGTGAGCCTGGGCAGCCAGACCCAGTGGGGCCTCTAGACTTCCTGTAACCTAGGCCTTAAGCTAGAAAGTAAAGGGGCTTCTTATGACCAGGGTGACCATAAGTGTTGGTTTGCCATGGCCAGACCTGGATTACACATTTGTCCTGTTGTCATTATTAATAACACTTCCTTTCACTGTGTCCCAATGGTTTGGACAAAGAATTATATGATCCTCTACTTATAATTAATTGACATATAACCTACCCTGATTTATCAGCACCTTGGCAAAGTTTGGTGCCAAGGCTCTGAATAATAACAGTGTGCATTTGGCTAGAGTAACCCCAGCTCCGCCCTAGCTCTCATGAACCTGTATTCACTATGGAAAGCTGGTCTAGAATTTAGGGTTTCAGAAACCTGGCCAAAAATCTTTCCATCTCACATCAGTCCAACATCTGCTGCTGCAAGGGCCATATTGACAAGACTAAATACACCACCAAACCATAAATGAAGGTTTAAGAGTTGAGGATATAATTTCAAAGTCGGATTTTAAACCCCTGATTGGTTTCTTGACCAATCTTCTGTAGCAAACACATTAACTGCCAACTTGAGAAAGATAGTATGTTTTTAAATGACCTATTTTACTTCTGAAGAATTAAATAATATAGTAGAATGAGGCTGGCCTTGGAGTCAGAACTGGGTTTGAAGCCTGCTTCTGCCCTTAATTAGCCATGTGGACCAAAGCAAGTCAATTTACCTTTTCCCGTGTTTTCATGTTTTGTGAGGACAAACACATCTTTTTCTCATGGTGGTGGTTGTATGGATTTAGATACGATGTTGCTGTATGGAGAACCTATTACCTACACTGAAAATTTTAGTTTAATTTCTCTTTCTTACTCATAGCTTTGAAGAAAGTAGAATAAACGGTTGACTGGATTGTTGTTAAGTATGAGGACAAATGTTCTTTAACACTATCGTTGGTAAGTGGCATTTCTCCAGCAGGGAGGTGACAAAGTAGCTAAACCCCAAGAGGGGAAGAGTGTGACTAAGCCAGGAACAGCCCTGGACACCCACGGTACCATGTGGACATTGTTGGTGGGTCACCAGGTTAGGATTGGGGATTATAGAAAGGTGTTAGGGAACAGAACCATTGTCCTGAGTTTGTCAGACCCAGAGAAGAGCTGGGGCTGTAGCTGTGGTCACTGTTTCCCTGTGGTCAGGGCTTTCTCTTCCTGCAAGAAGCTTGGCTGTCTTTCAAAGAAGGAACCTCAGTCTATGATTCTGCTGGTCATGGTGCTTTTGAAAGTAGTTGGTCTATGGAATCCTTGTCAAGCACTACAGAGAGCACCCCGTGTCCCAATATGCTTGTTGCCCCTGGTAGATTATAAACTCCTTGAAGGAAAAGGTTCTGTCTACATTTCATGATCTCTCAAGTTGCAGGCTCAGGGCATGGCATGTCAGATGACAGAAAGTGAGCCCTTTAATCTCTCTGGGAAGCTTAATAAAGATTTTATCATCACTTCCTAACTTCCAAAGGATTCTCTACACTGCATCATTGGTATTTTGCCAGAGATGCAAAATTCATCATGTGCCTCTTCCCTTCAGGGTCCTTTGACTACTTATTGTTTATCACCAACTAGTGTTCTCATACCTTTTTCCTCATCTTCAAAATGATGATAATTATGGGAGGATTGCTTTGAGGTCTAAATGAGTATGTGTGTATACACACATGCCCACACCTGGTTATGTATGTGCATACCTCTAGCTCACCAAAATCCTCCCTTCTCCACCCTCGAACCCAGTCATTCTGAATATCTTCTTTCCACTTTTTCACCATGTTTTTTTCTCTCCCTTAGAACTTTTAATATGTTGTCCTCTCTTCTTAGACATCTCTCTCTCTTTTTTTCTTTTTGTGACAGAGTCTTGTTCTATCACCCAGACTGGAATGTGGTGGCGTGATTACATCTCACTGCAGCCTCAACCTCGTGGGCTTAAGCAGTCCTTCCGCCTCAGCCTCCTGAGTAGCTGGGACTACAGGTGGTGCCACCATATTCATATTTAAATTTTTTATTTTAATTTTTTTTTAGAGATAGGGTCTTGCTGTGCTGCCCAGGCTGGTCTTGAAGTCCTGACCTCAAGCAATCTTCCCACCTTGGCCTCCCAAAGTGCTAGCATGTCAGGCATGAGCCACTGTGCCCAGCCCTAGATATTTCTTTTACTGCCGCTCCTGACTTTCTGCTCTTCTTCCTTAAATTTAAATGTTATCTATTCTAAGAAGACTTTCCTAATTTTCCAAGTGTATGTTAATATAGTGTTTTTTTCTAGGTGCTCATTTCTTAATGAAGCATTTATATCCATAGCATCTATAAGTCCTTAAGGTAGCTTAATTTACCAAGCATTTATTACATTGGGTTGTCATTGTCTGTCTACCTGTCAGCCTCTCTCTTGCTAAAACTGTCCACTCCATGAGGGCAGGAACCTGTCCATATGGTTCACTTTACCTTAGCGCCTAGCCCAGTGCTGGACTCATTAACACACATTCTAAAATACTTAACAGTATTTCCTAAATGGATGAGTGGATGAATACAGGTTAAGCAGGAAGGTCTGTCCCAGGAATTAAGCTTGGCTGATAAGTGGTTCCAAGTTTCAATATCATGTGTGGAGTAGATTCTTGCTAATTTTTGTATTATGTGTTATTTAGACACCAGGAATCTGGAATTTCAGAATTCACTTCTAATTCTCCAGATAACCTTTTTTATTTTCTCTTAAAACCTTAGTTTTCCTCATGAATGCAAGCATAATTGGAAAATTGTTTCGAATTACTTACATCCTCATTTATGATACTTGAAAAACAGCTTTTGTGGGAGCTCAGCTTTGTCCATAAGAGCAAAGGCTTAGCAAGGGAAATGACTTCAGTGAATCTGTCCTTCGGTATGTTGGAGAAAGGGAGGTAAATTAGTCATTATCACTTCAAAATTTCCTATAGAACTACAATGCTTCACGGCTGGACTCGTTTCTGTCTTCCTTTATGAAGTCCTTGCAAGGCCATTCTAGGCCATGGTAATCTCATCTAGGTGTGAACCTCACAGACATTGTTGTTTGTACTACCCCTGTCTTAAGTAATTCTTGTATACCATCATTATTGTATACCATTATTTGTTTTTCCTGTGGGTTTGTCTTGTATCCTTACGAAGCACCGACCTCTAGAGAATAAAGACTTCACCTCACATCTCTTTCAGTACTGCCTGACATCCAGCACAGCTTTATGTAATTTGGTAATTTTTTACAAAGTGAAATAAGGTGGCACGTGCCTGTAATCCCAGCTACTCGGGAGGCTGAGGCACAAGAATCACTTGAACCTGGGTGGCGGAGGTTGCAGTGAGCCAAGATCATGCCGTTGCACTCCAGCCTGGACGACAGAGACTCCGTCTCAAAACAAACAAAGAACAACAAAAACAACAACAACAAAGTGAAATATTAAACAAAATCTTCAGGTATAATAAGTGAAAAGATAAGACTGACTCCATTTTAAAAATATATATGCAAAGAAGACTAAGAGGATAGAAAGGATATAGTAAAATGCACAGCCTGAACTATGTTTGGATAGTTGATTGTGGGTAACTTGTTTTTTATAATTTTCTAGATTTTCCACTTTTTCTATAGTCATCTGTTATTTTTGATCAACAAAAAAAGTATAAATGTTATTATTTTTTAAAGGAAGAGATTTTCATGCCCTATTTAGTGTCAGAAGCCACAGCTGAACTTTGTTGGCAGGTAGGAGCAGATGTTGCTCTAAACTGTCTCATTGCAGCAAAGTTTATCCATTTGTTAGGACGGTCAGGAAAAGGTGGTGCCAACTGCATTCTTTTGGTGGAAATTTGAAAAGATTTTGTCTGGAAAAGCAGTTAAGGGCAGTGCTGCCATGGTGTGTTTTTGAAAGCTATGCTTAAGAAGTAGGAAAGTTACATAATATGGAGAAATTCAGATAAAAACCCAATTTTCTTAACAAATCTCTTAGAAAATATTGTTGTAACAATATTGTTCGATGCTCTCTGATTTATCTGAGCATATCCTTAGGTCTTTGAGACTGGGTTTCATAGAAAACAGTCTTCAGTGCTTTCTGTGAAGTTGGCAGCTAGGACTCTAGCAGGTGCGGCTCTCATAGCAGTTATCTTTTATTGAGCCTTTTCCCAGTCATTTGTCCATTCACTTGCATTTTCTCATTTAATCTTCACAGCAACCAAAAGAGGCAAGTATTGTTTCTTTGTTTGAATTTTACTGAAGAGAAACCTGCCTTCTAACAGAGGTTAGTTAATTTGCTGAAAGTGACCCAGCACAGTCAGAGCCCAGGCCAAATGCTCAGTGAGTGTCTGCTCTAGCACCTGGGCCTTCTGCTGGACCCGTGGTGATGAACTGTGGGCCCTTGTCTCCAGAAAGCCAAAATAACATCCCTGGGGAGAGAGGATATAAAGAGGCAAAAAGAAACCAAGTGAAGAGTCACGTAATGCATTGGGAGAGCAGAGAGGAGCAAGAGCTGGTCAGGCGGCCCTGCCTAGTGTCCAGTGCCTCTGTCCTCCGACCCTGCCCCACCACATCTTTGTTTGTCCTATGTCCACACTGTCCTCACCTGCCCCTGACTTCCGCAGGCGGTGGTGGCCTTTCCTGCCCGTCGCTGCGCTCCTGCTGCTCCTCCAGCTGTTCGCAACTGGTGTGTGTCCTTAGTGTGTGCCGAGTCATCACTTCTACACATTATTTTACTCATTCCTCACAACTCCAACATGAAGTCAGAATTTTCATCCCTGCTTTTCAGAGGAAGAAAACGAGGTTTTGAGAGCTCACAGATCACCACGTTCAGATGGACAGTTAGGAAGTGATAGGCCTGGGCGTAAATCCTGTTTTGTCTGATTCCTAAGGCCTGTGACTTTAACCACCTGCTCTAAATGCCTTCGTGCACAGCTTTATTTGCCCCACACTGATCATCCTGAAAGAAAAAAAATGCTGCTCTCCCATGGGAGCCTTTCCTGGTGTCTCCTGCCAGAACTCTCTCGGCCCGTATCTGCCCCTCACCACTCTTCCTTTACTTCACAGTGATGGGGTCCTGCCCATCTCTTGTTGGACCGTGGGCCCTCTGAGGTGCACTAGTATCCCCCAGGTGCTTTGAATGCAGCAGGCACTCAGGACCATCTGGGATTCTGCAAGATGGAGGGTTTCTGGCGCACCTCCATTACTGAATAGCTCCGGGGTATGGTTGTGAAGAGAAATTTAATTTTGAAATTCCAAAGAACCAGGTTACTTTTCTATTTCCTGACTTCCTCCCTTAGACTTCATGAGGGAGTGGTTCGGTTGGTATTTGAAAGCTCTGAGCAGCTGCAGTTTTCATTTCACTTTTAAAACAACCAGTGAGTTTCGGTAATTCTCCTAAAGAAGCCTTGGGTGCTGGAGAAGAGATGCTCAGCCAAGGCTGCAGAGGCTTCAGCCACTAGCATGGATGCAGTTGGGAGGGACAAATGCCAGTGTCACATTCATCAGCAGTTTGTTCACTCACTTCTACCTCTACTGAGAACAGGGAACTTGGGGTTGAGAAAACGTTTGATGCTTTTGAAATGCTGCGAAATGAAGACATGGTTGTGGTACGAATATGCATGTCCATGCCTGCCATGAGACCACGTAAGTGTCATGACACTTGTAACCACAAGATGTCAGTATGGGATCAGTCCTAGGGGTCATAGGCTTCAACTCCTGCTTCTGAGTCAGGAGGAGGGGGCACCGTGGAGGTGCTGGCTCTCCTTGCTTGTTTCCTTCTGCAGCAGTGTTACCCCACAGGCTGCATTTCCGATTCATTTTCCCTGTGCCGTTTTCCATGGGCTCACACCTCATCAGAAGGCTTCTCTTTGTTTTCTCTCTAAGCTTAAATACTTTCCTTACTCCTACTTATGTCCCAAGTCACCTTAGGAATTCCCCCATTTTGGTGTTATCTCAGCACTCTACTTTAAAAATTTGCAAAAGGATATAAGTTACAGTATAGTTTTCTCTCTTATCTAAGGAGGGTTTTAAGTAGTTCAGCATGAGGACAAAATGATATCTCTGGTAAGAACAGCACTATTAGGATGTTTTTTTCTTTTTTGGTAAAAGCTTAACCTATAGGGAAAATAGCTGGGAAAATAGCTGAGCACAGCAAGCAAAAGAGGGAGAAGTGGTGTTCAGGGCAGAACATGTGTCTGTTGAGGCATTTATGTGCAACATAGGTAGGCTTTTGTAGCCCTCAGAAAGAGGTAGGTATATTGCACCCATTATTCTGATGAAGAAAGATGAATTATAATACCTTTCCTACAACTAGTTAACTACTAGCTGGTAAACTAGTGGCATAGCCTGGAAACTAGTGGCATAGCCTGGATTTGGAGTCAGGTCTGTTTGTCCCAGAGCCTGTGACCCCCAAAAGCCTGGGAGTGTTACTCTTGTCTCTATCATAAAGCAAGGAGGAGCCTTAAGAATCCATTCAGGAGTTTGTTCAGCAAATATCTCCCCAGAGACCTGGCTACATGGAAGATGCCATGTTGTGAATAATACAGAGACCTATTAAATATATTATTTGCCCTTAAGAAGCTAAATAAAGTCAAGGAGGGGGGTAGGAAAAGACATGTAAATTCAGCTCAATATAAATCAATCAGAGGATGGTAACATTTCCATGAAGTGGATGGTGGGGCAGCAAAGCGGAGGGGAAGGACCATGGTCCAGGGTGAGTTCTGTCCCATCTATGAGCAGTTTGTAGGATCAGCCTTCAATAAATCTACCAAATGAAAAGAGTGTTGCTAAGGTCGCGTTTACCCCAACATTCTGAGATTCTAAGATGGAATATGAGAAGGGGCATAATCCAAGCCGACAGAGGTTGGCACCCCTACGTGCCTTTGTCCCCCAGACACGGTAAGATTATGCTTAATCCTCTCTTTAGGTGGTCTGGTCCAAGGAGGACAGGTGGAAGCAAGGCAGGAGGTACAGTGTGGCTTGTCAGCACTGGTTCTAGTTTCCTGGCCCATGGCTTAGATGCAGAGGAGAATGGCTTTGAGGCTTCTGGAAAGATTTGGTAGGGAAAATAGCAGAGGGCTTCTGGAGTATAACTTTAGAAGTACTGTGTCAGTGTGAAGAACTTGGCAGGGATAAACAGAGGAGCCACAAGGATGACTGAACATTTGAAAAATAAGACCTGAGAGGAGAGGTTAGAGAAATAGGGCTTATGTAACCTGGAGCTGCTCAGAGGTGACTTTGGCAGGCTTCTTCAAGAACAGGACTCTCAGGATCTCTGCACAGACAGCAGTGACTGGCCCTTTTTGTCCATATCAAGTGAGGACAGACTCCAGCTGAACCAGGAAAATTTTAGATTTGATCTGTGGGAGAGTTTTCCCCTCGCAGCAGCTATAAAACGTGGAATACATCATGGAGCCAAGTTTACAGAATTTTCTCTTCATCCCGTCTTTCAAAAAAACCCCACCAGAACACAGTAGAACCGTTTTATAATTGCGATGCTGGAGGACAGGCTTAATTTCCCACCATAGAATATGTTGTATTCAGCCTCTGCTGTATTTGGGGGGATGTGACTGGTACAGAGCATATCAGGTTTCTCAGAACAGTGAATCATGTTAGTTATAATAATGGGTTCTGGATAGGATGACGTTATAATTTTTCCCTTAATCTGCAACACTTTGGAGAGTGAAATGGGGTGCTATTAATAATGATGCTAGGACAACAGGTATAAAGTGGCACTGTCCCTGGCAAAGTGTGACATGTAGTCACCCTGATTCTGGGGCTGTCTTTTCAGAGGGATCCTCTTAAAATAGAAATCTTGTGTTCTCTCCTGCTTAGACTCTCCTGTGTCTTTCCATTGCACTAGAATGAAACCCACACTCCCGACGGTGGCCCACAAGGGCCTATGAAAGCTGGCTCCTGCCTCCCCAGCCTCATCCCCACACTAACTGGATTCTGTGGCCATGCACCCAGCACATTTCCGCCTCCAGGCCTGTGCCCTGGCCGACTCCTCCTCCAGGAGCTGCTTCTCAGTATCCTTGCCCACCCCCATCCTGCCCTTGGCCTCGCTGGCTCCTTCTCCCCCTTCCTGTCTTGGCTGGAACATCATCTCTGTGGAAAGCCTTTTCCTATCCTCTGTGCTGCTTTTCTCCTTTTCATCTCCCTGCCCGTTTCCTTCATAGAGGTAATTGCTTATCCACTTTGGGAGGCTGAGGTGGGCGGATCACCCGAGATCAGTTCGAGACCAGACTGACCAACATGGTGAAACCCTGTCTCTACTAAAATTACAAAAAATTAGCCAGGTGTAGTGGCAGGCACCTGTAATCCCAGCTACCTGGAAGGCTGAGACACAAGAATCGCTTGAACCCCGGAGGCGGAGGTTGCAGTGAACCGAGATCGTGCCACTGCACTCCAGCCTGGGCAACAGAACGAGACTCTGTCTCTAGCCTGGGCAACAGAACGAGACTCTGTCTCAAACAAACAAACAACAAAAACAAAGAAGTAATTGCTTATCATTTGCTGGTCTTTTTCACCAAAATGTACACATCACGAGGGCAGGACTGGTGAGCCCACAAGTATCTGGCCAGTACTGCACTCATGTGCCTAGGACATGGCTGCTGGAAAATAGGTGTGGAATGGTTGACTGACTGCCTGCAGTTCCACATGGATTAATTCATCTCCTGACTTCCCTTTGCACCCAGAAGGTCTGTGTTTCTAAAATATGAATCAGCTGTATAAGTTTTTTTGTTCAACAGAATTGGTTGAACGGCGACAGTGTGTACAATCCTATGCTGGAAGAAGCCGAAAACAGCCCTTATTGTTTGAGAACGTAGAGGATCTAGCTGAAGAGGAAACGAAACATTAACTGAGTTAAATAATGGCTTTTTTTTTTTTTTTCTGAAATGGAGTCTCGCTGTCGCCTAGGCTGGAGTACAGTGGCGTGATCTCAGCTCACTGTAACCTCTGCCTCCCAGGTTCAAGCAATTCTCCTGCCTTAGCCTCCTGAGTAGTTGGGATTACAGGCGCCCACCACCATGCCCGGCTAATTTTTGTATTTTTAGTAGAGATGGGGTTTCACCATATTGGTCAGGCTGATCTCGAACTCCTGACCTCGGGTGATCCACCTGCCTCAGCCTCCCGAAGTGCTGGAATTATAGGTGTGGGCCACTGGGCCCGGCCAGATAATGGCATACTTAGACCTAAGTGTCAGTGAAGAGAGTAGGATGGCTGTCACTTTCATCCCTTCCCCTGTTCTGTTTCTCTTCCTGGAAGTTACCATCTGACATAGTACACATAACAATGTATATTTAGTGGTGTCCTTATTGACCCTTGTCCTTCCCAGAATGTAAATCCTCTTTTTTTTTCGTTCACTGCCATATTTCTAGTGCCTAGAACAGTACTTGGCACATAGTAGGTCTTCAATAAATATTGGTTGATGAATGATACAAAAGAAAGCAGAAAACGATCCCCTGGGCTGCCTTTTGGACTTCAACAGGCCCTTTAGGGAGGGATTGTGTTTGACTCCACTGAGGAGTGGAGGGAGAGCAGTCAAAAATGGCATAATGGCATGAGTAAGGGCAGGGGGAGCCAGCAGGTACATGAGGGTGATGTATTTGGTCTAGAAAACAAACCAGTAAGCTTTCAGTGTTGTTTCTTGAACTCACAAACAATGCCCCCTTGGCCCCTGTCCCCTCATCCTCACTCATTTGGTCTGGGTGAGACCCAAGGCAAAGGTGTCAGGGGAAGGCTGGCTGCCACACACATTCCTTGGTTTTGGCATTAAAACAGCAGAGCGAAAATAGCCAGCCTCAGAAACATGCGGGCAGCCGTGAATGTCCCACTATTCTAGGGATTAAAATTCAGTTTATGGGTTGTTCAGGCCTCTTAGCTCTCTTTCCTCTGAATCCCCATTCTGTTGGTTTCACCACCTGTTTTTAACTCCCTCAGAGGTTGGAAAAGAAAGAGGTAAGTAAGTGACTTGATGCATCATCAAGAGCTCCAGGCTGGCCTCAGAGGCATTGCTCCATCAGAAGCCACTGGAGCGAGGGGCATGGGTTTTACCTCTGACCAAGGGCAGTCCAGTCTGCAGCAAAGAAAGGCAGAGGGAAATGGCCAACTGGCTTGGTCTGAAGGCACCGGCAGCTTTCAGCTTGCAGTTCACTCCTGCAGGGCTCGGAGGCTCTATAGTGCCCTCATTAAAATGCCGTCACCGTCTGGAGGAGGAGCAGCTAGTGTTAGAGTAGGCCTAGCTGAGATGAGGGCCTTGTGGGGTTATAAGCATGATGAGATGCCCAGGCCTGTGGTGGGTGTGAGGGGAGAGGCAGGGACGTGGAGCCTGGGGAGCAGGTGGGACCCAGAGCATCTTCATCGCAGCAGTTATTTTCAGGGACGATCCTGAGCATGGGCAGGTCCCCTTCGTGGTGCCAGAGCTGACAATACAAAGAGGGCTTGCACAAAAAGGATCCACAGCCTCTGCTGGGACGAGGGTGTGTTTCAGGCCTGCTGCAAGCACAGCATCCTTATCTAAACACATGCCAGTCCTTTTCCGGAGAAAAGACAAAACAGTGTCTGAGTATGTATAGATTTTACAGTTTCAAAGTATTGTATAATTTATTATAAAATACTTCATAAATATTTTAAACATACAGAAAATAATGCCATAGGCACCCATTGTGTATTTAGCATCTTGCTTTAACATGTATCTCAGAGCGTTAGTTCCCTAATTGTTTTAAACAAACTTTTTATTTTAGAAAAAATCGCAAAGATAGTATAGTTCTTATATATTCCCATGCCCAGTTTTCCCTATTATTAATGTCTTACATTAGTATAGTCTGTTTGTTACAATTAATGAACCAAATTGATGCATTGTTGGCTATTCTTTATTCAGATTTCTTAGTTTTCCCCTAATGTCATTTTTTCTGTTCCAGGATCCTGTATTAACATTTAGCCACTATGCCTCCTTAAGCTTATCTTGGTTGTCTCAGTTCAGTTCCCTAATGTTTAAAATGGAATGATACCATCTTTTCCACGTGGTTATTGGACTTGCCCAAGAAAAGCTATGCCGAGGTGCTTCGAGGACTCTGATGCTCTGTCAGTAGCTCTCAAACTTGAGCTGCTTCAGAATTTTTAGCATGGGACTTGTTAAAATGTAGGTTGCACTGCCCCCTACCCCTACACACACACACACACACACACACACATACACACTTTCTGCATTTGCTGGGTCTGGGGAGTGACAGGAGCTGAGAATTTGGCAGGATCCTGGGGGCTGCTGGTCCAGGACCGCACTTTAAATCACTGCTCTCTGCAAATGTAAGGGTTAATCCTTGTTGAGTGGGTGAGCCCACCGTCTTTATGCCACTCCCTTACCAATAACAGACTGTGTTTTCAGAGAACATAGTTTCCTGTTTACTTCTGTTCTAGAAACTCCTTGAAGACTGTCTCACAACCCCAAAGTAGAGAGACATTCAGTTGTCTAACACCCAGGTTTATTACTGCTGTCTAGGACCCATATGCTAGTCTGTTTCCATGGTACTGTTAAAGACATACTGAAGACTGGGCAATTTACAAAAGAAAGAGGTTTAATGAACTTACAGTTTCACGTGGCTGGGGAAGTCTCACAATCATGGTGGAAGGCAAGGAGGAGCAAGTCATGTCTTACATGGATGGCAGCAGGCAAAGAGAGAGAGCTTGTGCAGGGAAACTCCCCTTTTTAAAACTATCAGATCTTTTGAGACTTATTCACTATCACAACAACAGCATGGGAAAGACTTGCCCCCATGATTCAATTACCTCCCACCAGGTCCCTCCCACAACACATGGGAATTCAAGATGAGATTTGGGTGGGGACACAGCCAAACCATATCAACCCATAAGATGATTCATCAGAAATGGAGAGAGAACCCCTGCTTGTGTTACTGTCACAATGCCATTTGTGTCACTGTTCAATGGCTTGGGTGATGGGAGGGTTACTGGGAACCAGTAGCCAGTGCTCTCTTAGGAAAACCAAATGCAATTGGCATTTTCCTATTCCTTTCCTTTATCTGTTAAGAAAGAAATCTCTTAACTGGCAGTAAAGAGAGCATGCATTTCCCCCCCATGTAATTTTAGCATCTATTTGGATGGCTGTTGGAAGCTTGGATTTTAAACCACTGTATTTTTACAGCTGTAGAATCAGTGCCTCAGTTGATTTAACTAGCAGCCATAGGTTTGTTTTCTGGCCTAGGTCTGCCACTGGTTGCTTTTGGAAAATTTTTTCTTGGGCCTATTTCTAAGAAAGTGTTACTGTAATTTTTATTTAGATATGGATGGCAGTCTGTTCTTGCCAACCACACCCTAATTCTGAATAGTAGTGGACATGTGATGGATAATTCATATACTTAAGCCATGAAGACTAAAGGTAGCTGAGTGAATTGGAATCACAGTCTAAAAGGGAGATTTCCTCAGCCCTGGTCTCTCTGTGGCCAGCAATCAGATAGGATTAAAGACCTGTGCAGCCCCTCCTTGTGATGTCCCTCATAGAATTACTATCTTTGGCCACCTCATCAGATCCTGCAGCCCGTTACTATGTGTCATCTAATCTAAGATTACTAGACTGCTGTGGTCATTTCAGTGCTGTGGTTCTAGAAGCGTGGTCCTGAGATCAGTCAGCAGCATCAGCGTCACCTGGGAGCTTGTAAAAAATGGGAATTCTCAGGGCCTACCCTAGAGCTACTAAATCAGGAACACTGGGGATGCCTGCCCTACCCCCCAACCCCCGCTATCCTGAGCTGTAACAGGCCTCCAGGTGATTCTGATGCACACTCAAGTTTGAGAGGCCATCCTGAATGGCCCTCCTATTTTTTCCTCCCACTGTCTTCTTTAATCACTGAACAACATTCTTTTATGTATTCCATTACTATTTAGCAAGCAGGCCCTGTGCTAGGTCGGGTTCAAAGGTGAACAGCCCTGGGGCTTGTCCTCGGGGAGCTTAGCACAGCAGTGGTTCTTAGCCCTGACTGCACATGAGAGTCACCTGGCGTGCACTCAGGTGTCTCAGTGGGTCTTTCATGCCAGATCAATTAAATTGGAATCACTGGGGCTATAGCAAGGAGACACTACTTGATAAACCTACCTAGGCTGAGAAACACGGAGCTAGTGGGAGAGAATGCCCATCAGGAGGTTTCAAACCATGGGGTAAGTGTGAAGGTGGGGCAACTAAAAGGAGCAGATGGGAGGGTCACTTTACCCAGGCTTGGGTTGTGGTGGGAAAAAGGAGGGAGAAGTATCTGCAAAACTTTCCTCAAATTGTATTTAAAGATAAACTAAAAGAAAGATAAAAACATGGTTTAAATACAGATCCACAAGTGATTTCAAAATGACTCATGAAGAAGTCTTAAGAGATGTTGCTTCCTTCTGCAATGCATGTCCATCAACCTCTGTCCACATCTCAACCCTCAGTAGCGGTGGGTTGCAAAGGGCCAGCTGAGGCCACACCCAAAGTGGCTGACATACCCTTTGACCTTGTAGTCCTCCTTCCACTGGAAATGCCAGTTCTGGCTTTGTCTTAAGGACCACCTGGACACCAAGAAACTCCCTCTTCCCTCCTATCTGTCTTTAAGAGGAGGCAGCCCAGGGGTGCAGCCCACACCCTTCAGTGGCCTTTATTGGCTGACCTAGCAACAACAAATTTGTATCCCAAGAATTTCAGTCGTTTCTTTTCTATCCTTTAAGAGGGGCTTTTTGTTTTTGTTTTTTAAAGAAAAAAAGAGTGTTTACTTAATTTCTTCTTCATGAGTCCCTCCATTTTTGATTCAGAAGGTCAGGTAGGGAGATTTAATGTGAAATATTAGCTGTCTTTGCCAGTTGCTGTGCCCTGTTACCATGCTGTAAGCCAGAAATAGAAGCGACCTGTTTTCAATGACAGATCAAAATTTAGTGCTGTGTTGATGGTTCAGAATGAAGATTTTTTGACACGGTGAATGAAATACATACCAGTGCATTTCTGGTTGTGATTTAGCTGACCAAGTAGTTCAGTTATAATTATATTATTTTTACTCCTGGAGATCGTTACTCTAAATGAAAAATGCTTCAGCATCCAGACTGTTAAGATGTGGATGGTGAACATTATTTACAATAAAAAAAATTTTTTTCCCTGGACTGTGAAACAGCTTTACGGGCATGTCGAGCCTGGAATATGGTTGTTAGCATTTAAAGTTAAATGAAAACATGGAAGTTTTTTTGGTTTTAAAAGATAAACTCAACTGTCAGTTATTGTTTGCTGCCTTCTGTGACCCATCTCCCGTCCCGTAAGTCCCTTTTAATGGAATGGGGAGACACATCTAGGCAATATATGGTCGATATAAATCTGAGGACATGAATATTATAAAAGGGCATTGAGAAGAAGGGCTGGAGGGAGAGGCTGGAGGGGTTTGTTTATCATTTCTTATGAGGGCCCATGCTCTTTGGGATTAAAGTATCTTTTAATAGTAGGTGTAGGTTTGATTTGATCTCTGGGTCACTGTGTTGTTTTTTGGGCAGATATTTCCCTGCGCTCTGATTACCAAGGTGTTAGAAGAATTTAAAATGTCCTCTCACCCTCAGTTAAAAAGCTGTGTGTTTATAAGGGTCAAAGATGACGTAAACGTTCACCAAGCCCAATGGTGTTCTCATCGTGACACCTTTCTTCCTCCTCACTTGTAATATAAGAAAACAGAAGCTGACATTTGTCATGTTCAGAAATCCTTGTGTGAAGTGTTTTAAACCAACCAAATCTGAGATTAATGTCTCCTTGTTATCACTACCTTTTTGTGCAGTATGATGATTAAATAACAGTTGTGCAATGCATTCTAAAACTCAAAAGTTTAAACCTAGACTTCATTAGAAGTCATTGGACTAAATTTGAAATGTAAACTTTCAAGAGACTATAATTGAATAGATTTAACCTATACTTACGAAAAGGAGAAATCTCTAGGTGATTATCTTTTTTTTCCCTCTCTCTAAGGACCTTTTTCCTAAACTCTGCAGGTCTCTTGTCTGTTGACTTGATTAATGAATATTTTGCCCACTAAAATTGGCCATTAATTATTTTCTTGGGTTGCGGCAATAATTACATCTTTCAAGTAAAATCTCATTAGCATCGTAAGCAGAAACACCCTGCCAGGTGATGTGGGATTGTGGGGAGCCAGCTAGTTACCACCAGAGATACTGGGTTCACCACACAGTAAGCAGCAGTTGTCTCTAGCTGGATCCCAGCAGCTACATGTAGAGAAAATTGACTAGATCACCCCAGAATGGGAATTCAGACAAAGCAGCTCTGTAGACACTCTTGTTAGAAAATATGACCTACTGGCATGCAGTTGTGATGTCGTTTAATAATTGAGAATCCTCTTACCTTTCATTCATTTATTCTTTCAATGATCGTGATTATTTGCCAGCCCTTGTGCTAAATGCTAGGGACAGGAAAGAAACAAGTTGCTGGCTTTTGGAGAAGCTGAGTCTGTTGGGAACAAAGCACTTTAAAATGGAATCTATCTTTTTAATATGCCTGACTATTAAGGCAGATTCTACCATGTAGCTTCATGGAATGTTTTGTAGAGGAGGTGACTTTTATAGTGGACTTTGGATGATGGGTTTGAGGATGACCACAGAAAAGCAGGTAAGGACAAGGTATTCTGGGTAGCATGTGTTATAAAGGCATACATTCTAGGCCCCCAAAGAATAGAAGAGAGTTAAATATGGGGGCTATTTATAGGGGTGTGGCAGGGTAAGAGATGTTGAGGCACCCGGGACCTAGCAACAGCAGAAAGCTGAAGGGGAAGGGGAGGTGATGCTGTGAACAGAACCTGGAGAGTGGCAGCCTTGCAAGGGGGACGACCGCCCTCCCAGAGCTGTGGCCCTAGGTGGAGCATAGCAGCTGCTTCCAAAACCATGCCTAGCTAGGAGGGAGTAGGAGAACAAATACTGGACCACCCTCTCCTTTCACCCCCTGATTTTCTCTGAACCTAACCAGAGGCAAGAGAGACTATAAAACAGTGCTTGGCACACGGAACAGGACACAGAAAGGCAAACAGGATAATCAGAACCAAAGGTATAGAGTGTAGACGAGGTATGTGCAGAGGACGGGAAGAAGTTAGGAGTTGCTGGAGTGTAGGGGGCATGTAGAGAACTAGAGATGAGTTTGAATAATTTGATTGATGGAGCCAAATTGCAAATGATCTTCTATGTTTTACCTAAATCTCTTATCATATAAGCAATAAAGAGCCATGTGTGGGAGTGGACTTCACACATGACATTATTGATTTGTAATTCAGCAAGATTTGAATTTTTTTGTAGTCACCATTTAGGACTCATTAGTCAGTGACAACATCAATTTAATGGGTTGTCATAACATTTTTAAAAAACACAGTGGTGACCGGGTGTGGGTGTGGTAGCTCACGCCTGTAATCCCAGCACTTTGGGAGGCTAAGGCAGGCAGATCACGAGGTCAGGAGATCGAGACCAGCCTGGCTAACATGGTGAAACCCCATCTCTACTAAAAATACAAAAACTTAGCTGGGCGTGGTGACATGCGCCTGTAGTCCCAGCTACTCGGGAGGCTGAGACAGGAGAATCGCTTGAACCTGGGAGGTGGAGGTTGCAGTGAGCCAAGATTGTGCCACTGCACTCCAGCCTGGGCGACAGAGCGAGACTCTGTCTCAAAAAAAAAAAAAAAAAAAAAAAAGCAATGGTATTATCAGGGTACATCACATATGTTGAAGTTTAGTAATGTTTTGTGAAACTTTTGTGTGTTTGTGTCTGGAGGGGTGTACTGGTTATGATTTAACATGTATGTCTTACTGTGAGTTGCATCAAAAATACTGTAAAAACACTGAACTGATTGGCTAAAGTAGGAAGGTGTGGGCTGAAGGGAGGAGAGATTGACAGGCAGAGTAGTTGTAGATACTCAGCAACTACTTTTTTTTTTTAAGTATGTTATCTCTGCATTCCTTTTAAAACCAAGCCATAGAAATGAAGACGCAGTATCTTTATTATGTTGAATCCATGTCTAGAGCATTAAACCTCATCTTAAGTAAGCCTAGAAAATCCATCAGAGTCTCTGCCTTCCATTTGTTGAAACTCAGCTGATAGTAACGTTTACCAAATCCCAGAGGTCTCCCGAGCTTCTCTGAGGAATCTGATGTCTTGTGATTACCTTGATAATGTCTATTTTACTTAACCATGATAGAAAGTTTTGCATTTGGCTTGAATGTGTGATAAAATCATTTAAATGTATCTTGGTTTTATAAATTGAAAGGCTTTCCTTTATGTATAAAACAAATTAGTTGATCACACAGTTTGTAGTGAAACAGAATGGCTTTTAATAAACTCAGCTTAAAGCTAGCCAAAAGGTTTTCTATCTCTACTGAAAAGTCACATGGCTCTTTGGAAAAACTTTTGAAGAACTTTTCTGATCCAAGTCCCTACTCTTGCAAGAGAAAAATCATAATCCGAGTGCATTTGTGCACTCAAGTTCCAAGGATAGCAAAGTAAAATGAAATCTAAGTTCTTTATACAAATAATTCAGGTTTCTATTTTAGTGTATAGTTTAAGCTTTCTCTTCCCAGAGATTATTTGCCAGAGAGACTAATGAGTTAAGACGTGGCTGCACTGGGTTATTCCTGCTGGAGAGACAATGACTCTCAGGCCACCTTATCTTGGAAGCTGGGGTAGGACCTTAGAATTCATACTGGAATTGCTCAATTAAAATATATGATTCACACAGTGGCGCACGCCTATAATCCCAGCACCTTGGGAGGCCAAGGTGGGAGGATTCTTTTTTTAATTCGCTGAGCACAGTGGTGCACGCCTGTAGTCCCAGCCACTCAGGAAGCTGAGGTGGGAGGATCTCTTGAGCCCAGGAGATTGACGTTGCAGTGAGCCATGTTTGTGCCACTGTACTGCAGCCTGGGCAACAGACACTATCTCTAAAAAATAATAATAATAATTAATTTTAAAAATAAATAATTAAAATATATGATTCTCACTTAAAGCTTGTGAGGGAGTTGGTGCATATATCATTATCTTCTTTTCACAGGTAAAGAAACTGACTTGATGAAAGCTCTAAGCTAGAAATAGTTAGAACCTGGACTAGAACCTCTGGTGTTTTTTAAGATCAGTCACCCAAAGGAGAAACTTAATAAAAGATGCAGGTGCAGTAACAGTGTTGCAGCTTCTGTCCTAGGTTCTGATTTCCATCAGAATTTGTCTAAATATTTCATCCCAGTGCTTCCAAAGCATTCCAGCATTCTATGAAGCACTTTTTAGTGAGGGAAAAAAAAGAACTGTAGTGGGGAATGCTAGTAATGGGACAGGCCATGCATGGGGCAGGGGCAGAAGTATATGGGATATCTCTGTACCTTCCTCTCCATTTTGCTGTGAACCTAAAACTGCTCTTTTAAAAAGTCTAATTTTTAAGTCTTTTTAAAAAAGGGAAAGAGGCATGGCTCAGACCTGTATGCTTTTCCATCCAGCCGGTCACCTGGTCAATTTGTATTGATTTCTGACACCATGGCAATGAGGCCAAAACCAACCACTTAATTCAGAGAGCTGCCTGCCAGCCCCAAGAGCAACCTTAGTGTCCAGAAATAATTTTTTTTTTTGAGATGGAGTCTCACTCTGTTGCCCAGGCTGGAGTGCAGCAGCATGATCTCGTCTCACTGCAACCTCCATCTCCCGGGTTCAAGCGATTCTCCTGCCTCAGCCTCCCTAGTAGCTGGGATTACAGGCACACACCACCACACCCGGCTAATTTTTGTATCTTTAGTAGAGACAGGGTTTCACCATGCTGGCTGGACTGATCTCGAAATCTCTACCTCAGGTGATCCTCCCACCTCACCACACCCGGCTAATTTTTTTATTTTTAGTAGAGACAGGGTTTCACCATGTTGGCCAGACTGGTCTCGACCTCCTAACCTCAGGTGATCTGCCCACCTCGGCCTCCCAAAGTACTGGGCATGAGAAATATTTGGGTCCAGAAATAATTCTATGTCTAGAGTCAGACATGGGCAATCAAAAACATAAACTTTATTGGAAAGATCAGGAATACCATACTTTTACCTGCTCCTAAGTTATGGGGCTGTTGACGTCCCATTGCAGTAGCTGGGATAGCACTTAAAGAGTGGGAATTGGGCAAGGTGGGGTGCCTGGAAAGTGTCCCATGTGCTTCTGGGGCCATGTGAGATGATGTTGGGTCGTACAAGAACAAAAATGTTTTATGCTAATAGTTACATAATGCTTATTTTAATTTTGTTATAAAAAATCAATGTTCATTTATGGAAGAGATATAATACAATCACCTTAAAAGTTAAAATACAAAGGAAAGGCCACCTGGCAATTTAATTAGAGAGCATTGTTACTGAACAGTGTTGTAGGGCTCCATACTATGAAACAAGTTATTTCTACTCAGGGGAAGCAGCAAACGTGGTCAAATAGCACATACTTTGAAGTGAGACAAACCCAGATTTAAGGCTTTATCTCCTGGTCCTGTGATTTGGGCCTTTTCTGAGCTTTATATTTTCCTCTGGGAAGCGGGGTAGGTCAGGAGATATCTCCCTTACAGGATTTTCATGAGGAGTGCACACGGAAAGCAATTCATTTTGTATTGACCCATAGTAGACACTCAGTGATAGTAATAATATCTTTATTATCAGTTATTATTGCTACTTGAGAACTATTGATTGTTCACAAATGTAGTCCCACAACGCAAGCACTGAATGCTTTCAGACCTTACTACCTAAAATAATAATGGTACCTAGTGGGTAAGTTTTTGGTGTTTGGGGGTTTTTTTGTTTTGTTTTTTTTTGAGACACAGTCTTGCTCTGTTGCTCAGGCTGGAGTGCAGTGGCGCCGTCTTGGCTCACTGCGACCTCTGCTTCCCAGGTTCAAGTGATTCTCCTGACTCAGCCTCCTGAGTAGCTGGGACTACAGGAGCACACCACCATGCCTGGCTAATTTTTGTATTTTAGTAGAGATGGGGTTTCACCAAGTTGGGGTGATCCAGCTGCCTCTGCCTCCCAAAGTGCTGGTATTACAGGCATGAGCCACTGAGCCCGGCCCCTAGTGGGTAAGGTTTATTAAGTATTTATCATGTACCAGCCACTGTGCTCTGTGCTGTCTATGGCTTATCTCTTTTAATCCTCTTAATAACCTCTTCATGTGTAGGAGCCATGAGTCACTGTCATCTTTATCTGCTGAGAAACTTGCTCAAGTCACACAGAAAGTAGCAGACTGTCAGTAACTACCATCTTACATTGTCTAAAGAAATTTAAGCCTTTTTTTTTTTAAAGCAACAGAAAGTCCAGAGTTAATTCCCAGAAGTCCTTCCACAGAAGCCAAGATTGTCAGGAGCCATCTGCCAAGTGCCAGATAACTGAGAAGGTCCAGGGACTTCCTAGACACCCAAATTCACACCATCAGCGAGATCAATCTGAGTTACAGCTCAGCATGCTCCCCTATTCATTAGCAAGTAGAATGAATACACAACCTGCACAGAATCAGGAGCAATAAATCTCCAGCTAGCACATAACCTCTGTGGCCCACGAGCCTGAACACTGTATTCCTGGCTGCCACCTGGGTGTGGAGTCAGCATGCATAATGCTCTAGCCAGCCTGGCAGAGCCTCTTGGACCAGAATTTGACCTGAGTAAGCTGTGACCTATGTGCACTTACATTTGATAACTCTTAGGCAGAGCCATCCAGTCAGTCTGTGTCCAGATGTTCAGCTCTTTCTCCTGTGACTTTTTTTTTTTTTTAAGCAATGATTCGGCTTCCCTGGGAGATAGGAAGTAACGAAGGCAATTCCTTTTGCCAAATCCTTGACAAAACTGGCTTCCGAAATACAAAACTAATATACTTGGATATGGCCTGATTTGTTACCGAGGTGAATATAACAGCACAGGAGAACCACACTGGTTCTGGCCAATCTGACTTACAGAAAATTCTGAACCACAGAACAACTAAAGTGATGTGGTCTTATTAATTGTAGGCACATACTGTGAAGAAAAATAAATGGTTCCCAGTCAGAGGTCTCGTCAGAACACCCTTACTGAATAGATGAAAACCACTCACAATTCAAAGTTTGTGATTTGGTTTTTGAAATACGTGAAAACACTAACTTGTCTACATAATTACTAAGCTTAATACTTTCTGTATAGAAAGTGAAAGGAGGGGAAATAAACCTGAGTCCCAAGTGAAGTCAGAATCTAATGATTTCAGGTAGGTCTTGTGGTTCATGCCATAATCCCAGCACTTTGGGCGGCCAAGGTGGGCAAATCACTTGAAGTCAGGAGTTCGAGACCAGCCTGGCCAACATGGTGAAACCCCATCTCTACTAAAAATACAAAAATTAGCCAGGTGTGATGGTGCACACCTGTAATCCCAGCTACTTGGGAGACTGAGGCACGAGAATCACTTGAACCCAAGAGGCGGAGGTTGCAGTAAGCTGAGATCATGCCACTGCATTCCAGCCTGAGGGACAGAGCAAGAGTTCATCTAAAAAAAAAAAAAATTACGTCACTGGATGTCGGACTTATACAACTTTTAAATCACTTCCAGTAGTTCCTTTCCAGTTTCACAATTGCCTTTTTAGTTTGGAAGGGTGGGAGGGATGCAAATTGGTGTAAATAACTTTCCCAACCAGTTCTCTATCCCTTTTCCAGTTTCTGAGCCTTCTCAGAGTCTGTAATAGTAATTGCCAACCCTGATTGCATATTAGAATCTTTGGGGATGGGTCCTTGGCATCAGAATTTTTTTTTTTTTTTTAAGTTACCCAGGTGATAATAATGGGCAGTTCTGGCTAGAAACCATTGGCCTCTAGGCTCTTGTTGATTTAGAAATGGCTGAAACCTCAGGAGACAGACTCACAGATGGGATCATAGGTGTCAGGTATTAGGCCTGTAGCATGGGTGTTTCTTCTTAGCTTGGGAACACCTACTCCAACTGGCTCATCAGGTACCCCCCTTTTCTGGTTATCCCTGCCATTTCTCTAAAGTCCAGGTACTTAAATCACAAAACATGCAAATAGTGATTCTTACACTTTATTAGAAAAGCTGATACTTCTACACTAGATTATTCTTAGATCAATATAAGTCACATCCTCTATAGTCCAGTCTGCTTGAGAGCTGAGACCTTTTTGTATGTGTGTTGGCAGGGGTGGGTAGGGGCAGGCAGGGGGACCTTCAATGCCTAGCACCCAATACTTGATGTATATATTTGGCCATCTGTAAATATCCATTATTGATTATTTTCATCTTATTTTGTGTTTTCCTGATTGGGCTTACTTCTTTATCAACTTCTTTTCCTTCTAGAATCCAAGCTTGTCCTAAATTTATATTTGAGTCAAAGGAAAGGGAGGAAAATTTCTTTCAGTGCAGATAGGAGAGATGTCACAGTGCATGTAGGTTTCAGGTAAATGTGATGCATGATGTCAGAGTTGCCCTTTAAAGAAAAAAAATTTTGGCAGGTGGAGGTGGGATGGGTTATAGGAAAAGGAGAGGAACAAATGGGAACAGATCTGCATTAATAAATATTCAGACTGAGCCCCATTCCTATGTCAGTGTTTGTAGGTGGTGTTATTACATGTAGTATTGGGTGATGGAAGTTGTGCACACTCTCATTTTTCACTTTAATTGCCTGCCTGAAAAGATCCTGACAGCTTCAAAGGTTACTGCTGGTTGTATTGTTCATAACTCAGAAGTAATATGCATGTGCAATTTGCTTCATTATTGCCCACTAATAACTAATTCTGGAGAAAGTCTTAAAACGACCAAAAGAGCCATAATTTGACATGATGATTTTTTCCTCCTCTTTCTCCCAGTCTAACCATCCCTGTTTAGAGTTAGCCACAGAGGCTGTGGTGATTCAGGTGTGATTTTACTCTGATTTTCTTTCCATGCACTTAGTATGATACATTTTTAAAGAGGTTTTTTTTTTTCTTTTAAATCCAAGAAAATAAAATGAAACATGAAATATTTCATGTTTCAGATGAGAGTTTTAGGTCCAACAAAATAAACCAGAATTCTGGTTGTTTTGTATTTCAGTCAAGTTTTGTTTTGGCTTCATGTAATTGAAAAACCTTCAAATATATGGCTTAATTGGAAGATAAGTTTATTTCTCTCACTTTAAAGAAGGCTGGAGGTGCTCAGTTCAAGAGTAGTATGGAACTCCACCCAATCAGGGATCCAGACTCCTACTGTGTTGCTTCACCATGTATGACTTCCATTCACAAGATTATCTCATACCCAGAATTTCTTTCAGGCAGCCTGAAAGAAATCTACCATATTAAGGAGGCTTCCTGAAGCCTTATCCTATTGGCCAAGACATAGTCACATGAATGTACCTGGCTCAAGGAATGCTGGGAAATGTGGTTTTTATACCAGGAAGCCATGAACTCAGGGCCAATTTTTATTCTATTCTTTTTTCCCCCAGTCTTTCATAGTCATCTTTTGGGAAATTTACCATTCAGTTGGTTTCAAATGCAGCACAACCTCTGGCTTTTAAAAAATCCCTGCTGGACTTCCACTGGGCCTAGTAGGTTCTCAGCCAATATTTGGCCAAGTTATATGATAAGTGAGTTTTTAATCAGGGTAGTTGGGGTTTTATGGAATATCATTGTTTTGTTTTGAGAGACATGCTTTGGTTCAGTTGCCTGTTGGAATGTGTGGTGTTATGATGGGATTCTTCAGCACTTCACTTCCTATCTATACCATGAGTCTTTTATCTCCCCTTTGAGTTCCAGACTTCTTGGTTCTGCAGAATATCTTACCACACGTCAGAAGCAGACCTCATATTCTTGTCTATCAAACTCCTTTTCACCTTCTAGTTACTTCTTTATTTTTGTAATGAAATACTCAGATCTATAACATAAGAAAAATCTTCTATTTCCAGTTCTTTTTCACCAAATCTTGTATTTCTACATTCCAGTTTCCCCCCGCCGCCTAGTCGTCCCTGCCACCACTGGTTATTTTTCTAAAACATGGGCCTTATCAGTTTATACCTTCAGTGCTCTGCATCGTCTGCAGAACTAAGTTTGAACTCTTGGAAAGCATTGCAAGCCTTTTGTGATGTGACCCAATCTGCATTTCAGGTCTCTTGCCAAGCTCCAGCCCCACTGACTTCTTGCCACTCCCTGCTCCTTTCTATTAAATACTTCCGTTTATCTGCTCAAACTGTCTTCTATTCAGACTCATCATTTTCTCATCTTTTCCGAATGTAGATTTAGTTCAAGGCTCATGTAAATTTTTCTTTCAAGAAGTTCCCCTGAGATGCACAGAGAATCATGTTTTGTTTCTAGAGTAGTTAGTATATTCCTCTATACTGACAAACATTATAGTCTGTCTTAGATTATTGGGTTTTTTTGTTTAGGTTTTTGTTTTTTTTTTTTTTTTTTTTGAGACGGTCTCACTCTATCACCCAGGCTGGAGTGCAGTGGCACGTTCTCAGCTCACTGCAACCTCTATCTCCCAGGTTCAAGCGATTCTTATGTCTCAGCCTCCCATGTAGCTGGGATTACAGGCATGCCACCATGCCTGGCTAATTTTTGTATTTTTATTAGAAGCAGGGTATTGTCAGGTTGCCCAGGCTGGTCTCGAACTCCTGACTTCAAGTGATTTGCCTGCCTTGGCCTCCCAAAGTGCTGGGATTACAGACATGAGCCACTGCGCCCGGCCAGATTATTAACTGTGAATTCTGTTCATCTTTTTCGCTCAGTTGTGAACCTACTGACTTAAAGTTTCCCCTAAGCAACTAAACATGGCAAGAATTCAATGTCTTTTTTAAATGAATTCAATTTATTTGTCTCCATTAAGAAAATAAGAACTGGCTAGGCGCTGTGGCTCATGCCTGTAATCCCAGCACTTTGGGAGGCCAAGGCCAGTGGATTGCTTGAGCCCAGGAGTTCGAGACCACTCTGGCCAACATGGTGAAACCCCATCTCTACTAAAAATACAAAAATTAGTCGGGTGTGGTGGCAGATGCCTGTAATCCCAGCTACTCAGGAGGCTGAGGCATGAGAATCGCTTGAACCCGGGAGGCAGAGGTTACAGTGAGCTGAGATCCCATTACTCCATCCTGGATGATAGAGTAAGACTCTGTCTCCAAAAAAAAAAAAAAAAAAGAAAGAAAGAAAGAAAAAGAAAATAGGAGCACTTATCTAGGTCCAAACAGCCTCTGTGTTATTCTTCTCTTGTCTCCTCACCAGCCTTCTGGCCTCTTGATTTAGACTGCAGAAAACAACCAATTATCACCTAGAAGCAATCTAGGAGCAATAGCTCTGTTTCTCATAATATTCGTGTAGTTTTAAAGCAGGGTTTCTCAACTTAGACATTATTGACATTTTAGACCAGATGATTCTTTGTTGTAGGCGCTACTCTGCGTGCGTATGTAGGGTGTTCAGCAGCATCCCTGACCTCTACCCCCTAGATACTATACTGGAACCCTCCCTCGAATTGTTAGCAGACTTTGCCAAATATCCCAGGGCGGAGATGGGGGGTCAGGGGGGTGCTGCAAAATTGCCTGCAGTTCAGAACCACTCTTCTGAAGTATCTCTAAAAAGTGTCTCTATAAATATTCTACAACTAATACTAATACTACAACTAATACCCTTCAACTCCACTGCTTTTCCACAGTATCCACAGGCTTCTCCCTTATGCTATTCTTAGGTTTCCCGCCCTCACCTGTGAATGGTTAGCTATGCTCACTCCCTTCAAAACCTGGCTCAGTTCCCATTCATCAGTAAAGCCTTCCCAGATTAGCCCTATCTGCCCTCTGTCCCTTATTATTGTGAATTGTACATCATTTTATAGCCCTCTGAACATCTGTGCTTGGTGGGATGTATTTTGATGGAAGTATATATCCTGGTAAAGTCATTTACCATGGGCCTGTTTTCCCCTCCTGTTTGCCTGACTCTCCAAGGCAGAGCTGTCTGAGCTGAATGCTTTTGTATCCTCTGTGGTACTGCATGTCCAGGGCATTCATTCATGTATTCATCATATATCATCATGGGCACTGATTATTTACAGAACACTGGGCTTAGGATTTGTGGCCTCTAAGATCTGGTTCCTTAAGGAGCTTCCATTTGAATGGGCTGATAAGACGTATTTGCAAATATGTATGGCACAATGCTTGCTGAAAGTACTGTACGGGCCAAAGCCTTGGAAGATGGTTAGGATTTCCTTGGGCAAACAGTGTTAGGCAGAAGGAGGGGAAGGTTTCCTTTTCATTAACAGGTTTTTGCCTTCCAGTCTTCAGAGATGAATTCGAGAGCCTCATGTTCCTGCCTTTTCTTTTGTCACTAAGCCTCACTCACAAGCAGCTGTCTTCTCTTCCAGATACCTTCTCATAAGCTCTTCTCATGAGCAGGGGAGATATACCAGCTTCTTTATGATCTTTTGTGTTGCATGCTGCTTGGATCCGTCATCAGGTTCATTTCTGGAGAAAGCAGGCATGTATATTTATTTGTGTGTGCACACAAATTAACTTGGTCCCAGGATTAAATGGGGCCAAGTTTTGGCCTTACTCCAGTTTGAAAGAATTTTATTGTTGTTTAATCTCAGCACCCCAGTCTCCAGGGCTGCTGTATACAGATGTGCAGGCTATATACTTCACAAGCATATCTTGCAGCCATTATGGTTTCTGGCAGGCTCTTTTCTCACAAGTAACAAGGCGAGAGCTTGGGTGGACAAAGCACACCCCATCACCACTGAAGAGTGTGAACTGGTAGTGTCATTTTCATAGACAGAAGGACTATACATCTTATACTTGGGGAAAAATTCAAGCAGTCATTGATGATTCTACAAGCTGGATAGATTGGTAAAGTTGGGAAGTATCCTAGTCAGAATTATTTTTGATAATTTTAACCCTCTGGTCTGCCAGGAATAGGGAAGGTTGCAGCAGCCGGCTGATTTAGGCTATGGAGCATTGTCCAAACAGTTCTTGGTTGAATAATGTTTATTCATTCACTTGTGGCAGGAAAACTCAGGCTACAAATGTGAACATGAATGCTTGTTTTAATAGATGGTGTTATTGTGCTGCACAGTGTCCCTGACTTTTAGATATTTAACTCATAAAGTTTACAGCAACACTTAACCGCATCTGGATTTCACATTGAATTTGGGAAAGAAAGAATCTCACTGAAATTTGCACTGACTTCCCTGTAATGGAAATTATGGCTTGGGAAAAGTTTCAAATGACGTGTCTATAAACTAAGGAAAAGTTGATCCATTCAAAGACTGATTATGTGCAATTGTAGAATTTTTTTTTTAAAGGGCCATTGCCAACAAGCATTATTTGTTTCAGCAGCTGAAGTAAACTAGCCGTGAATTAAAAGTTGGTCTTTGTAAATTGTTGATGCAACAAATTCAGTCTTCAAAGTGGGGTAAAAGTTGCAGCCAACAGAACTATGGGGCTTTTAAGAAAGTATAAAAAAGATTATCTATACAGAGTCCAGTGTTAGAACTGGATAGTAGCAATGAAATGTCTTTAGAGGATGAGCAGCATTTTTAATAGTCCAAATGCTGGCCCAATAAGACTCAGGACGCAGGGCTTCTGGTCCTAGCCCTGCCAGTACCGGGTTTGTGTAAGTAGACATGTCACTTAACTTCCCAGGCCTTGATGTGTTTGTTCCTTTGCTCATGTCTGCCTTCCTTCCTTCCTTCTTCCCCCCATTCCTCTCTTCTTCCCTTCCTTTTTTCTGTCCTGCCCTCCCCATTTGTTTGTTCTGGTTTCTCTCATTCACGTTTACGACTTTTCCTCCAATGTCTAGAGACAATTTCTTGACTGTTCTTGGCTCATATTTAAAGCTAAGGCAGGCTGAGCTCAGTGGCTCACAACTGTAATCCCAGCACTTTGGGAGGCCGAGGCAAGAGGATTGCTTGAGGCCAGGAGTTCAAGACCAGCCTAGGCAATATATATAGCAAGACCCCAACTCTAAAAAAAAAAAAATATATATATATATATATAGAAATATTGCTCAGCTATGGTGGTGCACACCTGCAGTCCTATCTGCTCAGGAGGATGAGGCAGGAGGATCTCTTGAGCCCAGAGTTTGAGGCTGCAGTGAGCTATGGTCTGATTCCACCATTGTACTCCAGCCTGAGCAATAGAGCAAGACTTTGACTCTTAAGAAAATATATCACAGCAATAAAAAGCTGCTAGGAGGCTCTGGATGGAAGCATGGATGGAGCTTGTTGACCATGCACTTAACTGTAGGGAGATCGTTTGATTAGGGAATCACCAGATGTCGGCATTGGCAGTCTTTTCTCCACACCCACTTAACTGAATCAGAGAAGAATCCTCCTGACTGGTTACCATTGTTACTGGGAGCAGTGGAGTTGGCATATTTCCATTTTAACTACCCTATTTTCGGCCCTGCACTCTCCCCTCTCCTCCCTCCACTATGGTTGGTGTCCTGCTTTAGTGTCCCTGGATAATCAACCTTTTAAACAACCCCCCTATTTTCAGGCCTGAACTTTCCCCCACTTGCCTTTTGCCATACCTGACACCTCTAAGTCTGGGGCCTATCAGGGTTTCTGCAGGGGGTTCAGATCCTGGCTGTGGGTCTTCCCCACTGCAGGTACTTGAGACTGTATCTACTCTAGGTCTTTGTCTACTCCTGTATGGGTTTTCCATTTTCCAAAACACTGGTTCAAATAACTTATTTCCTGATGCCTCTGCTGCCATTCTTCTATCCTTGGTTAGTTTTTTATTCATTCATTTCTATTTTAGTGGGGCTTTGGATGGTGAAGGAAACAAATGTCCTTGATGAAGCTGCTACCTGTAAGCAAAAGCCTTCAATTTTCTCATTATAAAAATAACGGATCAGTGTATTCATTCAGCAGTTACTTTGCAGCTCCTACACGCAGGGCACTGAGCTAAGTGCCAGAGAAATGAGAGAAGTTGAAACAAGTTCTTCACCTCTGAAAAGTGTGGAAGGAAGAGAGGATATGCCTGGATAACATCCCTCCAGGGGCATAATTGCAGTGCTAGCACTAGGAACACAGTGGTGCAGAGTGAGGAGGAGGAGGATGCAGCAAACTCCACACAGAATGTTGTGGAAGGCTGTGCTGAACAAAGTCTACAACTCTGTGGCTTCACAAGTTCGATAGCTGGGGGAAGGCCAAGAACAGACAGCACCCATTAGTTGTTGCTGATTGCCAAGAAAAGTGTTGTATCCAGCCCAGGTCTTCAAAATTACTCATCTGGCTGGGTGGGCATTTGCCTCCCCAGGGTCTTCCAACACTGCAAATCCCCCACTACCTTCCTACCCACATCCTCTCAGGCCTCCCACTGTTGCTGTACACAGTTAAAAAAGAACCTGGTGTTTGGAGGATATCGAATTTGAACAAGTTCTCAAACGACATGATACCACATCTTCCCCATACTGCTACCTCCCAGCCTGCGAATAGCACATTGCCCTTAGAGGCCTCCCTAGTTTTGTTGAGACATTGTGCGGCTGGTTTCTGACTTTCTTACATTATAAGTAATCCAGGTTATAAAATGTAGACCAGCTAAAGCATAGCCAAAGCCCAAGAGCTCATTAATTAGCCTCACTTGACCAGGCTAATAACCCTGATAGAGTTTTCGTTTAGACTTGACAAGAACACTGCAAAAGGCTATTCTTCAGAACCGTGGCAGTCCTGATGCTTGATGGCCATTGGTTCCAATGCCGGAGAAAACAAAGCCGATCAACGTGGGCTTCACAGAGACAACAAGGTGATCTGTGGTGTTCGCCTTTCCTTGGTCACGTTGCAGTTCCAGTTCCTACTGAGAAAGGTCTTCGCTGTCCTTTCCTTATTTCTGCTATCTGCCTTGCTGTTTCCTTGCCACTTGAGAAGCAATGGGAGCTAGTGCTGTGACCCCCAGCCCTTCGCAATGTAATTGAGTCTGTAAAACCATAAGTTACTAGGACCACAGGAGCTACAGAAAGCTTTCAATTTGTACCTGTGTCTAGTGTTACATAGCCAAGTCCTTATAATAGAGCTGTGCATTCAGAATCTCATCCCCTGAGATAAAGATAGACACATTGCCATCTAATGTCAAGAATGCTGTGTTTTAGAAACTTTGAAATAAGCTAGTGTAGGTGTTTATCACTTGGGTATTTTAAAATATATTTTAATATGTGAATTATTTTATCCTCCAGTCAACCTGAAATCTGTGAGTATGCAAAGGACTGTGCAAGGAGTAGTCTAGGGCGGAAAACAGTGTCATAATCTCTGTCGGTGCTGTGTTTGGCCCTACCCTGCCCTGCTAAAAAAAAGTTGAAGTTTGAGTTTATCTTCCTGTCACTTCTTAGTGATATGAAAGTGGTCGAATGTTGTTATGTGGCTGTTGACAGCCATGTTATAGAAATGCTTACTCTCTTGCCCAATTGCAAGCTTAAGGAGCCTCATGTGGTTATGAAAAAACCAAGTGCTTTTATTCCATAGACCATTTGCCGAGGTGGATTATATCTCTGGGCAATTGTAGCCAATGTTCTAGTTCCAGATTTTTATCGGCACCATAAATGTGTGCCGTGGCCATCTCATTTCATATTATATTCCTTAGTGTAGCGATTTATCATGTTCAAAAAATGTCTGAACAATGTGGCATGGTATAAAGAAGTTCTTCCTGTTGGATTTAGTAATGTCTAATGAACAGTGTTACTCTTCCCAGTTTGTTCTGATTGTGTCCTTTCTGCCCTCATACAATCCTCATGAGGAGTACGTCATTGTGCAGGACGTGGGGATCTGTCCTGCTCCGAAAATCATACTCTCTTGTCTCTCTTCTCCTATCCTGTGGAGAGTTTTTAGCATCAGACAGTTAAATCTCTGTCAGGGAGGGAGAAATAGTGAAGGCAGCTATTATACTTTTACTGAATGTGAAGTGCTCAACAGCATAATTAAATCCATAAAATGGTGAGTCATAATCCCCACACACCAGCCAGCCAGGAAGCAAGTGACAGAACCAACATTTATTTGTGACCAGCAGCTGATTTTACTCCTCCGGTAGCACTGGTGCAGGCCTCTCCTGATTTGTAGGCACCAAGTGCCTAATTTCATTTCAAGATTTCAGCGCTTTAATGGATATTCTAAAGGTTGCTCAAGGAAACATTTGTTTGAAAAGGAGATTTGGGGACC
Source organism: Pongo abelii (assembly GCF_028885655.2). NCBI lineage: Eukaryota > Metazoa > Chordata > Mammalia > Primates > Hominidae > Pongo > Pongo abelii. Next base: position 57,166,399 of record NC_071991.2, read on the forward strand.
TGGTGGATGTCTGTCTAGAAGTTCTGCTGTCTTGTTGGTTACCAGAGTACATTCTAGAAAAAGTAGAATCCTACCTGAGGTGCTTCCAAATGGTTTTTGTTGTTTTTTTGTGTGTGTGTGATGGAGAGGGTGGTGTTTGGAAGCTTCCAGAAGTCTGTTTCCCACTTACAATTTGAGGATATGTAAGCCTAAGTCTAGAATAGGTTATGGAAGATGATGAAGCAAATTAAGAAAACAAAACTTTAAAACCTTGCTTTGCAAATAAAGTGCTAAACATTCTTGATTTTTTGTAAATCAAGATTACAAGATGCAGTTTGTGTGATCAGCAGGAGCTGACGCCATTTATTTGAGCATCAAAATTGTAGACATTTATATAAGATACTTCCTTCCCATTTCCCAAAGAGATTCTAGAGCTTAAAGAAGGAAAAGGATAATATAAATGTATCTTTGTACACATACACACAGGAAAAAATAAAAATCAAGGTAGTCTGGAGAGGTAATATTTAGAACATTTTAGAAATTATATAATTTGGGAACAAAGGAAATCTTTAGAAGATGGTTTGTGGGAATATTGTTAGGTTGGGGAATGTCAGTTACAGGAATGAAGACAAGCAAATGATTATAAAAATGTTTATTGGCCTCTTTTCCCCTTTATACACAAATTTTAGACTCCTAACGGTGCCCTTTTCTTTCAAAATAATACACCTTATTAAATCATGCACCAGATATCTCTTTGAGTCTCAAAAGCAAAGCCCTTTGATCGTCAGTACCTAAACTTGAGGTGAAACCATTTTGTGAGCACTTGAGAAATTTTCTACATTGCCCTGTTCTTTCTTACCTTCCTCCTTTCTTTTCATTTTCATGGTTTTTATCTCTAATTTCTTGTTTCTTACCTCATTGAGCACCTAGAAAGACCTTGTAGGATTAGCCTGTCAGTCACCGTTTGCACACATGGCCCACCCAGCATACCAATGTGCCATTTCTTTGGACAAAACAGCTTTCCTTGTTGAACAGTGTTCTACCGTCTCCTCCAGCAAGTATCTTCCTCTCAGAAGCGTGGATGTATGTTGGGATTACAGCAAATTTAAATGAGTGTGAGTAAGAGTTACGTTTGAAAACTGTGTTTCCCCGTGAAGAGTGGTTTTCTTGTTATTTAGAGAACCACTCCTTTTATCCCTAGGCCAGAGATCGAGGAATAGCCTCAGTTGCATATGTACTGAGGTGCAGAGCTACTGATCTGTTCTCATTTGCACTGCCAAAACCTTCAGACCCGACTTGATGGAGCCGTTCAGAGAATCTTTGTCTCTTGTTTCAGAATTTGGCTTTCAAGGACCTGCAGTGGCAAAGACCCAGGAGGCAGGATTTCTGAATAGTGTGTCCCTGAAATTCTTGGCATAGAAAAAACAATAAAGTGAACATGAGATTCTTAATTTTAACACCACGAATAAAACTGGTACTACTGTCCAGTTTTAGTCTGGGAGTTAAAAGCATTGTAAATTGATTTTTATGCTGTCATTGTTGCCACCCGTGTTCTCTACCACTGTATCTGCTTCCCTCCCCCCATCACCTGTTAATGCACTTTGGAGTTAGTGGACATAGCTTACATCTACCATGTGCAGTAAACACTTCCTGTGCAAAGGTGCTGGAAACAACATCTGTCATTACATCAAAGAAGGGGTTACTGCCAAGTGCACCTGGAAGGTTTCTAATAATGAGATAGTTTTAAGTGAGTTTATAATGAAAAGAAATCTGTGTGAAATCTATGAACCTTTTTCTAAGAAAATTGTGTGCTCATTTTCTTCCTTGTACATCCTTATTACATAAACATTGTTTATACATACATTTATACAGTCATTTCTGTATGGGAGAAGTTTGAGAATACATTTCTGGCTGTGAAAAAAGTACCTTTTTGGTGCTGTGCTGGAGAAGCACCATTATAAAGCGTTGCTATGGTGTTGAATTATGTCTCTTTGAGGGGAAAAGTCCTCTGGTGAATGTAGTGTTTGTTGACTCTGAACCAGTATGAGAATTTCTGATTGAGAGTCTAGAAAAGTTATAATAAACTCATTATACGTTTTAAAAAGAGAAGAACTGCCCTTCAGAATATGAATCCAAATGCAGAAAAGTGTTTCGCGAACAAGAACAATACTCAGTAGATTTTCAAATTGATGGAGCTTTCCAATGGAAACTAATTTGTTCCAGCATTGAAGTGAGCATAATTAACAGAGACTTTCTTTCTTAGGCCGATGAACCACCAAAAACCATGCCAACATTGTAACTGTAAGCAGTGAAAACCAATATTTATGAGGGGGATTGTGCAAGAGTTTGTGTGACAGATGGACATTTTATCACTGTTGATGTTTGGAATTCCCTTGAAAAGTAATGCAATATCTTGTTATTTATGAATGAATGAACAAATGATTGTGCTTTGCCGACTGAGTTTTCTTTAAAAAGTGGTGTACTAAATTAATCTTTTTCTCTGCTTAGCCTCTGTTACTTTGTGTTAGGTAGCCTCATATATTCTGATACAAAATCTAAAAAAAAATCATAATTGTGTTTTTATTACAGATACAGATCCACGGGTTTTAGAAAAACAAGAATTACAGCAGCCAACCTATGTTGCCCTGAGTTACATAAATAGGTAAGCCATTTTCAGAATTTATAACAAACTTATATCTGCTGCTTATTGACTTTTTAAACAAATCTTTTTTAACAGAGTGGTATAATGTTTTCAGTCTTAAAATATTTGCATGAAACTATTTAAAAGCAACCTGTATATGGAATGCTCTTGTTTCTTTGTTAGGGAGAAGTCGAATTGTAATGCTCTGTGCATATGCTGCAAACATGACTGATTTATAAGCTCATTTTGGAAGTATTTTATATGCAGAGTTAGAATATGCTCTTTTGACTTCATAGGGCAGTTTGGGAGATTAATGGATTTATGTTCGAGTGAACATTTTAAATCCTGAGGTGAAGAAGTACTTTATGAATTCAAAACATTGTTGTAATATCAGAATATAATAAATTGAAATAATTTAATATCAGAAAGTTATTTAGTAGCAGCTCATCTTTTAGTAAAAACATTCTCAACAACTGACCCCAACTGTAGAGTAACTTGAGTTTTTACTTAAACTGAACATGTGAGCCCAACTTCAGAGCACCATTTCAAACTTGATATATCAGGTCTAAAAGAGGACTTAGTGTTTCAGCCAACTCAAATAATTAAGGAGACAGTAATATTTGGAGAGAAACTGAAATCAACTTAGGTTAAGAAAACACACAGTCCCAAAGCAAAAAAGACAAAGTAAAAGCAAAACTAGTTTTTAATGAGAATGAGAAACTCTCTGCTCATAATTCAGGGAATGAATTTCTATTGATAGAAATTTATATTCTTTTTATAGAAGGTGAGGAGTGTTTTTAGTCTCTTGATACCAGAGCTGAGGTTCAGGGTCTGAAGTGGAAAGCTGGGAATGAATTATCTGTGCTGTTTCATTTGAGTGCCTTTTTAGAAAACTTACTTGATTCTTGCCCAGATAGTGCTGTGAATTAGAGACACCTGTTGTTCAGTTTCAGGTTCTTCTATGAAACATGTTTTTAAAAGGATTTATTGACGTAAACATCTATTTACATACCTCCCTTGGATTTCTTGCTTATCAGCCTTCCCAAGAAGTGAGATGGAATATCTCCAGTTTTTCATTACCAATAATATTTGACATGTGTTAAATAGAATGCCTTCAAAATTACATCAAATGAAAATAAAGACATACACTTTTCTGGGTTTCTTACAGAGCCAGTATTGTTTTCTGTAATTAGCAAGGGTTTTGAAATTTTTTAATTATATATTGAAGTTATATGAATTAATATAACTAGTAATATTGGCCTACTAATATTGGAGAATAGGATGAACAGGCATATAGATTAATTATGGTATTGAATAGGACTTCTAATAGTGTGGCTGTCACTTTGGGTAAAATATGTCACCTATGTATATACAAATTTGTGTAATACTAAGCTGTATTCTAATAAGAATCTATGAAATTTTCACCTTCATTATTTGTATTTATATTGTCAGCCATGTTGGACAGCAGGTAGCTGCTAATTATATAGGAGTTTTTTTTGTGTACTTTAAGTTCTAGGGTACATGTGCACAACGTGCAGGTTTGTTACCTATGTATACATGTGCCATGTTGGTGTGCTGCACCCATTAACTGGTCATTTACATTAGGTATATCTCCTAATACTATCCCTCCCACCTCCCCCCACCCCGCGACAGGCCCCAGTGTGTGATGTTCCCCACCCTGTGTCCAAGTGTTCTCATTGTTCAGTTCCCACCTATGAGTGAGAACATGTGGTGTTTGGTTTTCTGTCCTTGGAATAGTTTGTTCAGAATGATGGTTTCCAGCTTCATCCATGTCCCTACAAAGGACATGAACTCATCCTTTTTTATGGCTGCATAGTATTCCATGGTGTATATGTGCCACATTTTCTTAATCCAGTCTATCATTGATGGACATTTGGGTTGGTTCCAAGTCTTTGCTATTGTGAATAGTGCTGCAATAAACATGCATGTGCATGTGTCTTTATACCAGCATGATTTATAATCCTTCGGGTATATGCCCAGTAATAAGATGGCTGGGTCACATGGTATTTCTAGTTCTAGATCCTTGAGGAATCACCACACTGTCTTCCACAATGGTTGAACTAGTTTACAGTCCCACCAACCGTGTAAAAGTGTTCCTATTTCTTCACATCCTCTCCAGCACCTGTTGTTTCCTGACTTTTTGATGATTGCCATTCTAACTGGTGTGAGATGGTACCTCATTGTGGTTTTGATTTGCATTTCTCTGATGGCCAGTGATGATGAGCATTTTTTCATGTGTCTGTTGGCTGCATAAATGTCTTCTTTTGAGAAGTGTCTGTTCATATCCTTCACCCACTTTTTGATGGGGTTGTTTGATTTTTTTTCTTGTAAATTTGTTTAAGTTCTGTATAGATTCTGGATATTAGCCCTTTGTCAGATGGGTAGATTGTAAAAATTTTCTCCCATTCTGTAGGTTGCCTGTTTACTCTGATGGTAGTTTCTTTTGCTGTGCAGAAGCTCTTTAGTTTAATTAGATCCCCTTTGTCAATTTTGGCTTTTGTTGCCATTGCTTTTGGTGTTTTAGTCATGAAGTCCTTGTCCATGCCTATGGCCTGAATGGTATTGCCTAGGTTTCCTCCTAGGGTTTTTATGGTTTTAGGTCTAACATTTAAGTCTTTAATCCATCTTGAATTAATTTTTGTATAAGGTATAAGGAAGGGATCCAGTTTCAACTTTCTACATATGGCTAGCCAGTTTTCCCAGCACCATTTATTAAGTAGGGAATCCTTTCCCCATTTCTTGTTTTTGTCAGATTTGTCAAAGATCAGATGGTTGTAGATGTGTGGTATTATTTGCGAGGGCTCTGTTCTGTTCCATTGATCTATATCTCTGTTTTGGTACCAGTACCATGCTGTTTTGGTTACTGTAGCCTTGTAGTATAGTTTGAAGTCAGGTAGCATGATGCCTCCAGCTTTGTTCTTTTGGCTTAGGATTGACTTGGTGATGCGGGCTCTTTTTTGGTTCCATATGAACTTTAAAGTAGTTTTTTCCAGTTCTGTGAAGAAAGTCATTGGTAGCTTGATGAGGATGGCATTGAATCTATAAATTACTTTGGGCAGTATGGCCATTTTCACAATATTGATTCTTCCTATCCATGAGCATGGAATGTTCTTCCATTTGTTTGTGTCCTCTTTTATTTCATTGAGCTGCGGTTTGTAGTGCTCCTTGAAGAGGTCCTTCACATCCCTTGTAAGTTGGATTCCTAATTATTTTATTCTCTTTGAAGCAATTGTGAATGGGAATTCACTCATGATTTGGCTGTCTGTTATTGGTGTATAGGAATGCTTGTAATTTTTGCACATTGATTTTGTATCCTGAGACTTTGCTGAAGTTGCTTATCAGCTTAAGGAGATTTTGGGCTGAGATGATGGGGTTTTCTAAATATACAATCATGTCATCTGCAAACAGGGACAATTTGACTTCCTCTTTTCCTAATTGAATACCCTTTATTTATTTCTCTTGCCTGATTGCCCTGGCCAGAACTTCCAACACTATATTGAATAGGAGTGGTGAGAGAGGGCATCCCTGTCTTGTGCCAGTTTTCAAAGGGAATGCTTCCAGTGTTTACCCATTCAGTATGATATTGGCTGTGGGTTTGTCATAAATAGCTCTTATTATTTTGAGATATGTCCCATCAATACCTACTTTATTGAGAGTTTTTAGCATAAAGGGCTGTTAAATTTTGTCAAAGGCCTTTTCTGCATCTATTGAGATAATCGTGTGGTTTTTGTCTTTGGTTCTGTTTATATGATGGATTACGTTTATTGATTTGCATATGTTGAACCAGCCTTGCATCCCAGGGAATGAAGCCAACTTGATGGTGGTGGATAAGCTTTTTGATGTGCTGCTGGATTCGGTTTGCCAGTATTTTATTGAGGATTTTTGCATCGATGTTCATCAGGGATATTGGTCTAAAATTATCTTTTTTTGTTGTGCCTCAGCCAGGCTTTGGTATCAGGATGATGCTGGCCTCATAAAATGAATTAGGGAGGATTCCCTCTTTTTCTATTGATTGGAATAGTTTCAGAAGGAATGGTACCAGTTCCTATTTGTACCTCTGGTAGAATTCAGCTGTGAATCCGTCTGGTCCTGAACTTTTTTTGGTTGGTAGACTATTAATTATTGCCTCAATTTCAGAACCTGTTATTGGTCTATTCAGAGATTCAGCTTCTTCCTGGTTTAGTCTTGGGAGGGTGTATATGTCCAGGAATTTATCCATTTCTTCTAGGTTTTCTAGTTTATTTGCATAGAGGTGTTTATAGTATTCTCTGATGGTAGTTTGTATTTCTGTGGGCTCGGTGGTGATATTACCTTTATCATTTTGTATTGCATCTATTTGATTCTGTCTTTTCTTCTTTATTAGTCTTGCTAGCAGTCTATCAATTTTGTTGATCTTTTCAAAAAACCAGCTCCTGGATTCATTGATTTTTTTGAAGGGTTTTTTGTGTCTCTATCTTCTTCAGTTCTGCTCTGATCTTAGTTATTTCTTGCCTTCTGCTAGCTTTTGAATGTGTTTGCTCTTGCTTCTCTAGTTCTTTTCATTGTGATGTTAGGGTGTCAATTTTAGATCTTTCCTGCTTTCTCTTGTGCATTTAGTGCTATGAATTTCCCTGTACACACTGCTTTTAATGTGTCCCAGAGATTCTGGTATGTTGTGTCTTTGTTCTCGTTGGTTTCAAAGAACATCATTATTTCTGCCTTCGTTTTGTTATGTACCCAGTAGTCATTCAGGAGCAGGTTGTTCAGTTTCCATGTAGTTGAGCGGTTTTGAGTGAGTTTCTTAATTCTGAGTTCTAGTTTGAGTGAGTTTCTTAATCCTGAGTTCTGTGGTCTGAGAGACAGTTTGTTATAATTTCTGATCTTTTACATTTGCTGAAGATTGCTTTACTTCCAACTATGTGGTCAATTTTGGAATTAGTGCGATGTGATGCCGAGAAGAATGTATATTCTGTTGATTTTGGGTGGAGAGTTCTGTAGATATCTGTTAGGTCTGCTTGGTGCAGAGCTGAGTTCAATTCCTGGATATCCTTGTTAACTTTCTGTCTCATTGATCTGTCTAATGTTGACAGTGGGGTGTTAAAGTCTCCCGTTATTATTGTGTGGGAGTCTAAGTCTCTTTGTAGGTCTCTAAGGACTTGCTTTATGAATCTGGATAATCCTGTATTGGGTACATATATATTTAGGACAGTTAGCTCTTCTTGTTGAATTGATCCCTTTACCATTATGTAATGGCCTTCTTTGTCTCTTTTGATCTTTGTTGGCTTAAAGTCTGTTTTATCAGAGACTAGGATTGCAACCCCTGCTTTTTTTTTGTTTTCCATTTGCTTGGTAGATCTTCCTCCATCCCTTTATTTGGAGCCTATGTGTGTCTCTGCACGTGAGATGGGTCTCCTGAATACAGCACACTGATGGGTCTTGACTTTTAATCCAATTTGCCAGTCTGTGTCTTTTAATTGGAGCATTTAGCCCATTTACATTTAAGGTTAATATTGTTATGTGTGAATCTGATCCTGCATTATGATGTTAGCTGGTTATTTTGCTTGTTAGTTGATGCAGTTTCTTCCTAGCTGTGATGGTCTTTACAATTTGGCATGTTTTTGCAGTGGCTGGTACCGGTTGTTCCTTTCCATGTTTAGTGCTTCCTTCAGGAGCTCTTGTAAGGCAGGCCTGGTGGTGATAAAATCTCTCAGCATTTGTTTGTCTGTAAAGGATTTTATTTCTCCTTCACTTATGAAGCTTAGTTTGGCTGGATATGAAATTCTGGGTTGAAAATCCTGTTCTTTAAGAATGTTGAATATTGACCCCCACCATCTTCTGGCTTGTAGAGTTTCTGCCGAGAGATCTGCTGTTAGTCTGATGGGCTTCCCTTTGTGGGTAACCTGACCTTTCTCTCTGGCTGCCCTTAATATTTTTTCCTTCATTTCAACTTTGGTGAATCTGACAATTAAGTCTTGGAGTTGCTCTTCTCGAGGAGTATCTTTGTGGTGTTCTCTGTATTTCCTGAATTTGAATGTTGGCCTCCCTTGCTAGTTGGGGGAAGTTCTCCTGGATAATATCCTGCAGAGTGTTTTCCAACTTGGTTCCATTCTCCCCGTCACTTTCAGGTACACCAATCAGACGTAGATTTGGTCTTTTCACATAGTCCCATATTTCTTGGAGGTTTTGGTTTGTTTCTTTTTACTCTTTTTTCTCTAAACTTCTCTTCTTGCTTCATTTCATTCATTTGATCTTGAATCACTGATACCCTTTGTTCCAGTTGATCGAATCAGCTACTGAAGCTTGTGCATTCGTCACGTAGTTCTCGTGCCATGGTTTTCAGCTCCATCAGGTCATTTAAGGCTTTGTCTACACTATTTATTCTAGTTAGCCATTCGTCTAATCTTTTTTCAAGGTTTTTAGCTTCTTTGCAATGGGTTCGAACATCCTCCTTTAGCTCGGGGAAGTTTGTTATTACTGGTCGTCTGAAGCCTCCTTCTCTCAACTCGTCAAAGTCATTCTCCGTCCAGCTTTGTTCCATTGCTGGCAAGGAGCTGCGTTCCTTTAGAGGAGAAGAGGCGCTCTGATTTTTAGAATTTCAGCTTTTCTGCTCTGGTTTCTCCCCATCTTTGTGGTTTTATCTACCTTTGGTCTTTGATGATGGTGACGTACAGATGGGGTTTTGGTGTGGATGTCCTTTCTGTTTGTTAGTTTTCCTTCTAACAGTCAGGACCCTCACCTGCAGGTCTGTTGGAGCTTGCTGGAGGTCCACTCCAGACCCTGTTTGCCTGGGTATCACCAGTGGAGGCTGCAGAACAGCAAATATTGCAGGACGGCAGATGTTGCTGCCTGATCCTTCTTCTGGAAGCTGCGTCTCAGAGGTGTATGAGGTGTCACTTGGCCCCTACTGGGAGGTGTCTCCCAGTTAGGATACTCGGGGGTCAGGGACCCACTTGAGGAGGCAGTGTGTCTATTCTCAGATCTCAAACTCCGTGCTGGGAGAACCACTACTCTCTTCAAAGCTGTCAGACAGGGACGTTTAAGTCTGCAGAAGTTTTTGTTGTCTTTTATTCAGCTATGCCCTGTTCCCAGAGTTGGAGTCTACAGAGGCAGGCAGGCCTCCTTGAGCTGCGGTGGTCTCCACCCAGTTCGAGCTTCCTAGCTGTTTTGTTTACCTGCTCAAGCCTCAGCAATGACAGACGCCCCTCCCCCAGCCTCGCTGCCACCTTGTTGTTCCATCTCAGACTGCTGTGCTAGCAGTGAGCGAGGCTCCGTGAGCGTGGGACCCTCTGAGCCAGGCGCGGGATATAATCTCCTGGTGTGCCGTTTGCTAAGGCTGTTGGAAAAGTGCAGTATTAGTGTGGGAGTGTCCCAATTTTCCAGGTACCATCTGTCACAGCATCCCTTTGCTAGGAAAGGGAGTTCCCTGACCCCTTGTGCTTCCTGGGTCCGGTGATGCCCCGCCCTGCTCCATGGGCTGCACCCACTGTCTGGCAAGCCCCAGAAAGATGAACCCAGTACCTCAGTTGGAAATGCAGAAATGACCCGTGTTCTGCATCGCTTACACTGGGAGCTGCAGACTGGAGCAGTTCCTATTCGGCCATCTTGGAACCTCCTCTATATAGGAGTTATAGTCACTAAAGTAACAAATATTTTGCCAAGCATGGTTTGGGACTACAAAAGAAGTCAAAGAATAGGGATGGGGCCACATACAAAAACCACCAGAGAACTTGAATCAAGTGCAGTGGTTTGGCATAAACTGTCAGTAGAATGTGCTGGAATTCTAGAGTCGGGGCATGATCAGTGGGTGTGAAATTTCTTGGATAAGTCATCTCAGAGAAAGTGAGTAATTTTTAAAATAACATTTTATTACAGCCGTCTATAGGCATTATAGAAAATTAGAAAATATAGTCAGACAAAAATATAAAAACAAATTAAAACATCACATTCCCACCACCCAGATACCACTGCTACTAAAACTTTAACTCATATTTTTCAGATCATTTTATAAAAATACATATATAATTTTTTAATCAAGAGCTGTACATACTACTTCATAATCTACTCTTTAGTCATTCATCTCTACTTTTCCATTTCGCTAAATTTAAATCTTATCTAATACCCAGATTTCTAATCTAATATTCAGATTTCTCCAGGTGGTCTAAACATGTTCTTTATAGCTGGTTGGTCTAGTCTAGCATCCCAGTTCAGAGAATCACAGTCCCTTTTATTGACAATAACTTGTTGAAGAGATAGGCTTGTTGTCCCATAGAATGTTTCTACCTTCTGGATTTTCTCTTGGTTGTTTCCTCTAGATGTCATTTGTTGGGTTCCTCTGTCTTCTATATTTACTGTAAATTAGAAGTTAGATCTGGAGAAGATGGGTCTTGAACTGGGCACCTCATTATAATTACAAACCTGAGAAAATAGGGAATTTGACAGATCAAATCCTAGCTGGGAGAGAAGTAGACATGTATAGTGGATCAGTAAGTTTACCAATGATTTTTAAGTGAAGAGAAAGATTGAGTGGAAGGTTGCCCAAGTTACTAATACCTCCACTCATACAGGATGTCTAGTGCCACTTTCAGAGCATAAAGTTACCACACAGTAGGAACTTTGGATATGTATTTTTAGGAACATAGCAAACGAAAGAGAGGGCCAAGCAACAGACAACTACTAGCCTGGCCATAGTGGAAAGATAACTAAAAGGAGTCTTGGGGACCTTTGATAAGAGAAAGGAAGCATGCAGTATCAAAATTCAGATGAAGTCAGTATGCATTCAAGATGATAGTAATAAGGGTTAAGTCATGTGAAAGAAAATCGGCTTGACAGCAGTAGGCTAAATATGACAGAAGATGGTGCTTTTTTAAAAAAAATGATGTTTATACAAATAAGAGATTTTTATTTCCTCTCAGGGGAAATAAACTCTAATTTTCCTGAGCAGTGAAGACCGGAAAAGAATGACAATTTTTCTGCTCAAATATCTGTTTAAACATGATAGACATTTGAGCATCTCAAAATTGAGATGAAACTTTCTTTGGCAATAACATTGACTAATCAATCAACAGAGGGTTAGGTTCCTTAAAATGGAGCTAGCTTTTTGGATTATAAAAAAAAAGAAGAAAACAGTTAAGTAAAAATTGTTGCCTTTATATACCTATTTAAAATTACTCTACACTCTTGAACATAATATGTTGAACATAATAGATATTTACAGGTAGGAAAAAAAACCTATGATTTTCTTAAAAGTGGGCTTTTTAATGACTTAATGGACATCAACTAGATTTTGGATTTTGCGTCCAATCTGCTGCAATGCTATGTGTCGTACAGCCTCTAGAAAACCCCACAGTATACCTGTGAAAACATGAGAATGAAAAAGGCAAATGATAGTACACAGTGGGGCATTGGGTTCAAACCTGCACCATTAGGCTCTAGGCTCTAGCCACTGTGTAGCTTGACCTGTTGGGATATCAGAGAGTTAAAAGTTAAGCATTAGAGGATAGAAAAGTAAGAGGAGAATTTGAAAAAGTATCTAATATTGGAAAAATAGGGTAGGACACCTGGGCAGAGGGAACAGACATAAAAATAAGAATAATTGCCATGTCCTAGATAATTAGAGGTTAGCAATCCAATAAGATGAAACAGTAGGAGACTGAAGAAGCTAGAAACTCTATGAGAGAGGTAACCAGTAATTCCTATATGATAGATGGCTACCACCGAATTAGGTTGACTGTGCAAGGCAAACCCTAGCATAACAGGCTTCAGCTGTAATGGATAAGGACACCATAGCCTCTCCAATCAATAGGAAAGAAAGGGCATAGCACCCAGGAAATTATCCTCCATTGTGACTCACCAATGAGGCAGGGGATAGGGGAGAGACAGAGGATAGGGGAGCTGCAGGGCAAAGGCAGGTGAGTCTCCATAAAAAGGTTACTGAGAAGCATGGGGCTGTCCCTGGGTATTTCCTTCAGATTATTGTCAGAGTAGTTCAGGTAGCTTAGTAATAACTTGTGGCTTCCCAGAAATGGATAACTGACATAACTTAAAGATATGATCCTAGGCACAGTGGCTCACACCTGTAATCTCAACTATTTGGGAGGCTGAGATGAGAGAATTGCTTGAGCCCAGGAGTTCAAGGCTACAGTTAGCTATGATGGCGCCACTGCACTCCAGCCTGGGTGATAGAACAAGACTCTGTGTCTAAAGAAAAAAAAAATGATAGTATACCTGGCCACAGCTGTTAATTATACTGTATTTTCTGCAAAATATGCTTTTATTAAAATAACATAAATTGGAGTTTCCAAATTAACTTTAACTTAAAAATATATGTATAGCATTTAGTATAAGATGTAAAGAATTGTCATGCCTAGGCACAAATTGGCACCTTTTTATACTCGATTCTTTTCATTTACTACTTAACAAAAATATACTATGTTCTTATAACTTAGTTACAGATCTACCCTCATTCTCTTTGTAGGACTCCCTGCACTACTTGGTGCAGTAATGGTAGGCTTGACCTCTAAAAATGGTTTTTATTTAACCTAGTATTTGCTGTTGACATTAGATAGCAAATTCTAAAATCTGTTTCATAGAACAGTAATTCCAAGGGATATTCACCAGTTTCACATGCACTCATTCTCACACTGTCCCTCTCTCTCTCTCCCCCACCTTTCTCCCCCCAAAACACACACACACATACACACCCCCACACTCTCATGCCCTCACACACTTACTCACAATAGGATACGGTGGTCTTTATGTTTGGGAAATTTTGAGTTAAATAAAATGGTTTTCTTTACCGTAAGATTTATCAGATCCTCTGCTATGCTGATACGCATTTTAAGTCTCCAAGAGGAGTAATATAATTCTCATATGTACCTGATTCCAGAGCACTTTTTCTTGAAGCATCTGATGGGAGTCGTGTTGTGTATATAGTTTGAGGTAATTGTAATATCACTGGAGTAATATCACTTCCACCTACTTCCTCAACTTCCCCAAGGAACCCTGAAGCCTTTTATTCAGAATGGCTTTTTGTTCTTTTTCTGATACAAAAGTCAGAATACTCTTTTTACTCATCATTGTCTGGGAAAAACAAGGACAAAATTTTGCCCTAATGGTCTAACTCAATCAAATTCTCCTCTTGTGCCTCTTTTAGTGATGTTCCCAACTACTTCTCATAACCTGCTCAGTCACCAAGCTGTTTTTTGCTCAGAAACTATCACTGTTTTTCCCACATTTCCAGTTTATTTCTCCTCTCTTTGAGAAGTAGAACAATGTAGTGGTTAAGAGTATAGGAGCAGGAGTCAGACTGTTTAGGTTCGAATCCTGTCTGTGCCTCCAGAACAGTGTCTGTCATATATAAGACTCTCAATAAGTATTTATTGAATGAATAAATGAATTTATGAAAGAATAAGAATGAATGATCTAAGAACTCTAGGGACACTTTCATGTGAAACCAGGAGCTGTTACTGCCTATTTGCAATGAGAGAGCTATGTGGAATGTTATTGCAACTTTTATTCAACATTCATATGGCATGCAGCATAAAAATATTTAAATAATTAAATTGCCATCGTGATTTCTGTCACCATAAACAACTGGACAAATGTACAACATAATGGTTTTCAGGCTCTAGACAATAAGTAGTGCAAGACCATGATCCCTGAGAGAAAGGAAGCTTAGGAGGCGAGCCCCATGATCACCTACCTGGCCCTCACTGTCTGAGGACAATGTCCTTACTGCAGTGGAGTAAGTTAGAGTCCAGGCAGAGCACAGCAGCTTCGCTGAACTGAGGAGGCAGAGGTCAGAGTCAGCACAACTAAAGTTGCTGAAATCTGCCTGTGTGTATATGTGTGTGGAGGGAAGGGGGATGCAAGTGAAGATGAGGGATCTGTGAAGTCTTTCCAAAAATCTATATCAGGATCCTCCATGAGTCCATGGCTGAGGGTGGGTTGCTCATGTTCAGGGTAAGACTGTGAGTCTTATCAAAGAGTGGCTGCCACAAGGGTGAGACTAGAACAGAGAAACCATGTTTGCACTCCAGCCCAGCCAGTATAGAAACAATTTATGGACACCTAGTCATTCAACTAAGATACCAGAAAGACTTCAAATTAGAAATAAGGACTTTGCTCTAGGGTATGACTTGCTCTAAAAGCACCCCAATGATCCCTAAAACCAAACCCACATAAGATTGTCAGAGGAGACAGAATTTGGAGTTCTGACAAGTTAAAGGGTCTTGGGAAATGTTTTGGGCTTTTAAGAGATGTATTCTAATAAAGTGTAAGTCTAGACCTATACAAGTTCAACATGATCAGCATGAAATTGAACTGCCTGCTAGGACAAAACTCAGTATCTTCATAGGAATGGATCAGATATCACAATGTCTAATATATAATTAAAAATTACTAGACATGAAAGAAGTAGGAAAATCTTCCCTTAGACAAAACAAGCAGTCAATAGAGATCTTTCCTGAGATAGCCCATATGTTGGATTTAAGAGACAGTGACTTCAGAGTAGCCATTATAAACATGTTCAGGGATTTAAAGTAAAAATGTATGGAATGAGAGGTTGTTTTGAATGAAAATAAAATCAGTCTGGATGCTTTTTTTCCTCCTTCTACCAGAATGTGAGCTGCTTAATGAAAGCTTTCTTCCTCTTTCCCACATTTCTTCCCACTCCAAAACCTCACCTAATCCTCCAAACTCTCATTCTTGCTGTTTCAGTTGGACTCATTTTTGCCAGATTTTAGTCAGCCATAGCCTCATAAAAAATGCTATAATTAGCTGAGTGTGTACTGGCCTTCTATTTTTTTAATACAAACAAGCCTGAAGCATTTGATGTTTTTTAAATCTAAAAGCGGTGACTTTTTTTTTTTTTCATGAAACCACCTGTTTATGGTCTTCTGAGAGCAGTCATATTTATTACAGTACAAGGCATGCCTTCCTATTTTCCTCCCTTGTCTACTAGAACTAAGGTTCTGCTGTGTGCCCCAGCCCCAGACTGAAGTTTGTGGCCTAATACATGCCATAATAAACATGTTGCATGCTCTTAGGTCTCAATCACCAGGCATTGTACTACCATTTTCTTAGCCTATATTTTTATGGACATCAGTTGAAACAAAGCTGAGATGGCTGCCTGCCGGATTTTCCTTGTAATATCTGTAACTTGATTTGGTGTGCTCATTGTGTTCCAGAAAGACCATATATTCTTTTTTTTTTTTTTGAGACAGAGTCTGGCTCCGTTGCCCAGGCTGGAGTGCAGTGGCACGTCTCGGCTCACTGCAAGCTCCGCCGCCCGGGTTCACGCCATTTTCCTGCCTCAGCCTCCCGAGTAGCTGGTACTACAGGCACACATCACCATGCCCGGCTAATTTTTTTTGTACTTTTAGTAGAGACGGGGTTTCACCGCGTTAGCCAGGATGATCTCGATCTCCTGACCTCGTGATCCGCCCGCCTTGGCCTCCCAAAGTGCTGGGATTACAGGCGTGAGCCACCACACCCAGCCCAGAAAGACCATATATTCTTGAGGGACACTGGGAAGCTGGAAGGACAACCCTTATGTGACATTTTGGCTTGCTCCAACGGAATTAGTTTGCATTGCTCACACAAAACACTTGGTAGGAGAGGTGAGTCTTGTCACAGTTGGATGATATGATTCATTTGTTAGGAACTGTGCCTCCAGTAGTCTACAGTTCATTCTTAGGACACTGTGTTTTAAACAGGTTGCTTATACATTTGAAATCACATCAAACCATTTTTTAAAATCTTTATGTCCAGTCCTCAGTATTTATGACTAATCTTCTTTTTATGCATCTTTGAGCCCAATTCAAAGCTGCTTTATAATTTTTCAAAATTTTTAAACTTATCACAGGTCAGTAGAAATTCAGTGATAAAGAAACTCTCTAGAAATAGACTTGGATTTCCTATTTCTTTTTTATGTAGAAAGCCATTTCCTGGACTTTGTCATAAGCAAGAGCTGCTGTACTTTCATTATCTCAAACTGTGAAGTTGACCTATTGACCAGAGGCTCCAGTGCTTCCCCTGCTGTGTCCTCTCCTGGGTGTCACATTTGCCTTGAGACCTCTAGGTTCTTAGCCCGTCCTTCCTTGACATGTGATATAGCTTAGATGTCTACTCCAAATCTCACGTTGAGATGTAATCCCCAGTGTTGGAGGTGGAGCCTGGTGGGAGGTGATTGGATCATGGGGGTGGATTTCTCATGACTGATTTAGCACTATCCCCTTGGTGCTGTCCTTGAGATCGTGAGTTCTCACAGGATCTGGTTGTTTAAAAGCATGTGGTACATCCCCCTCCTCTTGCTCCTGCTCTTAACATGTGACACGCCTGCTCCCACTTTGCCTCGACCCTTGAATAAAAGCTCCCTGGCCTGGCACGGTGACTCACGCCTGTAATCCCAGCACTTTGGGAGGCCGAGGCAGGTGAATCACGAGGTCAGGAGATCGAGACCATCCTGGCTAACATGGTGAAACCCCATCTCTACTAAAAATACCAAAAACTTAGCCAGGCATGGTGGCACATGCCTGTAGTCCCAGCTACTCAGGAGGCTGAGGCAGGAGAATGGCTTGAACCTGGGAGGCGGAGGTTGCACAGAGCCCAGATCGTGCCACTGCACTCCCGCCTGGGGACAGAGCGAGACTCCATCTCAAAAAAAAAAAAAAAAAAAAAAAAAACACAGAAGCCAAGCAGATATTGGCACCATACTTATACAGCCTGCAGAACTGTGAGCCAGTTAAACCTCTTTTCTTTTCTTTATAAATTACCCAGTCTCAGGTATTCCTTCATAGCTTCAGAAGAACAGCCAAACACAACTTGCCTTCACCCAGTTGCTAAATTCAACTTTGACTTGTCCCCATGACCTTGCCCACTCATCATCTCCAGTCCTCAGCCTCAGATAAACCTAATATGTGCCTCTCTACTTAGTGGCCGTGGAGAATTGCTACATAAAAGTATATAGCGGGATGATTTGTCCCACTTCAAATGCAATCTTTCCAACCTCGGCTGGACCCTCAAGATTGACCTGTAACATTCTAGGTCAAAACCTTGCTAAACTTACTGCAGTTCAGTTTGAACTGTTTCGCACTGTACTCAAGTTCCTTAAGGAAGTCTCCATCCCCTCGTCAGCAGATGCTCTCAGTGCTGAAATTCTTTCTTCCTTTGTGCCCATTAGTTTGTTCTGTCCTGGTTCTTCTACTTCTTTGCCATAAAAGCGGTGGCCTCTCCCTAAGTTTTGTCCCTAGCGTTTTGCTTTTCTATCTGTATTTGTTCCATGCCTTGACCTTGGCTGTTAACCAATGTGAAGAGGACCCTAGTCCCGTGCTTCCTTCAGCCCCCATTTTTAACCACCCCACTACCTGTGGGTTTGGGAATCTTCAGTACAGGCTCAGCTCATCTAGTGCCAGGCCCGTTATTTTATATCCTTCTCCAGAAAACCTCCTCTTTTTTTGATTCATATTATGTTTAATGGCACCCACCCATTCATTAGTCTAGGAAGCTTGGAATTAATTATATTCCAACCATCTCATTTCCTCACCCCTGTTTCCAAATAATCAGGCACCAAATGTATTACCTTTGCATCCTCATCGCCTCTTGAATGCTTCCCCTGCTCTTGTCCTTACTTGAAGCTCTAACTTCCTGTTTGGGATTGTCCCAAGAATTCACCGATCTCCCTGCCTGCCTCCATTCTCTCCACTGAAACCTTGTCCACCAGCTGCCATCACAAGAGCTGTGGAAAGCATCAGTCTGTTAGTGCCATGAATGAAAACCTTCCATTGTTTTGCCCTCGGCTTGCAGCATCCTCCTTCTTTTCTCCACTTCTTTCTGGCTGTGATGATCCTGTTCTTCAAGATGGACATTTAACACTATTTTACAAAGATTCCCCAATCACTGAGAATAAATTGTTTAAATATTTATTAAGTTCCTTTTTCAAAATCATACACCCTCTACCGGGCATGGTGGCTGACACCTGTAATCCCAGCACTTCGGGAAGCCAAGGCAGGAGGATCGCTTGAGCCCAGGAGTTCAAGGCAAGCCTTGGCAACAAAGCAAGACCCCATCTCTACAAAAAAATTTTTAAATTAGCTGGGCATGGGGGCATGAGCCTGTAGTCCCAGCTGCTCAAGACGCTGAGGGAGGAGGATCACCAGAGCCCAGAAGGTCAAGATTGCAATGAGCTATAATTGCACTCTAGCCTGGGTAACAGAGTGAGACCCTGTCTCGGAAAATAATAATAAATATATACACACACACACACACTCCAGCCTGGGTGACAAAGTGAGACCTCCATCTCCTAAAAAGTTAAAATTTAAAAAATCATAACATTAACACATTTGGATATGACTGTTGAATAATATAAATTTTAAAATTGTGTACAAATATATTTAAGATTAATAGCTTCTCTCCTCTCTCCCTAACACCCCACCCTGCCCCACCCCACATTAACAAATGTTGACGTTGTGGCGGGTATTCTCCATATATGGAGAGAGAGAGAGAGAGATATATATATAGCTCTAATTGGTTGTGACATTTTTTAAATAAAATTGAGAGCCTAAAATAAACATCATATATTACGTGTGTGTGTGTGTATATATACACACACATATACATATATATGCATAAAATATATATATTGCATACATATATATCTATATATCTATATATCTATATACACACATATATCTGTATATCTATATATCTATATATTGCATACATATACATATATACATATATGCATATATGTGTATACATATATACGTATATGCATATATGTGTATACATATATACGTATATGTATATGTGTGTATATATATATCATTCCCCCCACACACTTATCTTTTGTTTTTCATGTAACATCCTTCCAGGTCAATAGAGATAGATCTAAGTCATTCTTTTTAACAGCAATGCAAAATACTGTGATATGGATATATAATGATCTATTTCACTATTAAGTGGTGGATATCCCAGTTGTTTCCAGGCTTGCTTGCATGTGTTTGTTTTTCACCACTAACGATAATCCTGCAATGTGGATTAATTCTTATTTATTCTACAGACCTATATTTCTTTGCTTGTGTTTTTATTTTAGCAGGAGCTAAGTCATATCACCTCCTTCATCTGCCAAAGGCTTCCTGTCACACTTGAAATAAAAGTGAAACTTATCATGGCCAACATGGCTTCTGTGACCAGGCATCCCCTCAATTCTCCGGCTTCACCTCTTACCCCCATCCTCCTTCCCCTAAAAGAGTTGCGGTTCCTGCCCCTTGAGCACACCCAGCTCAGGCCTGCTCCAAGGCTCTTGTCCTTGTCCTTGTTGGCCCTTCTACTGGGATGCTCTCCCTCCAATCAGAGCTTTACACAGTTCATGTCCTCCCCTTCTTTTAGTCTCTGGTCAGATGTCATTTGCACAGCAGGGCTTCCCTGTTCATCCCTCCTGTTCATCCCTCTCTGTGCCCTTACTCTTCTCTTGTGTTCTTCATAGTGCTTATTACTGCTTGAAATCACAGTTTATGTAATTGTCTTATTGAGTACCTGTCTTCCCCTAATGAATGTGGGCTCCATGGGAGCAGAGACTTTGTCCATCTTGGTCATTACTGCATCCTCAGCTTCTAGAACACTGTTACACAGTAGGTAGTACACTGTTACACAGTAGTAGCTCAATAAATGTATTTGGGATAAATGCATGAGTAACAAGTTTACAGTTTTACATGTGTGTATATTGCATTGCCCTCCCATCATGTCTTACTAATCTTTCTATTTCCCTATCTTTTCACACCTGATTGTATAGCAAGTACTTTGCACATGGTATGAAATTAAATCATAAAGTGGCGAATTAAACACAAGAGATGACCTTGGAAATTTCCCTTCCACCCCCACCATACACATTTACAAAATGACTCAAGGCACTACACCTTTCTTATTTCATTTGGAAATTCAGATTGCTGGCAGTAGTCTACTTGATTTATCGTTTTCCCCTTATGTGCAGCACCTCGGAGTTAATTAAGAAGGCCATGAATCTTCCCTCTGTAGCTCTAGTGCATTCCCATTTGTAGAATAGTCTCATATTGCTGAGACTGTTGATTTGGGACTCAAGTTGAAACATTACTTAATTTTCTCACATTGAGGTTCATTATGCTGAGCCTAAAGACTAGTCCTGTCTTTGAAGGCTCTCTCACTGGCAAGCTTTAAAATAGCTCTGTGTTCCCAGTTTCTAAATTACTTGTTCTCATTTCCTCCCCTGTGGCCAAGACCTTGCCCGTTGGCTCAAAGCAGTGTAGCTAAGTCAGCGGCATATCCCCTGTAAGGCGCCCCCATCCTCAGCCAGCGTGGACTCATCCCCAGAGCTCTCCCGTCTGGCCTGTGCAGAGGTTGTCTCCAGTGATAGCACTTTGAACTTAGAAGGAAAGGACATCCACATAACCATATTATCACAAACAACACCCAGAGCCATCCAGCAAATGAAGACAGTCAAGTCTTCGTTGACTTAAATCCTTGAAATACCAAAAATAAATTGTATTGAAATTAGGAAGAATGAAAGGCATAAGATAGAAATTAATTCCCTTCTCTCATTGTTTTCAATGCATACTGGCTTCTTTTGAATGCCTACTATGTGTGGGGCACTAGGCGGTGTGCTTCTCTGTCATCTAGAATCTTCACGGTGACTGTGCATCATAGCTCTTAGCTCTCTTTGACACCTAAAGAAATGGATTCCCAGGAAGGTTGTGGGAGCCCTTTGGCGAACTCGTGAAGCCTGTGGACTGCTTCCCAAAATAGTGTTTTGGAATTAACTAAAACTAGTTAAAGTAAACTAAGATTCATAAACTAAAATATGTAAGATTCCAAAGAAAACCAGTTACATTAAAATGCTGTTGTCAAAATAGTAAAATTACAAATTTGTGATACACTAATGTGTGCTTCTTTAATAAAGCCTTAAATAAGGAAGCTTAGGCACTGGGTTAGTAGCTTCCATAATTTCAATTAGTAATGAGTACAAATAATATTTTGAGATATCTGCTACAATCGTACTGTGATATCAAAATATCTGACATCTACAGGTACAAAGTCATACGTAGATACTGTAAAAATACTGTGACTCATTCCATATACTCATAATTGAAAGAAATGCTACATTTCAGTTACAGGCTAGTTGAAAGTAATGACGTAAGTTTTTTGGGTTTGTTTTTTTTTTTGTCCAGGTTCACAGATCTCTTAAATTCTCCCCATGACCCCTTTGGGTCCACAGACCTCAGGTTAAGAATGCCTGAGTAAGATGTCATCAGAATTCTAAGTAGTCAAGCTTTTAGAAGTGGGTTCTTACCGCAATTTATGTGATTCCAAAGTTTTGTTTTTTCTTGGATATCATAGAACCTCTCCATACTAATACCTTGCTTTCTGTAAGATCTTTTATATATCATACACTTCATCACACTGCCCTGTGTGGTAAGTCATAGCAGAAGCAGTAATGAAAACCAAAATGTATATAACCCTTTCTATTTTACAAAGAACTTGCGCAGATACTTCCAGGTGTCTAGTTTATTACAAAGTCGTTTGCTCACATGAGCCATGATTCTACTTTAAAAGATTGCTCTTACTACTATTTTTTTACAAGGATCAG
The DNA here is from genome assembly GCF_028885655.2 of Pongo abelii. Taxonomy (NCBI): domain Eukaryota; kingdom Metazoa; phylum Chordata; class Mammalia; order Primates; family Hominidae; genus Pongo; species Pongo abelii. The sequence goes on from NC_071991.2 coordinate 57,188,637, forward strand.
AGAAATTCAGTGACTTGCCCAAGTTTACACAGCTAATAAATGGCAGACAAGGTTTGAACTCCGAGATCTTTCTATTGTGCATCCCTGTTTTTATCATTATTCTGGATTGCTCAGATACAAAGGTAAAAAGATGCTAGATGATTTCTTGCCATGCCGCACGGAATCAAGGCATGGCCAAGGCAAGGCCTGTGTCTCCTAATCTCCAACTCCATTGTCTTGCCTCATACACATTGCCTCTAAAAGCCTGCAGCTCAGAATTTACACGAGTTCTTTAACCAGACATGCAGACTGTGTGGAATTACCAGACTTGAATAATTGAAGTGCTAGCTTGTATTTTATGTCATTGTCTCCAGTTGCAAATAAATCCCCTTACTTGTTATTTTGTTTTTTCATTCCACCCTAAGCAGGTGGTAATTTAGTCTCTGGTCATTGCACTCGTGTCAGTCTTGTCCCAGGAGCTTTTTTCCCTGGCTTGATATGAGTTAGTGCATTTTCCTTGACAGACAATTCACTCTGCACTGTTGCTAAGGCCATAAACGTGATGTTCAACAAGCAGAAGGATTCGCAGAGAAGCCCTCCAAGCAGCTTCCACCTTCCGTGACCACTGAAATTTCCCTGCAGATTTAGGTGACAACATGGCCCTGTGTAATTTACAGTTGGTAGGGCCGGCATACAATCAGTCCTTGCCAACGTCCTCTCTCCCCTAATGAGATATCATTCAGCATGCCAAGACCAGAAATGGGATCTGGCTTTTGGAATTGTCCCTGCCTTCTTGGTGATGTCTGCGTGCATCTCTTCTTGATGATGCCAGACTTGGCTGACTTACTCTTTCATTTCAAATTGAGAGAGCTTAGCAATAGTCAATAGTTGTGTCTCTCAGAAATCACAGTATCACCTTGGCAAATTGTGAGTTGTCCAAGTTTGCCTATGGACCAGACTAAGGTTAGCAGAAAAGGATAAATGGCATCACATCCTGATACCCAGAGAAAGAGTGCTATGTTACTCTTAGACATTGGGGGCCATCTTGGTACTGTAGACTACTAGGAAAAATACTATCTATTATTCGTACAAACTTGATTGATTTTTTTTTTTGTTTTTATTATTGGGATAAATTCATTTGGAGCAAGTTAGCTGGGGAGTTGCTTAGACTTGTCTTCCTTGTGCCCATACAAACATCCCTACTTTCTTTTATTGCCCATTTTATCATTATGTTCAACACCAACCAGATTCAGTGATGTACAATTCTCCTGGGCCAAATAAGTATGATGAAAAGCTGGTTTCTATATTGCATTAATCTTTGCTAGACAGCAGGAAAATTTTTGAAAACTCAAAGCCAGAATGCTTTTAATAATAAAGGCACATTATGCTCTTAACTCATTTACTGTTTTTGAAAATAGCACTTTCTGGTCTTTGGCATAAATTTATCTCAAGGGCTAAGGCATCAAGGTCTTATTTTCTACAGTTTTAAAGAGGCATGTGCATATTTGTATATAATAGCAAAGTCAAAGTTATTAATTTAAATTGGAAAACTGCGGTAAGCCCTGCAATTTCTGATTTCCTAGGCACAAACACCCTTGTAGCCACTGAAAGATGCTGAATGCAAAAAGACCAGGCTCAGGCTCTGGAATTCTACCTTATATAAGCATTTTTTTTTCCATCTTCAAGACAAGTACTTCACCAGTTGCTACCACCTCTCCCATCTGTTAATAAGTTTATTATGTGACTGTGAGTTATGGGACTAATTATATTATGTATAGAATAATACCTGTTATGGCAAAGCAAATTAATCTGGAATTTCAGGTGGTCTTCGTTTAACTTTCATTTAATTATGTCTGATTTCTTTTGCTCAGCGTGTTTTTGAGTTTATTCCCTATTACTGCATGTGTTAGTACATGTTTTGTTGTTTGTTATATACCATCCAACTATATGAATTACCACAATTATTTATTCTCTGTTGAAAGTCTTTGACTACTATAAACAGAGAGGTTATGAATATTCTTTTCCCAGTCTTTTTGTGTATGTAACACTCATTTCTTTAGAAGTGGAATCACTGGCTTGTGGTATAGATGTGTGTTTAGCTAGTAGAAACAGCCAACCAATTAAACTTTTTAAAAATAAAATGGTGGGACCACAATACTGCCCTGTTGGCAAGGTTTGAGACTTCCTGTTGTTTTGCATGCTTACCAACAGTTTGTATTGCCAGTAATTTCAGTTTTAGTCATTCTTGTAGTTGTATAGTGGTATGTAGAGCAATTTATTTTTGATCCATCTTATCTCTTTTTCTATTTAAAAATAATAGGAACAAAAATGGAAAGAAATAGCACCAGGAATTTATCAACAAATAAGATACTTTTATATTTCCCTTCAAGTGTTTATCCACACGTATGTGTAAAATTGCATTAGAGGAACTTCTTTAAATTTTGCTTTTTCATTTAACCTATGTTTTTGTAGATTGCTATTTAGTAATATATAGTTTTTAATGACCCTGATTGATCTGAGTACACAAATATGGCTGGCAAGAAGACATTACTTCATGTTTTCACAACTAAAAGTGTTAGTCTCTCGGGTCCCTCCCTTTATCACTATGAGAGGGATTGGACAGTCAGAAAGCTGTAAGATGTCCCTATGTTCTGTTTTCTCTTCCCATGTGCAAGCAGAGGACCCCACAGATCCCTTAGCTATTCCTGTTCATGTCTCAGGGGTAGGGGTATGGCCAGAGCATGGTACGGGGGCCCTGTAGCATCTACTCCAAAGCTCTGTCAGGTGCATCATGGGTCTGTCAGTGGCTTTGACCCACTGCCCAAAACCATCTTGAGGAGGGTGCAGCTAATTGAATTTCTTTCCCCCACCCCAAATGAGGATAGCTTTATTTTTCAAAAATAAAACCAATGTGTCTGGGATACATATGTGTATAATAAAAGCATAAAAATGTGCTTTATGAAGAGGAGACTGTAATAAGAAATGGTAGTTGGGCCTTTTCAGATCTCTTGGTTTATCACTGGCATAGACCCTGACTAATCAGTTCCTTAGACCTGTGCAGTCTGCATCATCTTGCCAAGCAACCTGGATGCCCCCATCAGTTTCTTTTCATATCTAAAGTTGAAGCAGCTGGAAAGTTAAACCACTACCTCATCTTTGTTGCTTATACTGCTTCATTGCAAGTTACCAGGTCAGAATCCCACACCTTTAAAGGAGTTAAGAAATAAGTAGAAGGAACTTTCTGGACAAAATTATCCCTTGAGAGTTCCCTAAGAATTTTGTTTATTCAAAGGCTTTAACTAGTATAAAGGAATGAAAAAGAAAACCTGCCTTTTCCACCAGAGAAATTTGGCCACCAGTAACGATTGCTGCAAACTTATCCTGCTTCTGCTTCTCCCATGCATTTATGGAGACTCAGAAAAAGGGGAACTGCAGTTTATGGACCTCATCTCCTTTACAGGCATGGCCACATACACCATTAGTGCCCTTCCCTTCCTGGACTACCCCTGTGAACTTGACTGTGTCCAGGGTCAGCCTTGAATTGTGTTTTTCTCACTTGTGATGGGAATAGAATTTTGCATCTCACTCTCTACCTCCATCCGTTGCCAAACCACCCCAGTTCCTCATCACTGCTTCAATCTGCACAAACCAAGGTTTCGTTTCTCTATTTGTAATAAAAATGCTATAAATCATGTAAGGCTGGTGTAAGAAAGAGTGGGTAGGGATTAAAGAAAAGCAGCACCCTCTTCCCAAGTAAAACTCAAACCCAGCATCTGTGCAAGGCACCTCCTCAGAAGAACCTGGGGTTGTGTTAGCAGGAGAGTCTTGCCCTCATTGTAGAGTTACGGAATGTATTGTGTAGTGTTAATGTGTTGAGTGCTTTTTTTTTAAATGAATCTTCTACAGCTAAAAAGGGATGCCAGCATGCTGCTCATAAAGCATTAGCTTTTTCTAATTACATTACCATATTCTGCAGTAGCAGGGGAAGGAGAATTCAGATTCTTCCAGTAGCTTTCAGCTTGAACATTCGTGACAAAATACAGAAACACATGTATCCAAGTGACATGTCACTTGACAGTCATCTTGGTTTTGTATATGCAGTGGTTGCATTGCTCGTGTGTTTTTATTCATGTAGTCGTATCTCTATACCCTGCAGCCTGACTTGTCCTAGAGATGGAACAAGACAAACTTCAGAAGTTAAATTCAAACAAGATGTGCAGGAATGAATTTCTTTTAGGGATAAGGGAGGAATACCTTCTGGTCAGGAAGGATTTATGATTTTTGGCTTTGTTTTTCTCTTTCGTTTTTCATTAGTCTTTAGACTACCAAAATCTAATATGCTGAAGATTTATAAAATACAAGGATCTTTCATTTATTGTCAGAAGTAAAGATCAAGAAACGTTAATCAGCATTTTACTGAATATGCTCAAATGTATTCCAAAAAGCTGTCTCATATAGAAATATAACATTTTTGGTAAAACAGGGAGACATTTACCAGTCTTCTTCATGCAGTCAAATTTAAGGTTGTTGTGATCCACAGCCTTGATTCATCTCAAGCAGTAATTTTGGGATGTCAGAAGACTTAAGTGAAAGATGTTTATGTGTGTTAGTATTAGCTATAAGGAAAACATGTGTATCTATGCTTTGTGAGACAACTTGACTATAAAAATAAACATGTTCAGATCTTCTTTTAATACCTGTCACCAGTTTTACTTTCTTAGACTTTGAATATAGAATGGATGCATTTTGATTAGATGCCTGATTTTTTGTTTGCTTGTGTTATAAATATCGGGGAGTAGAGTATGTTCGGGGCACAATGACTGGAAAAAGTAAGAGCAACATTTTGGTGCTGTCAAGAGTTAAGATCTTTGCTTAGATTTTATGCTGAAGAACAGTATGTACATATTTTAACCTTTGTGTCTGATATATACTGAAATATGCAGTGTCAGTATCTATAAATGAAACCCTGTAGCTGTCGCAGCTGTCTTGACTTCTGAAAAACCTACAGCTCATTTCTAGTCATTCTCATGCTGATAATGTTAGAAAAAAGAAACACATGCGAACATACACTCTTCTCCGTCACAGATACCACAATAAATTCCAGACCACAAGAGATACTGGGAAAGGCATCTCTCTTGCTCTCTTGCTTTTTAAAATGACTTTTGTTGAGATTAGTTTGACCATTTTAGCCAATATTTTAAGGACTAACAGATTCATGAGTTACCATTGTTGGCATCTGAGGTGACCCAACTAGCCTTTGGTAGGATTCATGACTACCAAAATATGTTGGTTCTTTTTTCCTTTGGTTTCCTTGGTCATCTTCTGCTTGACTTCTTTTTAAAAACATAATATACTGTGTCAGCCATTTTAAAAAAAATCTTTTTCTGATTATTAGGGAAATAGTAAAAAGTAAGCTTTGAAAATGGTTTTGGTGGTAGGGGTGGATCATTTATATTGTACCCATTCTTGTACAATACTTTATGTTCAGTGGTTCAATTTTTTGAGTCCCATTCTAATTTTATAAGCATCTGTAGCAAGATTATAATTGGGTCATACATTTAACTATTGTATCGTGAGCATTCTCCATGTTGCTGCATCTTCAAAATTACTGTTTTAATGGCCACATAATATTCCATAAGATAGAGTTCACCAAAACATGCCCTTCATTTCGTCATGATGGCTGCTTACAAGCTTTCATTATTATAAATTACACTGAAGCAAACATTTTTCATTGTGCCGAAAAAGATCCATCTAATGGATCTTTTTCTAATGGATTTCTAATGGATAATAATATTCATTAAACATTTCCAAGGGAAAACTTAGACTTTTACTGAATCCCAAAACGTGTTGGGTGAAGAGGGTATAATGGAAGCACTAAAGAAATTCACAATTGCCATCACTATATTATGGGTATATAGGTATATAAGCAACCAATTCAGATGTTGTCCTCATTCTTCATTGAAGGAATTGTGTTAAAAGGAAGTGCTGCTTACATCCAGCCCTTTAGTCTTCAATCTACTTCAGTTTATTAAAAATGGAGCCATTGCCTGTCGTGTTGGCTCATGCCTTAATCTCAGCACTTTGGGAGCCCAAGGTAGGAGAATTGCTTGATCCCAGGTGTTTGAAATCTGCCTGGGCAATGTAGCAAGACCTTGCCTCTACCAAAAAAGAAAAACAAAACAAAACCGGTGTGGTGATGTGCACCTACAGTCTCAGCTACTTGGGAAGCTGAGGTAGGAGGATCACTTGAGGCCAAGAGATCAAGGCTGCAGTGAACTGTGATTGCACCACTGCACTCCAGCCTAGATGACAGAGCAAGACCCTGTCTCCAAAAAGAAAAGGGGGGGCATTTGCAAACATTGATCCATTTGCTATCATTTGTGCAATTATTTGAATATTTGTGACACATCACAATAATGTGCAAGACCCCAGGATTGACAGCTACTCCCAGTTTACCATTATAACTTAATATGAGTAATCATAGGGAACAAGCATGGCAATTCTGAATTTGGAATGAAATAAAAAAGTAGTTTTTTTTCTCATCCAAGAATTTGCTCTGATCCTCTTAACACTTGGAAAGGGAGCTCCAAAGCTACGTTGTTTCCAATTTAAAGTTAGTTGAAATTTAACTGTGATATGGAGAAACATGATTATTACCATACTCCTAAAATTGTCCTTGACTTAAATAGAAAATGTTTGCAGAATGCTGTATGCCAAGTTGTAACATAGTATACATGAGAACATATTCCCCAGAAAATTCTGTATTATTATGTATTCCCCTTCATTCACAGAAAATCCATCCCAAAGAATTACACTTTGCAACACAATCTGAATTTGGAATTCAGATTCCCTATTTCTGAAGGTTTGCCGTGTTCAGTTTGCTCAGTTTATTAAACAGGTGAATGCTAACCCCACACAGTGAAGTTTTAAAAGGAGGGATAGTGGGTAGATCATTTTTGTTAAGCTTCAGAGCTTCAGTCTATTCTTTTAAAAAGGACAAAAAAGATTTGCAGTGTATTTCAGAAAGGCATATGTAGGATTATTCCACAGCAAGGGCCAAAGTTCAAATTCCCTAGAATATCAGGGGAAATTCTCCCCTCAGCATGTTACTGTTTTTAAAACAACTGCTTTTTTTGCTGATTAGAAGTGATTTTAATTCCAGGACTAAATACCAAAATGAAAGCAGAGATAGGGAAGCCCTTGCATATCTTCTTGCTTTTACCCTAAGCCTGGCCATTAAAGGTAATTAATTTATGGGCTGGCAAAGCCTACTGCCTTTCCTCTATGGATTTGTTAGTTCTGCATTCAATATGGGATTCAAAATATAACTTGTATCCACCATTTATAAAACACAAGGACTGATCCCTTTGGCTTCTCTTGTCCCTCAGAGATTCCAGGATTAGCATGAAAGCTTTCTGCTTTTAGAAAAGCAAGTCTTGACTCTCTGTGGATTGGGGAAGACTGAATCACCCAGCCATGAGAGCCAGTTGGATAAACTTTTCATAAGTGATGCATATGAACTGTGAGGCTTGGCCTTCCTAACACTAAACGGGTATGGTTGTCAGAGTAATTTCCTGAATATTACTATGATCACTTTTATCCTTTTCTAACATAACATCAACAAAGTTAGGCACATCTACAATCAGAAAATGTTGAGGACAATGATTTGATACATCTTAACCTATGTGTATTTCCTCTTGTGTACAGTTAGTCTTGTATCTGGTAAATATTCAATAAATTAAGTGAGAAGATCCATACTGCAGTGAACCATGTTGTTGTACATGAAGACTATCAAGAATTCACATCAACCAAAAGTTGATATGAAAAAGCAAAGAGTGTTTATGATCACTATTTAAATAATCTATTATTATGGCTGAGATGCCATCTTCATTTTACAGATAAGGTAACAGAGCTCAAAAAGGTTACTCACCACTAGTGGAGCTGGGATTTGAACTCAGGTCTCTCCAGTGCCAAAGTCCTGGACCAGCATATAGCCTTCTGTCTCTAGGTGATGACAGTAAACCTTTGATACCCGTGATGGAAAGATCCAGAGAGCACCATGAATCCCTAGATTCTCAAATACCATGGCACGGGTGTACAGTTTCCCCCTTAAAATGCAGTGTTTCTCTGGCCGGAGCTCCTACTGGAACTGTTTAAATGACAATGTTTCCTTGTTTTATATTAACTGTTGGGTGGACAAGTCCAACTAGCATCAAAGTCGGCATTCTATTCTATCCAAAAAGGAATTCTTCTGTAATCTGGCAAAACCTGTCCCTTTTTCCTTCTTTCCTGCCACCTCTGGCTCTTGCAGTAAGCTTTCTTTGGGGAGAATATTTTCCTGAAAAATAAACTCTTTAATGTCTTCACCAGAGTTCCTGGGCATATGTGTGGTGACAAATAGAAACCAGCTTCTCCCAGTTATGATGTGATCTGGGACAATCAGTGGGTCTGAGTCATCGCCTGTGCCACTCACCCACACACCAGCCTTGGGCAACAGTCGGAATTGAGAATCCTGCCTCAGGCAATTATGTTTCATATACAAATCATATATTATAATTACATGTCGTGGGTCTGTGGGAGAGAGTATAGCTTAGTGACTAGGAACACAGACTCTGGAGGTAGACTACTTGAGTTGAAATTTCATCTTTGCTTCTGATAAGCTTGGTGGCCTTTGACAAGTTACTTAACCTCCGTGTGCCTTAGTTTATCCATCTGTAAAATGGAGGTTGTAATAGCTACCCTAACGACTGTTATAAGTACTAAATAAGTTAATGTTTGTAAAACAGTTAGAACAGTGCCTGGCACATAGTAAGCAATAAAACTGCCAGCTGTTATTGTCCTGGTTTCTCATAGAAGTTCAAACAGTAAGTCCTCAAATGCTGTGTTTCCATTTTGATGAAGAGGTTTGATTGACTCCATTTGCTTATGCACTGCCTGCTCTCACCTGCTCCCTCTGTAACACCCCAGTGTTTTCTTTGGCCTGTCATGCTCCTCTTGGACTCCTCATTCTTAGCTGTGTTTGTTTTCTGTTCTGCCCACCTTCAGCATCTCCCCTCTGCTCCCTCCCTCGCGATTCTAAGTGCTAATTTTTAACCTGCATATCCCTCCTTGTCTGCGTACCTTCCTGCATTTTTCTCCTATCAGCCTCCACCAGGTTATGAGTTGGAGCCACACGGACCTGAGCTTCCTGGGTGGCTTGGGAACAGGCTTTGTTCCTCCAGGTTTCACCCTGGAGGAACTGTGGCTTTACTTTTTGCCAGACTTCTCCAATTCTCATTCTGCTGATGTGCCAACCCGTCAATTGTCAGGGCAACCACAGCAACCTCAGCCCTCTCTGCTGTCCAAAATATGTCAGCAGCCAGGCTGAACTTCCACCTCATGCCACAGCTTAACTCCTACAGAATACCCTGTTGTGCACTGAAGAATATACCAGCAAGACTGTCAGACACTGTTAGAGCCAGTCAATCCTTGTTACATTTTTACACAATGCCTTCTCTTCTAAGTCTGCCTGCTGGGTTCATTTGGCATGGGTTACCCCAAAATGAGTGTAAGCTAAAGAAATTGTGCACGCAAGATAAATGTAGTGCCCTTGGGAAGAAAGATATGCAGGTTAAAAATTAGCACTTAGAAGTTTTTTCCCCAAAGGAGTAAATTCTCACTAGTGGATTCCCTGGGTCCTTTCAGTCTTGTGATTTAAAGGAGACACATGAATTGATTAAAATTTTCCAGTGAAAATGCCGTTCAATTAAATAAGCACAACAAGTCTAACTGGGAAGATTTCATGTTCTGAAGTTTGCCTTTTTCTCTTAGGAGGTGCTCACAGATGTATACCTTTTCCAGAGAGAAGAACTGGGGGATTTAAATGCATTTTTATGCTGAGTAAAGTAGGTGGCAAGGTAGCAGTATTTCACTCTAACCTCATTTTAGACCCCGGGTATGTTGATATAGTCTGTCCTTATCATCTGTGAAAGGGCATCTGATCTGAGTATCATGCACTTCCACAAGATTAAGAAACTCATCTGCACATTTTTTTTTTTTTGTTTTGAGACAGCATCTCACTCTGTTGCCCAGGCTGGAGTGCAATAGCATGATCTCGGCTCACTGCAACCTCCACGTCCTGGGTTCAAGCGATTCTCCTGCCTCAGCCTCCTGAGTAGTTGGGATTACAGGCACCCACCAACATGCCTGCCTAATTTTTTTATTTTTAGTAGAGACGGTATTTCACCATGTTGGTCAGGCTGATCTCGAACTCCTGACCTCAGGGGATCTGCCTGCCTCGGCCTCCCAAAGTGCTGGGATTACAGGCGTGAGCCACTGCGCCCAGCTGTTAATTCAGTTTTAGAGTGTCTGTAACATATGCTCTGTATAGAGAATGGTTACTGTATACTCATGGGTGCCAGGTACTTTAGAAGAGATAAAGAAATATAACTGGTGGGTCTAGATACTCAAGATGACAAACATGGAAACTTAAATAGCAGTGTAAAGTATGTCACAGGGCCAGAGTATGTCCTTGTGCCAAGCTAATAGCTGAAATGATCAGTGCTATAACTTCATAGGGTTAAAGTAATCAGAGAAGTTTCATGGAGGAAAAAGTGAGATGGACTTTACAGTATAAAGAGGAGTTGGCTAGCTGGAGAAGGAGAATGATATTTTATGTAAAAGGAATGGTAAAATGACTAGCCTAGAAGTATTTCCTGAGATTTGTTCAGGGAACCCTGATGATAATTAGAAAGCATTGGGACACCTGATGTCAAATCTTTATCTGCTGTTTACTCTGTGTGTGGCCTTGGACAGGTTCCCTTGGCAGGTTACTGCTATAATTTTCTCATCTGTAAAGATAATACAGAAAAGTTAATAACATGTCTTTTTATTTTACCACTCAATAGGCATTTCCTCAAATGATTGCTGCGATTAACATTACTCCTACTGCTGTCACTGTTCTGCCACCACCACTGCCATTGCTAATCTTGCCATTACTCTTGCACTTTACTGGTACTACTAGTAAAACCAGTTACTGCTATTAGTACTACTCTAATTTCTATTAGCAGGTCACATCCCGGCTCCTTCCCTGCTTGTCCCCTTCTGCCCTCCCCGTTATCATCCATTCTTCTTTCCAAAAATTCTTTGTAAGGAGCCCTGACTTGGAGATGGCAGGGTGGATCTGGTACTGTCTGGACTGCAAAATCAAATTTGAAGGCTGAAGTCAAAGCCAGAACATTTGACCTTACTTTACTCCCAAGTTATGTTGAGGAAAGATAAGTCACACAGAACTGGACCCCTGGCTCGAAACAAGAACGAATCAGAGAGCCTGGGCTGGGCTTTAGGTTTCACCAGAGCCATGTACACAACTCCAGGGATGCTTTGGGTGAGCTGTAAAGTCTAGCCTGCCAGATTGCTTTGGTGGAGCAGCAGCCATGTTCCCTCTGCAGCACACAAACTAGGGGTTGCTGTATTAGACTGCTGTCAAGGTTTCCATGTGATGACTTCATGGAGGTTGAGTCCTGTAGCTCTGTTATCCTTCTTCCTCCTTTCCCCTTAACTTAGAACTGGTTATGTGGCATTTGGAGCTAAAAAATGGTTTCTCTCTACTTGCTTTAGAAGGCATTCCTTTCCTTACAACATTTCACCTACTCTTTAGTAAAAATTTACATCAGCCATCTTAATGAGGCACTTTTTGAGCATCTCCTTGTAGAGCTACCCTGAACATCAAGTGCATCTTTTAAGAACAGGAATGAATGTTAAAATATCCAAAATTGATAAGATCCATGTAATGTTTCTTACATATGCCTTTATACCATTACAGAGAGATGAATCTGTAACGGAGTAGGGGGAGTAAGAAATGTATGAGTAAATTAATAAAGGTGACCCCATTCCTTGCACCTGCTCTCTGTGTGATAAATAATAATAATTTCCAGTTTTCACTCTTGATCTATTAGACCACTTTCAAGGTTTCTGTGTGATGACCTATTCCCTCATTTCTTGTTTCACTTACCAAGGTCTCCTATTGCATAGATATGTAAAACTTGTCTGGTGGACACGTTAGATATGTGTTTTACTGCTTTATCTCAAGGTCTGGAATATTTTACATACTATTCTTAGAATTTTCAATTAGCAAATTTTAATTAAGTAATTGGGGTTTCTTATTAAGAAGCTTTTATGATTTGTCATAGTCTAGCTATGTGTGTACCCTGTTCTATTAAGAAGTCATTAAATCCTCAGAAACAGCCTGTGAATTCATTAATCTTACTGTGTAATTGCAGTAGTCTGAGTATGGAGCAGGGGCATTTGCAAGATAGTGTCTTAAAATAGGAGGATCTTCTAGATGGTAGGATGTTACATCAATGGAACTGGACTGGGTAGAAAATACAGTAGTCCAGGGTAACCAAAGTGCTCTGTTTGAATGTACTTTTGAATTTGTTTTCATTCATCCACTTTCTTATACATCTGTATCTGGTGTTCTTGAAATGTACAATGCTTCACACCAGCTGCGTCGTTTGAAATCCTGCAGAAATGTCCCCACTTAGATGAACTACCTCGAGGTACTGCTTCCTCTGTGGCTACCTTGAACATACAACATCCCTTATGTCATCATATCCTATAAAATAAAAGCACAAAATCATGTTACTTATTTTATAAATAATTAAGCACTGAACCACTTTTCAAGTGCCAAGTGGGGACTCATATCTAGACACAAAAGCTAGAAATTTCAGGAATAAATGTGGCCAACTGATGTCAGGGTCTAGCTGCTGTTCCTGAAGGTCACAGGAGGAGTGCTTTGAGGATTTAAATTCAGTTCATTTACCCGGTAGAGAACCAAAGATGATTCCTATGTCAGGTCCAAATAGGCCTTTGCCACTGGGGGAAGGGAGGGAAAAATGCAGACTCAGGGCAGAGCAGAACTGAGTCAGCGGCACGAACTTTCCATCAACAAATGGCTTTATGAGGTACCACACTTCATTTTTCTACTAAAACTCAAGAGTGAGATTTGCCATTATTGGTGTGCAGCCTTGCCTCAGTGTGATCTCACATAAATAGACTCTTGCTTTGGCAGTGACACTCAACAGAGTTTACTGCCTCTCCAGCCTCCCAGTCCCCCAGTGGTTGAATTGACAATTTGCAAATATTCTTCTCCGACAGCCATGGAGGCAGATGTCCTCAGCAGCCCAGACTGGCCGTAGCCAGAACTGTGAGGTGAGGTTTGGCATGACCACATTTTCACCCCATCCTCCTTTTGGGCCATGGTGTGACTTGCCTGGTGTTTTCTGGCCTTGTACTCTGAAGCCCTACCACGTAGGGCCCTTTCTTCCAGAAGAGCAGTCCCTGGCACTTTTATGAAGAGAAAATAGACTTTCTCCCCAGTAGTGTTGAGAGGCCTGGTTAGGAGTGGAAAATGGGGAACAATAAATGAAGATTCCAAGTGGAGGGGATATTAGGGAATAATAATGAGCAATTCATGAGGTTCCAGGGCATTGACTAACCATGGCCTAGCACATTATTCTCCTTGATAGCATTCCCACTTTAAAATCTTCAGAATGCCTGGGTCATGCCCCCAAAGAGCATGATCTTAATAGGGGTCTTTGGTCACCTGGCAGAATCAGTGAGGGAAGTAATTGAGTCAAAGGACCCTCAGTTTTATAATATATGGCTAGTCGACTGCTCTCATGAGAATGTGAAGGGGAAATGATAGATGCACATTCACAGGTGCCACGTCAGCCCCTCCACGTCAGCCCCTCCACTATGTTCCTCCCTGTACTTCATGACAGATCTCGGAGCCAAATAAAGGTTCTGATTCTTGTGAAACGCCTTTAAGATCTGCTACACCCTACTCACAAACTTCCTTGACACTCCGTCACTACTTCATCTCTGCTACCTCATCCCACCCAATCAGAACACAACAAGGTCATTGTCCCTTCCTCCAGCACTTTCTTAATTCAGTGAAGAAAGTCAACTTGCCCCAAAGTGAGTTCTTGAGAACACTCATCCCGTGAGATGCTCTTCCAAAGAAGGAGTCTGTGGTTGAGTTTGGGACCTGCTGTATGTCGTAGGTACAGATTTAAAAGATTCACAATGCAGATTCAAGCCTCTGAGAATTTTATTCACTAAAGATAATCTGGTTAACCTTGTTGAGCTTTGGCACTCCTCCACTACCCTTTAGGGAGTGCTTCATTAAGTAAAGGTCATGCCTAATTGTGGTCTCATGTTACCACTCCCAGCTGACATTATTGTGTTAAAACATGCCTTTTAGTGACACTGTCACAATCAGTTGTAAAATAAAAAATATATAGTCAAATTGCTGAGCAGGTTTGGGGACTGGGCTGAGAGGGTGGAGAAAGAAGCCTCTACATGATTCACAGTAAGCAGTTGCACCCAATTTCACGAAACAACGATTTGTTCTTGACTCACAGAAAGCCTGAAACCCAAAGAATGCCCCTTAACTTCTTGTTCTGTTTTAGAAGCCAGGAAACTTACAAGGCTTTAAGGAGGTGATGTCCATCAGGAAAACACTCTAGAAAGCTAATTAAAAGTCCTTCAGTATGGAAAGTGTTTAAGGGAAACAAATCATTGCAGTTCGATTGGAAAGGCCTCTGTCAAAATCAGCCAAGAGCGTTAACTTAGCACTGTTGTAAATGAAATGATATAAATTATACTGCTTTTTCTAAAAACACACTGAATTCAGGGAATGCATGTTGGCATCCTTTTCATATGAGCTACAAAGGACGTGTTTCATTTATGACCACTTTTTTCTATTACTTCACAAATCTGGCAGAAACCAATGTTGAACATGTAAAAGACTAATATAGTTTTTAAGAAATTTGTGTAGACCAAACCACAAGAATTTACTGGCCAGGCAACTTAATTGTCATTTAGTTGGAAGACGTCAATTAGAAAGAAGTCCTGGCTGGGCACGATGGCTCATGCCTGTAATCCCAGCACTTTTGGAGGCCGAGGCAGGTGGATCACCTGAGGTCGGGAGTTCGAGACCAGCTTAATCAACATGGAGAAACCCCATCTCTACTAAAAATACAAAAATTAGCTGAGCGTGGTGGTGCATGCCTGTAATCCCAGCTACTCGGGAGGCTGAGACAGGAGAATCCCTTGAACCCAAGAGGCAGAGGTTGTGGTGAGCCGAGAACATGCCATTGCACTCCAGCCTGGGCATCAAAAGCAAAACTCCGTCTAAAAAAAAAATAATAATAGTAAGTCCTGTTCGCAGTCTGGAAAATCAAGTGTGATGCTTAGAGAGTGACCTTGTTTACAGATTGGAGTGACATGCTGCCTTGCCCTCCACCCATAGGCCTCAACCTTCACACATTTGATTGTCACAGAAGTAACTGCATTTACATATAACCAGTTGATATCCTAAGCCACCTGCATTTGAGTTGCTGAATTTGACCTTTATATATGGGCTGACTAGTCATAATATTGAAAAGCTGGTGGAGTACAAGACTGGACTTCTTTTTTGAGGGATGGAGGACAAGATTGATATTGCAGATGGACAGGGATGCCCTGCCAAAGCCACCATCCTGAATTAGTGTTCCCAAACTCAGCAGCCGCACCCACTGCTAACCATACTCTGTTCCACAGAGAATGTCCCTCTGCAGATGACGGCAGGCACTGAGCTTCCAGAGGGCCATCTTTACTGACATTGCATGATCAGTGAGACACAGCCCCAGTCAGGCTGGGCAGAGTAGTTGAGCAGGAAATAGTGAAAGGCAGCAGGAAGAAGAAGCACCATGGACCCCACTAACCAAAGTATTTACCTCTAGGAGCTATGATGGATTGGATCCCTGAGCTGGGCTACTACAGAAGGACAAGTGATGTCTATCAGAAGCCTCTAGGATGTTTGCAGTTAGATATCTAAAGTCGCATCTTCATTGGTTCCTAGACAGACTAACTGGGAAGGACTGGCTGAAGGATTAATGAGCTCCCCGCAGGGTGGGGCATGGCAGGACACCAGGGTGGGAAGAGGTTGGAAGCCCAGTGGGTCATGTCATCTAGCTCAGGATGTATGCCTTTATCTGCCATGCTGAGGCAGTGTGAATACTGTCGCTGTGGCTTTTCTGATGACATCTGCAGTAAGAAGTTGACTGTGTTACAGTTATCCAGGGTAAACATCCATCTTTTCTCTAGATCATTGAAGCTGCACTTCTTATCATCTCACAGACTCAGCCCATAACTTAGGATAACTGTATATTTTACAGATCTTTGATCCATCAAGGGGTTTAAACATACTTTTCAGTCTATTTATTTTCTAGTTGTTCAAGTTAAATTTGTCTTTTTTATCCTTCATAACCCTCATATCCTTCGTAACCCTCATATCCTTCATAACCCTCCACCTCCAAAGAATATAGGTGTGTGCATGCCACCTCGTTGGAGTCTCTTTAGAGATTCCTGGGATTCAGACCTTTCTGAGTAGGTGGATTCTGAGGTCAGGCATCCCAGCCAAACCACAGAACCTTTTGAAGCCTACTTCCCTCTCATCCTCTCAAAGCTGAGCTTGCATTAAGCTGCAGGCACTTCAGCTAAGTGTGAAGTCAGAGGGCTAGATTTGTCATTTGTCATGGTAACTAATATGGCACATTTTGGGTTCAGCATTAAGTTTATAAATCCTTTTTATACACATAAATTTTAGTCTCAAACATGACCTTGCAAATGAATGCCAGAATTGGGT
Source organism: Pongo abelii (assembly GCF_028885655.2). NCBI lineage: Eukaryota > Metazoa > Chordata > Mammalia > Primates > Hominidae > Pongo > Pongo abelii. The sequence goes on from NC_071991.2 coordinate 57,205,288, forward strand.
TTGGACTATATTTACCTCTTGGCTATAGTTAACAAAAAGCCTACCCCTTAAAATGTTGTTCAAGCTTAAAATTTATCCACCTACAGGTAAGATTAGAACAGCTTAAAAAATACCCATTGGCTGGGAATATTTTTAGTACATGGGGCTATAAAGCCTTATATGACTTAACTTTTCAGCCTGTGGTTTGCCAGCTGGAAAAACTTGAGTCTGGTAAAACTTGAGGCATCATCAAATATTTGTTCCATGCTTTTAAAATAAAGTAAGCTCAGGATTATGCTAATGCTGTAACTAATATCCTATGCTACTGCCTTTAGAGCAACAAGAGGAAACTGCATGTATCTCTCTGCTAAAGATGATTTTGCTTAATATTATGAAGCTCTTTGTTATCAGGATGTGGTTCCACTTGGTAACATTTAAGAGATCAAATAGGTGAGATTTGTTTATTGAATATTGATAGCAGATGCCTTCAAATACTTCCATGCTTGCACTCATAAGAATAAAAATATCTTAATGTGTTTTTTTCCTAAACATGTTTCAAACATGTTTTCAGTGCATTTCTGTGCATAACAAGAAAACAGATGAAATTTGATAACATCTGATTTTAATAGAAAGGAATATGCTTGTTGTTCAACTCCCCCAGCCATATAGCTGGTTGCAGTTTTCTCCGGCCCTTTCCCCTCAGTGATTCATAGCCCAGAGAACAACTCCACTGCCAACTACAGCTCAGCCACTTTGGGAAGGCCTAAAGGGATTTAACTTCTCGTAGCCAGATCTGTATTTCAGCTGTTGGTTTACTTGTGAGACTTACGAAAGAATGTAAGAGAGAATTGGTGGATTAGAATGTAATTTTGTACTCATAGGTTGTGTCTGCATGGGCAAAGCCCCTCATGAAAAGTGGGGAAAGGTCCCCTATTGAGATTGGTGACACAGATGAAGCATGGGAACCATTTCATTGGGTGCTGGGATCGATCCCCTAATCCCCATTTGGGGCTGATAAACTTCAGATGTTTTCTCACAACCTACCTCCTCCGAAATGTCTTCTCTGACCCCTCTCCACCCCTTAGGGTTCATTACCCCTTCTGTGCTAGGTGCGGCCTCTACCTTGTGCAAAGTAGTTAAGTTTTTCCATTTGTGAACCTGCCTTTCCTACTAGGCTATGGGCTCCTTGAAGGCAGGTGCTAATTCTTACTCATTATGTCCCTGGAAGTGAACACAAACTCATTATTATAGTGCCATGAACTGCTGATGACACAGCTGCTCTGAGTGCCCACCCCACCTGCCTAGTCATTAACCAGTTTCTCATCCTACAGGTATATGCAAGGAATATTCTGCTTTGGCTCAGTTTCTCAAAGAGTAGGCTTTTGTAGTTTCTCTATAGGAGGGAATGGAGTGAGCATGAAAGGAGACAGAACCTGTGGCTCAGCTCAGTAATTCAATCTGAGGAAGGACACAGAGGCAGCAAAGGAGAGAGGCTGTAGAATGTCAGCAGTGTGGCTCATGAACCCGCTGTCTTTCTCTTCTTACACCAGATATCTTTTCTGCTGTGTTGATTCTAAAACTAGGAGATGCCTGAGCAGTGTTTTTGTCTTGTTCCAATAGTGTGGGACCAATGCTGTGTTCTCCTTCTTAATTGGTTCTCTGCCTTTGGAAGAATTGAGTATAGGCACCAACATCAGGACCTAAATACTGTAATAATTAACTTGTAAAAGGATTCAGGATCCTGAATGTTTGCTAAATGAACTAATTCATTTTACAAAACTGGACACACCTGGATTCTTGAAGCTATTAAAAACAAATCTGGTTGCCCAGGAAAGATGACCATTTCAGAAAAGTAACCATAAGCCTTATGCTTTAATATCTAAAATGCATGCTTTTCCTTTTTATTCATGTACACTGTGGCAGCAAATGCCTTAGAACCTGGCAAGAAATTGCATTATTAAATAGAGACCTATACGATTTCTTAAGGTAATAGTACTGTTCTTTTGGCTTAGCAGGGCTAATGCATCAAGCAATGCCAGGGTAAAGACCATTACACATCTAGAGGGGTTCTAGATGTATATGAGCCACAGTAGCATTCCTACAGGGAAGTTCGCACACCCAGATGAAAATTGAACAGCGTATTTAAATAGGAGCGATAAGCTTAATTATAACAACCTTTTATTGAGTCCTTACTATGGGCCAGGCACTGAGCTAAGCCTCTTCGGTAAGATGGGGAATAGAAGTAATTAAAGCTGGGTTACGTGGGTTCACCATCCTAAAAGAATGGGCAAGATTCCATGGAACTCATACCAACATTTATTTAAATATCACTTAAATTGGAAAATGTAGTTGCTTCATTTTGTATTTGCAGAAAATTAGAAGAGAAAGATGAAATTATCTTGTATGCAAGAGTTGTGCCTTTTTTGTCATTGAAATTCAGGTTGTTTGAACCATCTGTTCATTTGTAACAGAAGCCTATTGCACTGATTTGTACTTATTTTGTGTCCTATGTTTGGCCTTGTGGTAGCCATTAGCTTATGAATGCTGTGACCAACTACTCGATGTAGTCTTATGTAGTACAATGCAGGCAATGTACTTGGCTAAATATCAAGCTCATGGCACATAATGGACACTCTGTAGGTCCCTTGGACAATACAGAATTAAAGTTTTGTTAACCAAGTTTGGTTCAAAGTTAGAATGGTTTCATAAGTACCAGACCTGTGTTTGACATTTGGTTTTTCAGTTATTATAGGTTGAAGATCATTAGGGCTAGTGTCATAAAAATCCTGGTTTTTGGTAAAGGGTACGCCTACCTAGACCTACTCAAAGGTCCCGTGGGTGTGATAGTGGCTTTTCATTGGTAGTCTTCTGTAGATCTTCTCAACTAGATAGGGCTACTGGATGATCCCAGTCCCTCTTGGGAGGGATGGCATTCCAAGGCAATGGATCCAAACGTGCTACGGGCACTGGGCCACCTGGAGCTTGAAGCAGCTTTGCATATTTAGTCCCTCAAGTGATTCGCTGTCAACTGCTCAGGGTGTCAGCTGAGACTCCTGCTCTGACATCAGACTGTATAGCCTCAACAACTCTGCAGAGAGTCCTAATTCTCTGGTATCTGGCTGATCTAACCACTTCTATATTACTTAGCAGATTACAAAATATTTTGGTATACATAGTCTCATTTGATATGCTCATGATGATACTACAAAGTCTTGAACCTTGAGAATGTTAACCGGTGCAAAGCTCAGTGATGCCAATGTTTCACAAAGAGGGGTGGAAGGTGGAATGAGATTGTATCAAAAGTATTGTGAAAAGCAGGTAAGTTATCTCTCTAATTTAGGTCTGAAGCTGAATGTCTAGTAAAAGTCAGGAATCCTGGGAAGTTCCTAAGTTGGGGGTTGGGAGACAGTGGAGAGATAATTTTGACCTGTGTCTGAGGGTTAAACTTGAGACTCCTGACATACATTCATGAGGCTAGCAGAGCTGTGAGAGGCAGCTTTTTAACGATTGGCATTGTCTAGGAGGCAGACTGTTAATTTAATTTAATTTTATTTATCTATTTAGTTTTTGAGACAGTCTTGCTAGTCTTGATCTGTTGCCTGGGCTAGAGTGCAATGGCACAATTTCGGCTCACTGCAACCTCCCCGTCCTGGGTTCAAGCAATTCTTGTGCCTCAGACTCCCGAGTAGCTGGGATTACAGGCATGTGCCACCACACCTGGCTAATTTTTGTATTTTTAGTAGAGACAGGGTTTCACCATGTTGGCCAGGCTGGTCTCAAACTCCTGACCTCACATGATCCCCTGGCCGGAGGCAGACTTTTAAATAACCACAAGAGCACACTTTGTGGCTCAGAGCCACAGGGTGAAGGTCAGCATCATGCATGAGCATGACGACACTTCCCTGCTTGTAGTTTGGGTCCTGGAACTACACATGCACTCTACAGGCTGACAGTGTGGGGGCCTACACTACCAAAAGGAAAAGAAAACACTGGTGAATGACAGGAGGGCGTGACAATAGAAAGGCTGGTGGAGGTCAAACAGGGAGCCCAAGGAACAGCATGATCAGCCAGAATTGTTGTGTTGACAGTTGCCTTGCATCGCAAATCCTTCCCTTCCCAGCTCATCCCTTTCTCTCTCCTCAATTCTCCCTGGCCTCCCAAAATCCAGATGTCAGTATTATTGTTCTACAGAATTTATCTGAGTGACTGTGGAATTGGAGGAGTCCAGAAAATAACATCTAGACAAGGATGCAAAGGGTGTAACTGATGAGAGCAGCTGTTGTGGGATGAGGGTGTGGCTGACAGCAGGGCCTGCTGAATTTGGCCTCTTATGCAGCCTTGTGAGCTTGTGTGTGCACATTTTAGCATATGTCAGGACTTCCTGGGTGTTCAGAAAATGGATGTCTTCTAAGGGCAGGTAGAAATCCGTGAAGTTAATTGCCCAGTTTTCTAATCGCTGACATAGGGTAGAACGCTGCACCACTGTGGAATGAAGCAAGTGAAAAAATTCCAAAACTCTACCACTATCTTCAAGTATGATATTTTACATCCAGGAGCCCCCATTCTCTTTTTAATCACCAAAAACATGATCTAGCAATCTATCTGCAAACCTTGTAGGTTATCAGTATACAGATGGTCAATATACAGTCAATATACAGATTGTATACAATCAATATTCAGATGGTCACTGTGTTTCTGTTCCTGACATCTTGGCTGTAAGTGCTCCCGCATGCCTGAAGTGAATCTTCAGAAGAAGGGACAGAAAATACAAGGGTGTACAAATGATAAGTCATTACTGTTAGGGTAATTACAGACTCTTACAAGGTTTTGATTTGGTCTCATTTTCCATAGGCATTGTGGCATAGTGGGAAAGGGAATGCAGAAAAAAAATAATGCTTCATTTGGACTTTACAGTCTGTCATCCTTATTGCCAGATTTGTTTGATTAGATGAGCCTCAGGTGAGGCGGGATACAACAGCTGCCCCTCTGCATAAATTTTACCAAATGCCACATGTAGTTTTTATTTGGCTGTGTTTGCAGTGATAAGCTGGAGCACCGTGACATGAAGCAGTCGGGAAAATGCTTGAAACTGAGCACAGACGTAAACACCCCTGGGTCTTATAAATCTCCCAGAGTAAAGCCCCTCAGAGTGTTTCTGTCTGACTGGCCTGTGATTTTCAGCCTCCCCAGGACCTCTCAGTGGCTGGCTACCCCACATCAGTGACCCAAATATCACCAGCCCGGCAGCACCGTCCAGTGGCCTGGTACGGCACACAGACCATCTGCAGGCCACACCCACCCCTTCGCCCCCACGTCTTGTTTTTGACATCCTTGGCAGCCTCTGCCATGAATTGACCAAAGACCTAAGTGTAAGATAAGGAGAGAGAAGTAGGAAAGCAAGCAGAGTTAGCCCATGGAGGCTGGAGGTAGAGAGGGCTTGTCTGAGACACCCAGCTGTTAGTCATCAGAGTGTCCATCTCCAGCCAGCTCAAGGCAATGCTGGCCAGAAGTGCTGTGAGCAGCCAGGTGGGAATCAGTGGGCAGAGGTCTAATGAATTTTCATCAAGCACTCCAAGGCTTTGATCCACAGTGAGGAGGGAATGGTGATGGCAATTTATTATAGTATGTCACTAGTGATGTGAATAGCCAACTAGAAGGAGAAGGGAGGAGAAACAGGAGAAATTCACTACATTTAGAGTTTTATAGTTTTTTGTTTGGTTGGTTTACACATAGTCATGGATCAAAGGGGAAAAAATTAAGGAGTGTTGACTAAATTATGTGAACTGTCAAGAAATAAATGCTGTATGAAAGCAGATTCATTTGAAAGGAATAGCAGAGGCTCTCATGAGCCACAAATGCCAAAAACAGAACGACTGTGAGTGGTAGATTCTTAGTACCTATTATATTGTTCTTTATGGATGGCTACTATTGTGTAGTAGTTATAAATCCATCAGAAAAAGAGTATATTCAGAGATGAAATGAAATTGAACTGTCCACAGAAAGCAAAATAACTCAGCAGTTATTTTAATCTTGGAAGTATTTGAAAGCATTTAAAGCTGTTTTGCAAACACGACATTATGAGAATCCTTTGGCAGAATAATTAAATAATCTGCTAGAAAGGAACAAAAATGTACTCTTGAAGATAATGAAAATGTATAATATCATCTGCTTTTTAGATGTCATGGCATAAGTAACAGGAGGCTTTATATTTTCACCTCAGAGAGGAAAAACAAATTGCTTTGTGATTCCACTATAAAATGATCTAGACTTTAGCCAAGTTTGCTTGAAAACAAAAAATTCAAGACCATTTCTGATTGAATGCAGTGGGCAAAGCGTAGCTACTCAGAACATTTTCCATTCTTTTTTTTCTTTAGGGCAGTAGCATATATTTACATATTACAAGGTAGCATATATTTACATATTACAATGATATTCTGTCCTCAGTGGAATAAAAGACCACTGTAGTTTACTAAACATGTAGGCACAAGTTCAAGGACTGACATGTAGACAACAAAACCCTTCCTCACCTTTGGATTCAGAACTCTATGTCATCAAAATCTCTGTGTATAAATCTGTGTTTTTGATTGAGGTTACAGCTATGACATAAGACGGAAGCCACCTTTGGAGCCCCTCAGTGGCCTAGAATAATTGCTCCCACTTATGGTCCTTCTGCAGTCACTAGGGAGATTTAAAACCACAAATACCTACCCCAATATCTGACAGTTCTGCTCTATTAGGGATGACATGCAGCCCAGAAATTTATTTTTGGAAGCCACTCACAACCCTGTGAATACTGAGTACTCCAAAACTTCAAGGAAACTCAGTTGGTCATTGGGGGAATTATGGAGACTCTTGGACGTTTTTTCCAGGAGAATTTCAGTTAAAACAAAGGCTGCTTTATCCCCAGGCTTTGTCAGCTGGTGCTAAATATGAGACACTACAAGATTTCAAAGTGCCTTCAGATTGCGTATTAGATAGATCTTCTTTAGGTTAATACTTCAAAAATTACATATCTTTATTTGGTGTGTGTGGTAACCAGAACATTTAATTTCTCTTTTAAACTAAACAAATTTACTGCAGATTTAAACATATCTCCTGGATATCCAAATACAGATGTTCCTGGATTTATAATGGGTTTATCAGGACATAACCCCATCATAAGTTGAAAATACATTAAGTTAAAAAGGCTTTTGATACACCTAACCTACCAAACAAACATCATAGCTTAGCCTAGCTGGCCTTAAACATCCTCAAAACACTTATATTAGCCTTTATTCTAGCAAAATCAACTCACACAAACCCTATTTTATAGTAGAGGATTAAATAATTTATTGACTACTGTACTGAAAGTGAAAAACAAAATGGTTGTATGTACTCAAAGTACTGTTTCTATTGAATGTGTATTACTTTTGCGCTGTCATAAAGTCAAAAAATTGTAAGTCAAATGATCATAAATCAGTCTGTCTGCAGAATGAAGACTTCACCTGTGAGATTTTAGAAGGCAGCTATGGTTGTCAGTATTCTGTGAATTGGCCCAGAATTCTAGATCACTCATAAACTCTCAGAAATAAGTTGCTTTCAAGAAAGACCTATCATTTCCAGACCATTACTTCTTAAACTTCAAGTGCATACAAATCCCATAGGTCTGGGGTGGAGTCTAGGATTCTGCCTTTCTAACAAGTGCCCAGGCAATGCCGATGCAGCTGGTTCTGAGAACTCCGAGCAAGGGCATAGTGATGAACCACAACCCTTGATATGTGTTGGTTTCTGGTCTGGAGGAAATCAACCGTAAAAAACGGACAGGTGTAACTTGACCTGGGTGTAGGAAGTGGTAGTAACTTTCAGAGAAGAGGAGGAGGAAGAATTGAAAAGATCTGATTTTAGGGACCCACAAGGCCTGGGTTAAGAAGAAGTGCAGAGGACCCTGCTGGCCCACACCAAGGTCAGGAATCGGGAGGTGCTACACAGAAGCTCAGGGGGATGATCAGCAGAGCTTTTCCTAGTCCAGGGAATCGGTGCTGGGCATGGCTTGCCCCGCTGGGCTTCCCTGGACATCTTACAGGCTAGATCTGTCATAATGCTGCGTAAAGCCAGCACCCACACTCAATTCTGCTTGAAATCACAGCTTCTGGATTTACTTTCTTTTCTAACAGTGTGTCCAACAGTGGTGTGCTTAAACCCTGGCCCTGAAACAAGATTTAAAAAAAAAAATTTTTTTTTTACTTCAGTACCCCCAGAGGTACCAAGTGAGTTCTCGATCACTTTTCCAAAGACCCTAGATGGAAGAACTGTTTTCCTGTGGGTCTTGTCATGGTTTTAAGATGATAATGCATAGTGGGGAGGTGTCAAGGATTATTTCTCGAAATCCAAAATGTATTACCAGTCACACTGTAGCTGATGACAGAGTTCCGGAAAGGGTGTGGCTTAGAGAAATAGAAATTAGGCAAGGGGTTTCCTGCAAAGCCAAATGATCCAATTTTTTTTTCTGTCCCTTGGAAGGCCAGTGAGTCCCCAAAATAGAAATGAAGCTCCCTAGGGCTGGCTTCAGTCATACTGCTGGATTGCTAACTGCTGACATGTGTTTTTAGGAAGATTGTTGCTAGTGGAAACAGCTTCAGGCAAGTGGCAGCACCCAAGATTCTCATGTGACCCCTGCACAATTTCTGGAGGAACATAACTTTACCAAAAACAATAAATGAAATCTCACATCCGTATGTTTCAGTCAAGTTCAAGGGACTATTTTATTGGCCTGAGACCCAGACTGAAATAAAATTTTTTTAAATATTTGGTCAACATTATAAAATGAAAAAAGTAGATAATAGCTGCTCAAATCGGGCACCCACCTACAAAACAAATAATAATCTACCACTTAAGTCACAGTTTGTATTTCAGGTTACTTGATTTTTCAGTAAAATGTGTCAACGAGCATATTCTTCAAAATAGGAAGCCAAATGGCAAATGGTTGGATAAACAGAAAATTAAGGGATTGGTCTGCAAGCAAGCAAAGGCCATTAAAACCTTATGCGCTGTAGACACAGCCTTTGAGCCACACTTTTTCTTGCACTGGACTCATGCATAGAACAATTTGGAATACAGAGACTACAGATATGCATCTGACAGCACACTGGGCACATGTATTATGTTCCTTGTTGCTAAAGTGTTCGGCAAGATGTAGTTCCTTTTGTAGTAGTGTTCAGAGGGAGGTAAATAATGTCAGACCATTGGGCTCTGCCCAGTGGGGCAATAACTTTCATGCTAAGCTCATCTGTAGAGGATATGTTTCCATAGTTCCTGTGAAACTTATGTGGAATTTGAATGGCTGTTGAAGGACACGCCAAGGAGGGAAGTGTGGTACAAAATAATTTCCCATCAACATTGCTTTGTGTCATAGGAATCAAAGTATGAAAATCAGGAGACAGACTTAAACCCACAAGGCTTTATTCCCAGCTGAAATCTGGGTTTACCTTGACAGAACAAGGTGATGAGAAGCATCAGGATGTTGAAAACTGGGCCCCCAGATATCTCTGTGGAATGCATTAACTCTCAGCTAATGCTCTAGAGAAAGAGCTTTGTAGCTCACCCCAAATGACAATTAGCATCACTCATCAAAGAAAGCACAGGCACGCTCACTTTATGGGAAAGCAGCGAATGCTCGTGAGAGGGAGATGACTGACTTGAGTACCCCTGGAAAGAAATTAGCCCACACGGTGTTTATGAAACACTTGATTTACACCCTCGTGGCACTAACTTGGCATCATATCGAGGGGAAGGATTGGCTTCCTAATTTGAGATCATCTGTGGAGGAAGTAATGAAGTGGGCCCGAGGTGTCGGGGAAGAGGGAGCACGTTATTTCAGACGGAAATGATCGCATTCCTTTCTCACATCTCCCCAGATCAGTCCGTGAGAGACTTGCATCTGGGCCTCATTAGCCATCCAGCGCGCGGCCTCCAGCTAGCAGCGGAGGCGTCTACACTACCCTCCTTTCCTCTGCATTGTTTCCCACGACCCTGAGCCTTATCACAACCTGGGTGTGGCCACCAGGGAAATGCTATTTGGCTCCTTACAGAACAGGATGGATTCCCTATTCTGTCTGCATAGGCCAGGCAGTCCGGATGTAGGGGATGTGAACATCTGTGTTTTAATAGGGGTTTACTTGAGACAGTCCCCTTCTATTCTGGGAAAATTCAGAACTGTATCTGAGGATGTTGCCTCCAGTTATGCTCAGAACCCTGCTGTATTCCGGGTTCTTGTCAGGTTGGCCTAGGAAGGGCAGGCAGGTGAGGCAGGAATGCGTCGATGTGACAGAATTCGTTTCGTCATGAAAAAGAAGTCTCTCTGGATTAAGCCAGAGGAGGTTTGTGCCCCATAAATTACCACCCAAGGCTGATCACGCTTGAGGTCATGTGACCAAATAGCGCCTCATCTAACTTCACTCCCAGCACCCCTTGCCCCATGCGAAGGCCAAGGCTTATGTTTCAGACCTGCCTCCTGCCCTGCTGCCTTTGCAGTTTGTCACAGCAGAGAGCCAAAAAGGCACGTATTGTTTATTGTTCCTTATAGTTAGAGTACCACATAACAGTGTGGGGAGCATTTTCAGGCTGGTATCACCCTGTCCTTTTCTACTAAAAGCATTGTGGAGGTAATTAAAACGTATTGTGGTATCCCCCCTGTTTTGAGAAGTGGGTGTTTTGGCTCTCAACTCAGGCCTGGGCTCTGAAACTTACAAGTTGTGGATGTTGCACAAGTCGTTTAACCTTTCTTCTCTTCTTTCCTCATCTCCAGAGGGAATATGCTAAGAGTACCCACCTCATAGGGATGCTGTGTGGATTAAACAAAGTGAAGCAGTCCCCATGGTGACTGGCACATAGTAAATGCTCGGATAAATAAATGCTACTCCATTTGCTATTACCAAGGCAGGTTGCAAAATGTTTGACTCAGGTAACCCTTTGAGAAGAGAGTTGTCTTTGCTTTTGAATTCTTTAAGACATTTGTACCTACAAAGGGGAGACTGCATTAAATGATCTGGGTAGGGTAGCTTTCAGCTCCACTGTTCTCATCAGTTCTGACCACAGGGGTGAAGGAGGAAGGCTGCACATAAGACATTGTGCAAGGTGCGTGCAAGAGCTCCATAAATGGTACTTCTAGCTGTTGTTATCTGTTATCTTGATCATTAGGAAAGGAAAAGGCAAATGGGAAGAAAGTAAACAGATACTCATCACCTTCTATGTGATAGCACTCTGCTAGGTGTTTCTACATTTGTTACCTTCCATTCCCCTCACTCACCCAGCCCCCAGTGAGGTGAAATGGTGTTGCCTCCGTTTTTCTGATGAAGTGATTTATTCAACGTCACACAGCAAATAAGTGAGCTGAAATTTGAACTCGGATCTGATTCCAGATTCCCGGAAAAACTGTAGAAATATGCAGTTCCTTGCCTGTCCCCTCTCCCTTACCCCACTTTCCAGCAGCTTCCCTCCTGTGGGCCATGCTGAAGCTGGCATAAATTTCAAAAACAGCTCATTCTTCCTGCTGGACAGGCCACAAGTAAGATGCATCATAATTAGCTGTGTCTGATTGCCCTCCTGTTGTCCTAAGCTGTAGCCCCTAATTGTACGGTGGTGGGGGTTTTGCTACGGCTAGTTTTGTCATTTTGACAGTTTGCTAATAAAAGGTCATCACAGGTACAGAAGCACTCTGATTTACATATGGCAAGTAAAAGGGCATTATGGGAAGTCAGCATCCAAGGTAGGCCTGTGCATTCGTTGCTATTGACACCCATGCTGAGATTCCATAATTGACAAGAAATGCTATTATTAAGCAGGTCTGTTGAGATAATTAGCACTCAGGGTTGCATTTTTAATCGGACTTGAGTCAGATAATTTATCACAGCAGTAGCAAGCTGTCAGGGTCACGCAATAAATACTCATTAAGGCTGAATAAAGATTAACTGCAGGCTGAAAGAAAATTAGGCGAAGTAGTAACATTTGATTTCAATATTTACAGTGCTAATTTGGACTGATATTGGCAAAAAGATCAGATCCCCAAATTGAGCTCATTTATGAAGGAAAAAGGGAAGGGATGCTATGTTGAGATGCCTGAGTGGGAATCTTTTTAAAGCTTGAAATCTTATTCCTAATTGATTGCCAAAAATATTAATTTTGAAAGGCTCATTTGGTGCGGCTATTCTAGGAGCTTTGGTATCTCTGCATTAATAAGATGACAACTCCAAACAGAAATTGTGCATCTTGAAGGTGTGCCTAATTTGTTAACATTAGTCAGATACTGCACTTTTAATTTAATGCAACTCACTTGTCTTTGTTCATACATGGGCAGTTTATGGCACTTAAAGTTAATTAAAAACACCTACCATTAAAACATGCAACATCTTTAAAGAAAAAAGGAAGTCATTTCAGGCCACTATATTACCAGGCCAAGACATTTATGTACTTGGTTATAATTTACAGTATACTAAAGATAGGGAACCAAATGAGAACATTAGTATTTATGAATACAGTAAATTTTATTGACAAAACCAGTGTAAAAGGTCAGATACAGAATCCACAGTAAATGTGCAGTTTGTTTATCGGACTGAGAGGCTTAGATTTTAATGGAAAATTAATTTTAAGGGCTGCTGCGTTGGTGTAAAACCCTTCTGATCAGAGACCCAAGACCCAGGCAGCCTCCGCCCAAGTACGCCACCCACCCAAGATGCAGCAGTCAGTCGTTCTTGTGGACTGATTGGCATCTCAGTGCTTCATCAGACTTGAGGGATTTCAGCCAAATCAGCAGCATTATCAGAGAGCTTTTGTTCAATGCCTAATTGTGCCTGTGGTCGTTCTCTGTGAAACCATGCAGGCTGACTGCTGAGACGGCATCTGGGCATGTGTGTGTGCTGTGTTTTGGAAATGCAGGCTGTAGAATAAGATGCATTACACCGAGGCAGAAGGACTCTGAGGTGAGTCTGGGTCACAGGGTGCATGAAGGAGCTAGAGGTCAGGAGGTGCCAGGGTAAGGCTGATCACGGGGAGTGGCAGGGAGAGCACACCCACCACCACACCGCCGTGAGCCAGCCCTGCGAAAGATAGGAGAGCAGAAAGCTGTCACCTTCTTCACCAGCCTTTCCCAGGAACTTATCAAAACTAAACATGAAGAGGCCTTCGTGTTCCAGGCTTACTGAGAATGGTACCAGGGGGCATGCTCAGGGCTGGCGCAGCACTCTGTAGGGAGCAGGTGAGAGGAGGGCAGCGGGCAGGAGCCAGGTTTCTTCTTCCCAGAAGACAGGGAGCTGCTCACTGCTGTGCCGGGGCTCCTGGCCAACACCTGCAGTCTGTCCCTGCTGCCTGCCTCAGTCCTCAGAACCCTCCTCACTGGCCACGGCAGCCGTGGAATGGTTTTCAACCCCTGTTAGCAAGTGGCAGGGTCACTTACATGCAAAGAGGAAAGCAGAGCCCCAGATTCCAATGTGTTCATCCCAATAAACATCATGTGTAGACCCCGTGATGAGAACCAGGGAGTGAACACCATCTGAATTCTGAAGGGGTTTCTCATGAAGTGGAGAGACAGACCATGAGTGAGTGTGTTATAAAACCAGTCTCCCTATTGCGAGTGCCCAAGAAAAGCAACACGTTAGGGTTGCTGATGGCAAGGTGGCATTTGGCTTGTGGCCTTACACACAGGATCTTCCCCCTCTAGGAGATCACCACCATTTCTTCCCTACACTGGCTCATTGCTGAAGTTGCCATCAGAGGGGCGTGGAGAAGGAAAAAAGCCTGAGGCCATGGGTAACTGGCAGGTGGGACAGGGCACAGGGGCCATCTCACCCCAGGGGCACACAGCTCATCCCCTTCTCTCCAGATCCAGGGGTCTCTAAACCTGGCTTGGGGCCCTCAGAGTACTGGGGGTATGGCAGGACCTGGGAACCACACCCTGCAAAGGAAGCAAGGCCTCCCTCCTGTCCTGTTGCCTCCCCTGCCACAGTGCTGCTTCTCAGCCTGCTACTCAATCCTTCCCACCCCCAGCTGTGATTTCCACCTATTTTAGCTTAGCTGACTGTCAGTTCATCTTTGCTGAGCTGTGAGATAACTAAAGGTTTTCTTTCTCCCAGGAGTTTTGATATTTTAAGCAGAGAATTCCTGATAACAAAACCATTCCTAAAGCCCCAAGTAATGAACCTCTAACCATATAATTTTGAAGCAGGAAGGTTTGCTCTGTGCTCCATAGACCTCATGGCCAGCTGCTACTTGGCTCTGCAACACAAGGTGTTTTAGAGAAATGGCCCAAGCTTCAGATTTCTTGCTAAACAGTGATGGTGGCAAAAGCGGCATCAGTCATGGAAACACATGAGAGCCATTCTCCCTGAAGGGGGCAGAAATCAGTATTTTCAGTTCTTTAAAACAGAACCATTATGGCCAGGCATGGTGGCTCACATTTATAATTCCAGCACTTTGGGAGACCGAGGCGGGTGGATGGCTTGAACTCAGGAGTTTGAGACCAGCCTGGGCAACATGGCAAAACTCCATTTCTACAAAAAAAAAAAAAAAAAAAAAAAGCTATTCAGGAGGCTGAGGTGGGACAATTGCTTGAGCCTGGGAGGTAGAGGTTGCAGTGAGCCATGATCATGCCACTGCACTCCAGCCTGGGCAGCAGAGCCAGACCCTATCTCAAAAAATCATTAAAAGCAACCAACCAACTATTAACAATAATGGCTACTACTTATTGAATAGTTATTACCAGGCACCATTTGAAGCACTTTGCGTTGCATTCATTCAATCCTCACAACTGTATTATTCCCATTTCACACATGAGGTAACTGAGGCACAGAGATAATTACCTTGCCCAAGGCTGTAGCACCAGTGAGGTGTGAAGCTGAGGTTAATATGCCCTGGACCTCATGGAATTGCTACAGGACAAAGAGCTAGTCAATAGATGAATGGGCCAGGATAGAGAAACAGATTTTCAGAGGATTGTAACATAGACACAGATGCTTTGGTGTTTTGTTTTTGTTGTTTTGTTTTTCCCAGGGAAGAGGTAATGTTGGAAAGTTAAGAACAAAACAAACCATGCTCCTGGATACAATATAACCTAAGCTTTCTGAAGAGAAGGGGACACAAAATAGCAGGGCTCATTTGAGGATGGATGTTACCATTCATTTCAATAGATAATCATGAAACTTGGAAGAGCCTTTCAAACATAGAGATTGAGTCAGGTTGTGAAATTGTTAAGAATTTGACCACGAAAGTGTTTGTGATAGAAAAAGAAAAATGGAAGTAACCAAAATATTCTTCAGTTTGAGATTGGTTCAGTAAATTGAGTGTATCCATCCTGTTTAAAACCATGAGGTAGATCTGTATGTGCTGACCTGAAAAGATGTCCAAGATCTATTGCTAAGTTTAAGAAGAAAAAAAAGTTGCTAAAGAAAATGCACCAAAAAATGCAATCCGGAGTATTTCCCAATAACTGACAGTGGCTGTTGGGATAGGACTGTAAGAATTTCCCTTTTTTACAGTATCAATAATCCTGTGATGTTTGCATTTTTATGGAAAGATATGTTGCTTTTGAATTCCAAAGAAAGAGATAGAAAACAAGTTTAAATGGTTAGTTCTATTGACTCAGGTATAAGATTTCCTAATGGAATATAAAGCTTTTTCATAGCATATTGATTCTATTGTTATACATCCATCCATAAAACCAAGAGGGAACACTGATTGCTTAATTTTTTTTCTTGTTTATAAGCAATAAACCTATTCTACAGGTTTTTGAGTGTTTTCGAATCAATAATATATTTATTTTTCAATTAGCACATATGCTCTTAAAGGAGAGGATCATATTTTGGTTATCTCTAAGCAAACCAGAATAAGAGGATGTCATGGGAACATCCTAAAGGCAAAAGTTCAACAATACTAATGGCAACCGTCTCTATTGAGTCATTGCTATGTACTTCATTTAATCCTCACAACAGCCTGATGGAGGAGCTATCATACTGGTCATCATTTTCCATTAAAGAAAATAGGCAGAGCTAGGGTAAACAATGTGCACAGAGCTAGTAAGTTGTAGGGGGAGGTTTCAGACCCTGTATATGAGTTAGTCTTGTGGAGTCCCTTTTAAACATTAAGCCTATGTGCTTGCTTGAGGAGTAAATGTTGTGGACATAAGAGCTCTCTTCATAATGCACAAATCTCTTTGGTTTGTAAGATATATACCAAGAAAAGTAAATTTGGCAAGGCTTTGACAACTCTAGTTGACACCAAGCAATAGAAGTGCATGAAAAAAAACCTAACACTGTTGGCAAAGCCTCACAAGAAAATTTAAGGATGAGTACAATGCTTATTTAGAGAAACAAATAGAACAAAACTAAACATTAAAACTGTAAAGCCCAAGCACCTATTTAACTTGCTGTGTAATGGGATACTTAGAGTCAGCAAGCATGTCTGTGATTTCAAATATTTGGCTATGATTAAAGCAGGAAAGGGTATAAAAATGTGTTTAGCTGGACCATGGAGCTCATTCTGGAGGGGATAATAAACAGGGAATCTTTGACAACAGCAAATAAATCAGAACATGTAAATAGAAAGTCTGGCCTTACGAGCCGTTTTATACCATCGACAGGCAGGATAGATAATCAGGATAGACATGGGAGAGCATTTTAATCTTTACTACCACCATCTCACGTCGAAGTAAACAAATGGACAAAATAAAGCTGAAAGCTTATGTACTCTTTCAGGAGTACTTTGTCCCTGAGTTTGTGCATTGGATATAACCATGTAGCATGCAGAGAGTATGTGCTGAGCTTACCTTAGAGAGACTGCATAGATGTGTAAATAAAAAATAAAAGATTGTTGGGTAGCAATAAGGCCACATTTTTATTGTAGCATTTACACTGTGTCCACTGCACTCACAAAGAAACTCACTAATCCAGTTGAAGCATGTTGGTATAGACGCGTATGAGGAAGAGAGTTGGCCAATCTGGATTCCACTGGCAGCTGTAGTAGGCATGTTGTGGAAGACCATGCTAGATGAAACTGTTAAAGTAAGTGGTGGTGGTACTTCTGGTCACCAGAGAAAGCATGTCCTCTTGGCAAGCATATATTTTTTCACACTTAGTTTTTCTTCCAGGCTCTGCCTGACTTCTCATTCTTTGTGTCATCTCTCTTTTCCCTAAAGTATTCCCTAAAGTAAAGGGGAAGAAAAAATCTTTTCTTGTTCTTTAACAACGTTTTTAGGAAAAACAAATGAAGAATGATGGTTGTTGCTTTAACAATAGCGTTTCTACTTGCAGCTGTTCTTGTTTTGAACTTCCCAGGGAGGTGGCATGGAAAGTGGAACCAGGGCTGGGACTAGGGCAAGGCACACAAGGTACTGGGAGTGAGCACCCTCTTCACTGGGGCACTCCAAGTACCTCACTCCTCACCCTAGTCCTGGCCCTGCATGGAACTCTGGGCAACCCAGCTCCTGGTCCCACTTCTGCTGCTGTGTGTCCTCACCAACTTGTCATTGTTTCCCCCTTCAAAATTGGGTAGAAGAGATTTGCAAACTACAGGATCACAGAGGCTGTGGATGGTTTATTTTTGTATATAAACAATACCTTCTATTTTGCTGGGGGCTAGCAATTGCGAACTATTCAACTGAATGTAACAGCTTTGTAGATATAATTCACATACCATACATTTCACATATTTAAAGTGTATAACTCATTGGTTTTAGTATATTCACAGCACTGTGCAGCCATCAATACAACGTAGTTTTAGAATATTTTTGTCATCTCTCAAACCACGTACACATTAGTTGTCACTGCCCATTTCCCCACTTTCCCAGCTCCTGGAAACCACTAATCTACTTTACTCCTTTATAGATTCTGGATTTCATACACGTGGAATCGTATGTGACCTAAAGTGTCTGGCTGCTTTCATTTAGCATGACATTTTCAGGGTTCATCCATGTTGTCACATATGTCAGTACTTTGTTTTTATTGCCAAAGAATGTTCTTGTGTATGAATATGGCATATTTTGTTTATTCATTTCTCACTTGAGGTACAGTTCCATTTTGAGGATCCGCCAACTATTTTCCAAAGCAGCTGCACCGTTTAACATTCCCACCGACAATGGGTGAGGATTCCAATTTCTCCACATCCTCACCAACACTTATTATTGTCTGTTTGATTATAACCATTCCAGCAGGTGTGAAGTGGAATCTCGTTTTGATTTTGATTTGCATTTCTCAAATGACTAATAATGTTGAGCATCTTTTCAAATGCTTATTGGCATTTGTATATCTTCTTTGGAGAAATAACTATTCAAATCCTTTGCCATTATTTAATTGGGTTATTTATGTTTTTATTGTTGAGTTGTAAGTGTTCTTTTTATGTTCTAGATACAAGTTCATTATCAGATATAAAATTTGCAAATATGTTCTCCTATTCTGTGGGTTGTCTTCACTTACTTGACGATATCATTTGCAACACTAAGGTTTTAGTTTTAACGAAGTCTAATGATCTAGTTTTTTCTTTTGTCACTTGTGCTTTTGGTGTCATATCTAAAGAACCATTGCCTAACCCAAAGTAAGGAGGATTTATTCCTGTGTTTTCTTCTAAGAGTTTTATATATAGTTTTAGCTCTTACATTTACATTTAGGTCTGTGATCGTCTTGGTGTATGAGTTCATTCAACTGAACTTTGAACCTTGCAAAATGATCCTTTCTGTAAATTGGATTGATTCCCCCCCGCCAACCGGTGGGATATGGAGCCAAATATAAGTGCTCCAGAGGCTACCGCCAAGGTGTACCATCTGTCAAACTGCATTTATCATAACAATCTGGTACACTGTAATATATATGTTTTATATATAATATATATGGTGTGTGTGTGTGTGTGTGTGTGTGTGTGTATGGTAAAATGAAAAATCTTCACTGGTTTTCAACCTTCATTTAGTTTTTATTGCTACTGAAATGCCCTTTAGGTGGTGCTATTGCATTTTCTCTCTTTTTCTTCCTTTTGGCTTTAAAAATCAGAGGGTTTACATCTTGCTTTGGGAAGCCACGTAATTTACTAGAGAAAAGCCTTTCACCAAAGTAGAAAACTAAAAGAACTGCATTTAGATCACATTTACCTGATATGGCTTCTCCAGTTGAAATTCTTGAAGACATTACCCAATGAGTATCCTTCTCCAACTGGGTTATTTTGAATGTGCACCCTAACTAACAAATGAGCATACTGGCTTCTGAGAACTGGTTGCTCAACTGTAAGATCTCCATGTGGAATTAATGATCATTTCCAGCTCATACTCTTTCAACTTCCATGCGGCTAATTAAAAAGTAAAACTTTCAAGTGGTTGACTTCCTAAATGGAAATGCATTCTTTATGTTGGCTGTTTGCAAAATGCCTCTTCTGTTAAGAAACCTGTGTACAGTTTTTACATCTCATTTCCTGGATTATCTTTCCTGTGCCAACTCACAGTGTGGGACATTAGGAAATGGTATGCCTTTTTTTTTAACCACTTAAAAAATTCCCAGGAAGGTTTTTTTCCACTCCAACCGCCTTCCCATTATGTTCTGCAGTCTGCCAAGCTTGCCAGAACTCAGCAGGTAGCCCACATGGTATGCATGTCTGTGTGAGAAAGCTCCCCTGATGTGGACAAGATGTTAGTTGTAAAATGAAGCCAACATCTTGTCCACAAGTGTGCAAAAATACAGTATATCCACAAGCAACAAGGCCTTAAAGAATATTTAGCCAAATATGGCTTACTAAAATTACTCTATTGTTGTAAATGTGATTCAAAGATCAAAACTGCTAAATCTAGAGAAGAAAATCTATAGCCAAACAACCTGTTTTGTTGGCAGCTTTTCAAAAACACAAAACATAGTAATATTTATGTGTGTTTTTTGTAATAAACTGGAGAGTCCCAAAGGAGGGCCTAGGAAGAATTTTACTGTAGACTATTTCCTACTGCAGAAGCAGCTCTGCTCATTTGCTAGAGCTTATATTTCAGTCAGTTCTTACCCTCTCGGTGCTTGGAGTATTATTTTGGGAAAATCTCTGCTTAGCAGTTATTGGTCAGCTAGTGATTGTTTGCTATTTTTGAATTCTCCATCTGTATTCAAAATGCTCATATCACATCACATATCCATTTAGAATATAGATTGAATGTTGTCTTTATTAAGCCCTCCACCCCTAATTTCAGAGCATTATTTTAAAAATGTTTAATCATCTTTGTCCTGCTTTTACCAGGAACATCTATACATCACTGAGCCCATTTTCCTCCGTTGGAAAATTGAATTAATAATACCCATTCCACAGAGCTGTTTATAATGTCCATCCCGGTAACATTTATAAAGCATCTCCTGGCCTGCCTATATGCTCAGGGAATGACAGCCATCGTTACCCAATCTTATATATCATCTTTACACATGTCTGGTGCAGCCCTTTCATATTTATACACAATATCAAAAACATCCTAAAGAAGCATTAAAAAATTATATATATGAAAAAGTATGTAAGCCTTAAAGCTAGAAGAAAAGAATCATTGTTTTTCAGTAGCCTATCCACACATCTAAATAGTTCTAAATCTCTTCAGCTTATAGGTTTGCAGGAGTGTGAGTGAGGAGTCTGTTGAATATCATCACCAAGTTCATTTTCACATCTTGAAAGACTTTGTTTTTTGTCTTCAGTCTCGGTTTACTTCTAGCTGTCATTATTTAAATAAAAGATTAGTTTGCAGTAAATGGATATACATTAAAATGGTTTGGGATAAACGATGTGTAACTAAAACCTTCATTTAAAGTCTTTCTTTTTAAAAGTCTGTATTTCATATTGCGAATCATAAATTTATTTATTGTTTCCAGCTGATTGAGAGCACAAGATGTACCCTCTCTTCCACCTGCACCTAGATTATGGATGACTGTGTCTGTGGCTTTACATAGCAACAGTCCTCATAAAGTATTACATTATGATGTGGGAGCACCTATCAAACACCAATATTTTTCTCAACTGTGACAGGCTATAGAGCCAAGATTATGCTACTTCAAACAGCATTCTCATTATACATGGATTTACACACAACACATGCCTCCTTTCATCCCCAGTTGGACTTGAGAACAGTTGGGGGAAATGTCTTAGGTAACTTACTGCCTTAGTCCTGTCCAACTCCAGATGACCTTCCCAAACCTTGGGTTTCTCTTTCTTTCCTTTCTCACTCTCCATACACATAAAACTCTTCTCTGTCTTTACCCCCTTTTCCTTTGGCTTATTTCTCCAGTCCCCCAAACCTCGTTTTTTGAAAAAATTAAAATAGCCCATACTATTAGTTTATCAAACGAGTTCCTGCTCAGGACTGAGCCCATGATGAACCAAGGAGAATTCTTTCCAAGTACATTCAAGAAGTCACCCAAACCTGATTTTTTTATTTTTTTATTTTTTATTATTATTTTTTTTCGAGACAGGGTCTCACTTTGTCACTTAGGCTGGAGTGCAATGGTGCAATCTTGGCTCACTGCAACCTCCGCCTCCCAGAGTCAAGCAATTCTCCCAGGTTCGAGCAGTTCTCCCAGGTTCAAGCAATTCTGCCTCAGCCTCCCAAGTAGCTGGGATTACAGGTGTGCACCAACATGCCCAACTAATTTTTTTGTATTTTTAGTAGAGATGGGGTTTCACCATGTTGGCCAGGCTGGTCTCAAACTCCTGACCCTCAGGTGATCTGCCTGCCTCAGCCTCCCAGAGTGCTGGGATTACAGGCATGAGCCACCGCGCCCGGCCTCCAAACCTGATTTTTGCCATCATGTGCAAACACACATACCTTGTTGTGCCAAGGTATCCCAAATTCCCACATGCAGAGTTTATTCTTGTAATGTAATAGTCCTGTGTTTTTTGTTTTGTTATGTTTTTGTTTTTTTAGGATACAGGTTTTAGAGAATGGTTTTATAATTCAACAGTTAGGTTCCTCCACACCAGCAACTGGCAAACTATGACTTGTGAGCCAAATCTGGCCCTCCACCTGTTTTTGTAAATAAGTTTTATTGAAACACAGCCATATTCATATATGTATGAATTGTCTACGGTTGCTTTCACACTGTCATGAGTGAAGTCATTGCAGCAGAAACTCTCTGGCCCACAAAGCCTAAAATATTTCCTGTCTGACCCTTTACAGAAAAAGTTTGCTAACCCATGCTCTACATGTAATCTCATTGTAGATGGCCTTCTGGAAGGCAAAGATGTAATTACTGCACTGAGAAATTCTCCTTTGCCACAAATTTACAGAAAGGACTTGGCCAAGTCATTTAATCTACTTAGATCTAGTTTCACATTCAGTAAAGATGTGATTTTTAACACTGGCTTTTTTTCTGAGAGCAAAGTGATGGGAAAACTTCAATTACTGGTCATATAATACTACTGTCCTGCTGATGGCTGTGTTATATTTAGCATATTGTTTTGTCAACTTATCTCTTCCTTTTTTTAAAAAAAAAATGGCTGTCTATAGGATAAAATTATTTGGAATATTTGGGCTATAGTGGTAAGATATAAATATAGTTTCTTAAAAGAATGCAAAATTTAGATTATATGAACATTTTCTTAGTGGTTGAGCAAAAACCTACAATTTTGAGTTCTTATGAAAGTGTCTAAAAATAACTGAACAGTTTTTTCATGAAGAAAAGTTTAATCTTTCCTTTTTAAAAAATATATCACAAAACCAATATAACTATCAAAAAGTGAACATACTTGTGTTGTATTGCCTTTTCGTATGCTATAAATGTGCCTGTTTTCATTAACCTCAGTGTGACCACTTGCAATGTGTTCTTGGGAGAAAAGGAGGACAAGGTTGGAATGTTCCAGAGATACTGTCAGGGAAAACAGTGGTCAGGTTTGCAATAACATTTTCTCATCTTGTTCTTCGTAGCCATTTTCTTTATATTTTCATGTAAGATACATTTTAGTATTGTAATAACTGTGTTCTGATCAAAAAGTAATATATGTTCATTATAGAAAATGCAGAAAATTGGCCGGGCGTGGTGGCTCACGCCAGTAATCCCAGCACTTTGGGAGGCCAAGGCGGGCGGATCACGAGGTCAGGAGATTGAGACCATCCTGGCTAACACAGTGAAACCCCGTCTCTACTAAAAATACAAAAAATTAGCTGAGCGTGGTGGCAGGCGCCTGTAATCCCAGCTACTCGGGGCTGAGGCACGAGAATGGCGTGAACCCGGGAGGCAGAGCTTGCAGTGAGCCGAGATCGCACCACTGGACTCCAGCCTGGGCGACAGAGCAAGACTCCATCTCAAAAAAAAAAAAAAAAAAGAAAGAAAATGCAGAAAATATGGAGGAAGGGATAGAGAAGGAAATAAATTCTCCCAAAATTTTGCTCCCCAGAGATAACCACTGTTGATATTTTGGGGTATATCTTTCTAGGCTTTTTTCCCACATATATTACATGGATTTTTAAAAATTGCTATTATACTTTCTTAGGAATAATAATACTGCCATTTATTATTTGGCTTCACTTTGCGCTTTGCAACAGCTTAATCACTTAATCCTGACAGCATCCCTCCTGTACAGATGGGATAAACCTCATTTTACCCATGAGAAATTTCACTCAAGAGGTTAAATCTTTTGCCCAAAGTCACACAGCTCATGCCTAAACTCACATTCTTAGGTACTGTATGTACTCTTCTACCTACAAACTTCTGCTTACAGTCAATAAGCTAAAGTGCTTGTAACTGGCAAACTAAGTAACTTCTTTGTGGTTAAGGTTCTATTTAGTAAAAGTGGTTCTTATACCCTGTAGTGAAGGTTTTCATTGAAGATTCCAGGCTGACCCTCACTTTCTTCTGTGAGCCTGGACCTCCTCCACAGGTCGGCCGGACACACTCCCTGGCCTGCTGGCCACCAGATCTTTCAGGGTGGCCGCCACTTCTGCTCCCCTCCCCCTGCTGGCCACAGCACCCGATATGCTGTGGGCATGCCACAGGCCACTGGGCAATGCCTGGCTGCCCACTGGAGCCACCCTACCCTAAATCACAGGGAAATATTTTAACCACTAAATAAATCAGAAACCAGAATATAGCAGCTCCTCTAAAGGAGCTGGCTCCTAGAAGACTGCTTTATTTATTAGTTTTGAAGAGGAGTCCAGAGGGATAAGTTGCTTAGAATACTTTCAGTTGCAAGAAAAGTGAGTTGCCAGTTTAAATCAAATCTTGAACGTGCCCCTCTTGCCCAGGTTAGATTTTGAGCCTGTAGGTGAGCATCGTCCCTGCCCTTCCTGTCACCAACTGCCATGTGCTCTGTTTTTAACTTTTAAGTCCAGGGGTACATATTTTCATATGTACATATGCAGATTTGCTACACAGGTAAAGTGTCATGGGGGTTTGTTGTACAAATTGTTTTGTCGTCCAGGTACTAAGCCTAGCATCCATTAATTATTTTTCCTGATCCTGTCTCTCCTTCCACCCTCCGCCCTCTGACAGGCCCCAGTGTGTGTTATTCCCCTGTATGTGTCCATGCATTCTCATCATTTAGCTCCCGCTTATGAGTGAGGACACGCAGTATTTGCTTTTGTGTTCCTGCGTTACTTTGCTGAAGATAATGGCCTCCAGCTCCATCCATGTGCTTGCTCTGTTAGAAGGCTGTAACTCAAAGATGTTTAAGAAGGGTACTTGCACAATACCTAGGAAGGGCACTAGCAAAGAACAAAGCAAAGAATTCGTGTCCTTGAGAGCATACTATATCAGAACTTAACAAAAGCAAGCTTTTAAGAATTGTGTTTTCTTCTTTGTTAGAAGGCAAATCTAAGATTGACTGTGACATCCCAGTCGTAAAAGGCCTTGCCTGCAATTGGCTTTCCATTGGGAAACCCAATAAAAATTTGTTAATGCAATGTGATTCAAAATTACTATGAAAGTTAAGAATAATAAAGCTGAACCTAAATAAAGTGCTATTAAATGTGTTTGTATCTGCATTAGGCTTAAGCTGCACTGGCAATGAAAAGTTTCTACTTTTCATTGTTCAACAGTTTCAAATGTACCAGAAAATGCTGGCCGAAGACTATTGCCTAACTGAAACCAGATAGGCCCTGACTTCCAAAAGCTATGAGAAGAAAATAAATCCCTCTGCTCAAAATAATCTGAGCATTTTAAGTATAGCCATCACATACCATTTGACACAATTTAGTACAAGTCTCTGTTGCTTTTCAGTAAATATATAATTAAATAAATACAAATGAACTATTCAAATAAAACACAAACATGTTGACGTAAAGTTATATGACCTCATGTTGCATGTGGGCCTTGTAGATTCAATTATTATTTCATTTTATCAAGTACATGTAAAATGAGACGTTTTCATCATAGGGTTCCTGAAAATTGATTTGGGGAAGAAATTCTTGCCTCTAGAATTTGCTCTGACCTTCTTGTAGGATACTAATTAGCATTTGGGGTGATTTAAAGGGTGCTGAGAACTCCTTACCCAAACAGCATTACCCATATCTACCATTATGAATTATTTTTCTGGTAACTTCTCTTCATAGTTCTTTTTTATATTTTTATATTGCAGTATAAAAAACATCTCTTGTGAGATGTTATTCAAATGAGAAATATAGCTTGATGATTTTATGAGGCCCTTGCCCACAAAGGGCTTATAGTTTACTTTAAAAAGCAGAGGGAGGCATTAAAGTCTCACTACTTGTTAAGTACTATATACCAGACACGACTATAAGTACTTTATAGTTATTATATCATTTAATGCGTACAACAACACTATAAGGAAGATACTATTATCCTCATTTTACAGATGAAGATACTAAGGCACAGAGATGTTGAGAAACTTGTCCATTGTCACAGAGAGTAGATGATCAAGCTGGGATTCAAATCACAGCAGAAAGGTTTCGCAGCCCATCCTCTTAATGTTCCTAAGTGACCCTCCCAATAGTGAGAGTTTCTTTGTTCATTTCTTTAGTAAATACTATAAATAGAAGTGCAGGGAAGAAATTGGGATGGGGGCTCCACAGGGGACTCCCAGCTGAGCACGAGAGTGCTGGAGCCACTGCCTCTGGGAATCCTGGGAAACTGAAGGGGGAGACAGAGCAGCTCCTGGATCTCCTGTGCATCCTCGGCTACTCAATTACTCCCTTCTCCCTGTTCCCTCAACTTCTAGAAGATAACAGAATCAGTTTGCAGAAGAAATTCACCCCATTCTTTTGCCCCTGGCAACACCATGAAGATGGAAGGGAGGAGTATGTCTGTCCATACAAAATGAAGAACTCCCGGGGAGATGTTCTGTCCCCTGAGAATCCGCAATGATGTGGTCTAATCCCCTAAAGAAGAGGGCCAGGCTGCTGTTGTCATGATATCAATGCTGTCAATACATACCTGCTTCTAGAAACCTTACCTCTTTGTTGCCTCCTGCCACTACACTTGGACTCTGCCATACCTCCAATCCCCAACATGGAAGGAACTAGGAAGAGCCCCAGCCTGAGAGGATTCTTGAACTCCTTGTTCAAAAGAAGTGCTGTCTGTCAGCCATTCAGTGCCTCCATTCCTCAGTGTCCTTGTCTGTAAAATGAGTCTTGTAATATTCTTTTTGTCTACATCATTGACTTTGCTGTGAGAATCATGCAACCTTTGTATTGACAAATATTTGTGGAGTGTGTTCATACGTTGAAGGCAATGAATGAGAGATGACAAAATAGGCTAGAGTGCTGATATGGTGACTTTTTCAAATTAGTAGAGCACCTATATGTTCTTAGAAGAAAGTCTGATGTCTTCTTGACATGCACAAATTACCCAAGAACCCAGTGGTTTGCTCAGAGTCAAAAAGGTCAGTCTTGCTTTATAGATGTTAAGGAAAAAGTGCGAGCCAGGACCTGAATGGCTCTTTTTTACCATCTCCCTTGTACTGTGTTGCTCTTGAAGGTATGTCCTGCCAGTTCCAAGGATTAGCTGCTATTTGGGGGGTTTGCAGGTCCATTTATGGCTCACACCATGGTAGATCCTCATGTGGGCCTCTCTTCACATCTTTGGTTCATAATTGTACTCTCAGCCATGATTTCCCCGAACCCAAGTACTGTGTCCAGGAAGATGGTTACAAAGGAGTTTCTAACTCATCATATACTCTTCCCAAACCAGCCTTCCTCTCCATCTTGAGCCTGTCCTCAAGATGTCCTGTCTATCTTGAGCCTGTCCACACTCTGCCTGCCCTAATGATAACATCACTCCCCTTTGGAGACTCCCTTATCATTCATGCAGAGTGGTTCACTTCCTTCCAAGTATTCAGCTCTGCATACCACAGGGGACTCTCCAGGCTAGCCATGGTGAGGTTTCTAAGGTTTTTAGTACACCTTTCTTTGTAACTACGGAGGTATCATTCAAGTGGCTTCCCAGAAGAAATGTGATCTGCATCCAGGTGACCTCAATAGAGATTCCTAGTCGTAGGGAGGGGCTGCCATGATTTTTAAGAACTCCTCCGTTGGGCATTTTGCTTACTCTGCAAAAGACGCATAATACACAACATACCAGAACGTATACATCCAAATGAATATTGGCCTTGGGCTGGGCACATGACTCATGCCTGTAATTCCAGCACTTTGGGAGGCTGAGGCGAGAGGATCCCTTGACGCTGGGAGTTCGAGACCAGGCTGGGCAACATAGCAAGAGCCTGTCTCTAGAAAAAAATTAAAAATAAAATTAGTGGGGCATGGTGACCCATGCCTGTAGTCCTAGCTACTTGTGAGGATGAGGTGGGAGAATCACTTGAGCCCAGGAGTTAGAGGCTGCAATGAGCTATGACTGCCACTGCACTCCAGCCTGGGCAACAGGACGAGACCCTGTCTCTAGAGAAATAAATGAATGTTGTCTTTTAAAAAAGTACCACATTGGGGGATGTTTACCAGACCTATTTCAATGACTCTACCGTTGCTCAAAATATGTTTTCAGCTGCTTTTTTGGAATGGCCTTCAAAGATAATTTCCAATCTCATGAAAGGCTGAGATTCTATTTAGCTTCACCTTATTTGTTTTGGGTAAGTTTTTGCTGTGTGGTTTTTACTTTAAGGGGTTCTGGGAGCTGAATTACCTACTTTATTCTCCAAACTTGACTACAAATGGCCTTTGGCTCTTCAGTGATAGTTACCACCCTTAGTGATCTTCCGTAGAAGTCCAGGTATTTTCCAAAGGTGTTTTCAATAGGAAGTCCAAAATATTTTTGAGTAATAAAATGGCAGTGCAGTAGAATAAGTACATATATCCCCCTAAGATGGCAGCATTAAAGGGAATAACCCTATTTTTAAAAATATATGTCTGGCATTTGTCTTTAGCTTGATTGTAGTCAGTCACTGTGTGTTGGTAAAGCACTGTGCTCACGATGGATGTCACTGTTGTGTTCCAAGGGATGCTAGACTTGTGTTTACTTAGAGAGAAACTAACTCACCATTGTCTTAGCAGAAAACAAATTAAAGCAGCTTTATGCGGATTTGCCCAGAGAATGCACACATTAGCTTATTGGATTCATAAAAATGAGAAGAAAGTTTTAATGGCATTCATTTTTCTAGGTACCTTCATATGACAGCAAATTGAAATAGCATTAGCTGCCTTCTTGCTGGCTTCAAATTACAGAATGACTCAGTTGTCTAAATAATCATTTTTAAAAATCAGCCCCTTTTCTGACTTTCCCATGAGAAGCAGCTTTAGAAGAATGAAAATATACTTCATGGGTCCTAATTCATTTTCTCATTCACTTAACTTTGTGAGAGATTGTGAAAAGTTTTTATGCTCTTATTGTAGTGAACAAAAATTGTATGAAGTGTTCAGTTTCTGAAATACCTAATTGTCAGAGCATTTCTGAATTTGGCTGCAGACAAATAGTCAACATTGTCCTTAAGGGCCTATTAAGATTGTGAGCTGGGCGCACTGGCTCACGCCTATAATCCCAGCACTTTAGGAGGCCGAGGCGGGTGGATCATGAGGTCAGGAGTTCAAGACCAGCCTGGCCAAGGTGGTGAAACCCCATCTCTACTAAAAATACAAAAATCAGCCGGGCATGGTGGCGGGCGCCTGTAATTCCAGCTGCTCGGGAGGCTGAGGCAGAGAATTGCTTGAACCCGGGAGACAGAGTTTGTAGTGAGCCCAGATCGCGCCACTGCACTCCAGCCTGGGCGACAGGGCAAGACTCGGTCTCAAAAGATTGTGATACAGCTGCCAGAGGAAAAAATGATCATGAAAACTGTCCCACCATTTTCAGTCCCCATCCCCATCCCACAAGAATACAGTAAAGGTGGCATTTCTTGTGCCCAAGTATAAGGCCCACTCACAATTTGTGAGTGAACGTTAAACAGCACTTCATACTCAAGCTAATTCATTTCTGTTTCTTCCATTAACCCTGGACAAGCCCATCCCTGCCAGATGGGTTGCATTTTACATCTCCCTCAGTCTCATAGTGCTCAAAAATTGGTTCAGGCCTTTCTCGGGTTTAAGGTTAGCCACTAAATCATGTCACTGTGGTGTTAATTTCCTTCCCTGTGCTGAGGATATGCAAATACATTTGGCCTAATCCTCATCACCTGTCCTCTCTTAGTGTGCCAAGTCTGCAAGCAGGCGTTGGTGGGACAGGGCTGGGGGACTGCAGGGGGAATGGAGCAAGAGGAATGACTGTAAATGTTGGCGGCGCCAGCCCAGTCGTGCTCCCATCCGTTGGCAGCTCAGCATCTGCTGGGAAGTGTGCAGTTCCATCCAGTCAGCCATAGCCTCCCAGTAGGAGATAAGCCGGATGAAGGAGGCTGAGTCTGGCAGCGGATTCCAGGCCTGATAGAATAATGTCTGACATTCAGCTCTGCAAAGTTGGGATAGAGTGTGTGGAGACAATCCCACAGGAGCTACCAGCTGGCCTGTTTTAACTTTGGCTGTTGACAGTTCATGCTGAGAGCACTTGTTTCTGAATTCAACAAATCTGGAAACTCGACGTTTTAATTTCGGGTTTTCATTTGGAAGAGTCATTTTACTGGAACCCAAACCCTTGCAGACATTACCCTAAGGACATGCTGGTCTTGTCTATACCACTGAGTAGAGGAGACTAGAAAAACCTCCAACACCAAAGGGCTGTCCTTGGGAAAAGCAGCAGTCAGTTATGCCAAACAACCACATAAGGCATGGTCTTAGAATGTCACCAGAGTCCCCAGGGAGCTGCTGAGGCTCATCTGGAGACTGCCACCAACAACCACAGCCTGGGTTCTTGCCTCCAGACCACGGCCTCCTCATAACTCCCTTTGGGTCCTTAAAGAGACCCTGTTAAATGATTAAAATGCTGTGGAAGGAAATTTTAACATATGCAATATCTGATTCTTTTCATCATCATATCACTTCCCATTTTTTCCACTTATCCTGGCTTCTAGGCGAATGTTGATCATAATGTTTTACTGCCAGGGTGAGGAACTTTGAGGAGACGGCTCTGGCACCTCTGTGAGTTGTTAGAAGCATGTATCTCTGGGTGCTCCAGGAGGTTTATGAGTTACCTGGCACAGATTAAACTCAATAAAAGGAAATATTTTGGTCAAATGCTTCCTCTTTTAAATTAATACTCTCTTGACTATTATGAAAAAAAAAACCCACTATTAAAAGCTGTTAGTACTTTTGCTGACTTGAAAATATTAGGAAAAATTTTCCTATTAAAAGTTGTTGGTTATTTTGCTGACTTTAAGAATATTTTATAAGGCCCGGTGCGGTGGGTCACGCCTGTAGTCCTAGCACTTTGGGAGGCCGAGGCGGGCGGATTGCCTGAGCTCTGGAGTTCGAGACCAGACTGGGCAACACGGTGAAACCCCGTCTCTACTAAAATACAAAAAATTAGCCAGACATGGTGGTGTGAGCCTGTAGTCCAGTACAGCTACTCGGGAGGCTGAGGCAGGAGAATTGCTTGAACCTGGGAGGCGGAGGTTGCAGTGAGCTGAGATTGTGCCACTGCACTCCAGCCTGGGTGACTGAGTGAGACTTCGTCTCCAACAAAAAAAGAATACTTTATAACCAACATAAAATGTGGTTCGAAAAGTACCATCTAAATGAAAATCAGACCTTATTTATTTGTTCTGTTTGTCTTCAATGCACTTCCTCATTTTTTTCTTTATGTATTTCTTTCTGTAATGATTTATATCCATTTCATCCAAAAAGTTTAAAACACAATATAAAACGCCTGTAAAAATTTATACTAAGTTCCCTAAAACACTTAAGAAATTCACTGAGTTTTTCTAGGCATACACTTCATTCATTCGAATGAAAACTTGGCTGAGGAAATCATAGAGTTTGTATAACTAACTTCTAATTTCTTCTTCCTTATACCTAGGCTTCTAAAGCCCAGGCGTGATATAAATTCTTTTTTTAAAAAAATATTTTTCTATTTTTTGTAGAGACAGGATCTCACTACATGGCTGATCTTGAACTCCTGGTCTCGAGCAGTCCTACCACCTTGGACTCCCAAAGCACTGGGATTGTAGGCTTGAGCCACCATGCCTGGCCAGAAATTGCATTTTTAAGTGAACAGTTCAGAGCCCTGTATTTTTCATGGATTATTTTAAGAATTACGATGATGAAGATGATATAATCCCTAACGCTGCAACCCATTATGAAGAGTTACCAGGGGCCCACCAAAATTTTGCTATCAAGGCAACATCCCTTAAACAAGTTAACAGAGATGTTCTTTTTCAGTGAGTCTTCTGGAAGAATCGATGCCAGTCTGCCCTTATGACAAACATATTTCTTAATGAGATCTGATTTACGAAGTTTTGACAATTATGCTTTTCCCCTTACTGCCACTTTAAGAAAAATCATGCTGGTAAGCTACACTACAAAACTTCTGGCCTGCAGAGGGCTCTATAATACCATATTTTCCTAGACAACAGTTGTAAGAGGAAAAAAAAAAAAAAAGATACTTGCTGGAAGGGGGAAGGGGAAGCCCAGAGGCTTTATAATGCTTCCAGCAGGCAGTCTGGTTGCAGTCTGGTAAACAGACTAGGAATTGTGGGCAAAGCCCTTTTCCTTGAGTTTTCCACCAACCATGAGATCAGATGACTCTGTCCGGACTCATTACTTTAATAGCCTAGAGCTAGTTCACATAGCAGCAGGAGTCCACCAAAAAGGCATTTAATTATTGAAACTAAAACTGGTACTTGTAACTGCCGATTAGTAGTAGTCAGATTTTTTCAGTATTTCAAGTAATTTATAAAGCGCTTACACACATAAATAGAAAGCTTTAAATGCTGGTATTCCATAAAAAGTAAATAAAATATATTTTTGTGCATTAAGACTTAATTAAGTGGCATGATTTCATGTCACAAATTTAAAACGGGCAGGTGAGACTTGCCAACATTACTACAGCTGTGTTTTACATTAGGAAATTAATTAAAATGGTCGTTTATGCTTTTTTCCACTTACGGGTATTTAGACCTCTCTATTACACCATATATTTTCCCTTCCATCATTATATTATGGTAATTTATCTTAGCAGGTGATATCTTACTCTGCTGCCGGCGGAAGTGGGGAGCATTAGTCAATTGAAAAATTTGTGCTGGGCTACTGAGGCAGATCAGACAGCTGGAGGCACTTCCTGCTGGCCAGGAAAGAAGAGGGTCTTATTCACATGCTCCCCTTTTATCCCATCTTAGCAGAATTTATTTTCTGTTTCACTAGAACAAAGTTTTTTCTGATGTCAGAAAGGGAAACAGAGGAAAGCAGAAAAATGTTTGACACGCCATATGACACATCGTCATATAGACTTAGCTGTTACATGAGACCTTATTTTTGAAGCCAACCTGCTTACACAGTTCACTTATGGAATGTGCAAAACCTAAAACCAATTAAAACATGCCCAAGTGAATAGTTGATATGCAGTTTGTAATGCAAATAAATAATGTCCTGATTTTTTATATATCAAAGCTAAATAAAGACTCCCTTGAGATATCAAGAACAGATCGATCACTCTGTACTTATTTACTGTAGTTATTTATGTTAACAATTATAATAAAATTATGACTTGATGAAGTTTTAACGATGTAAGTAATTTTGCTCCCCAAGAGGCATCAGTTGCCAAATGAAGCTGAAGTTTTAAGGAACGCCGAGGACTCACTGTACTAAAACATCACCTTAGTGCCTTTAATATTGGATGTACCTTACAATAATGTGGATTAGTTTTGGGTCAGGGCCAGGAGCTTTTGGTTCCTCAAACACCAAAGGCACTTCCCTTAAGGCAATCACTCCTGTAAGAGAGTCCCTTTAGCTTGGATTTTAAGGGTAGCAATGAAGGAGGATTCCAAGGCGCAAGCAGTAATACAACTTGCACACAGGGTAAACTCCACAAGTTGTTTATTGTGAAGTTGTTTGGAAACCAGGATTGAATTTGCCTCTACATACATTGTCATTAGTGATATTTAGATTTAGAGCCAGTTCCCAACTAGTACTTTTTGAAATGATTATGTATTAATTATTTAATAAATGGTGCGGGTAGAATTGGACTGCTGGTCCAATCTTCCTTGGTGTTCCAGAGCACTCCTGTAGTCAAATAGCACAAAACTGAGCTTGCTCCTTCCTTTTGTAACCATAAGTCACCCCTCTTTTCTATGACTTCACCCAAGCACATTTGGCACTATTTTATTGATTATAAATATGTTATTTCATGTTGCTACCTTATCATCGTAAAATGCATCCTCATGCTTGTTCTATGTTATCCAGCTCTGATAGTTACATTTTTGACAAGATAAGCAGCTACTGAGCTTTAAGGCATTATAGACATGCTTGCATTTTCAATTTACCTTTGAAAAATTAAATGACTTTTCTTTAACTCTCATCACAGGTTTTAGCATGAATGACTTATGATCTTTATTCCTCATTGGTTTATTTCTCCAAATTTTCCCATTTTAGTTTCTATTCACAATGGGGGGCCAGGTTCAAAATATTTTTCTCTCCTAAGAGCTCAAAAATCATAATTCTTCAAAATATTATTTTACATTTCATGCTAATGAGATAGTCTACCCACCTATGTTGAGCATTTCCTCTCCTAAGAGCTCAAAAATTGTAATTCTTCAAAATATAATTTTACATTTCATGCTAACAAGATAGTCTACCCACCTATGTTGAGCATTTAAAGTTGCCCATTACTATGACCTGTGTTTCACTGCTACCTTCATCACTTAGTAAGCAAGGGACCTTCAGTCAGCCTCTTAACTTTTAAGAACCATGATACTTCGCATGCTTGAAAGCACAAATCTGAAGACAAAGGGCTAGGCCAGATAACGTCACAAAGTTCCATGTTTAGATTATTGGTGTTAATGAAACTTAGGCTGTATTTCTTTTCAACAATCAATGTCATTTCCCATATTTAAGCAGCAATTTAGTATAAGCTCACCAAATTTCGTTTTCAATCTCACTAGCTGATTTTTTTTTTCTCTTATCACCACTGTTTTCTCTTCTCCTTAATTCATTTTGGAAAGAGGGAGTGAACAGGACATGTATAGTCAAATTGTTCAGAGAAGTGGAAATTTGCATAGGTGGTAAAAATAGCCACAAGCACAGTAAATGAAGCAAGCACATGGCTACTTGCAACTCTGCTCTCAAATTTTCTGTATAACTCCGTGCAGCAATATGTGCTCAATAACTGCCTGATTGTGTGCAAATAACACATGGAAAAGTTCAAATACTAGAAAATATTGACATCCATTCTCCAGTTGGATTTTATCTAAAGACTACTCATTTTCCTCCTTTGCTCAAGATGATACAAAGATGCCTACAACATGAACTCTGCCCTCTTAAGTCTCTGATATAGTCAGTGAGGTGATACTAATATATATGGACAATTATAAAATAATCAACTGCTAAACCTTGTGATTTTTCTTAGAGTTGCAATTGGTGTTCACACAAAGAGATAAATGTTGGCTGGAGTGATGATGAAGATGTAACTCAAGCCAGAGCTTGAAGGGTGATTAGGATTTTTTTTTAAAGGGGCATTTGAGCTTAAAGGAAAAAAATGTATAATTAAAGTGCAGTATAAAAGTTTTACATCCTTTGTATTAGGATGGGTTTGATTATACTGTAGTAACAAATCCCCTAATTTCAGTGACTTAACACAACAGGAGTTTATTTTTTCCTTACTCTGCGTGTCCACCATGGTTCATTAGAGAGGCCTTGCTCCTTCACTCAGGAACCTAGTCTGATAGAAGCTTTATTCTCAACCCACATTCTGTAATCACTATAGCAGGAGGTGCCACTGTAGCTCATCATTGCTTGTGCATTTTCCAAATCAAGTCATCTTCCTGTATGTAACCTCAAGGGGAACAAAGAAGTACAGTACCATCATGTGGCCCAAAAGTGGAGAGTCAGAAATATGTGGGAAACAGCATCAGTGACTTTCACATCTTTCTGTGTAATCTTTAGACAGAATACAATGCTTAGAGTAAATAAAACGGTCTATGCAAACTTGTCATAGCATGAAAATCTCCAGCTTACCTTCCAGGGATCTTAAAATAGCTTGCTTGGCTTCTGAATACTGGTATACATGTTGCTAGCCTTCTTTGGAGTACTTTTCCCCACTTGCAGGTACCCTGACCAGTGTCTCAGCAAACATCAAAAGTCTGCAAAGACCATGTAGAAGAGCTCCATTGCCTGTTTCCACCTAAAACTCTCTCTCGTTCTCATTTGCTGGAAGGGCCTTAAGTATGTTCAGGTGGTAAATCTTAAATTGTCTAAACTCTGTGGTTAAACCAACAGCATCAGGATCACCTGGGAACTTGTTAGACATGCAGATTCTTAGTTGCCACCCTAGACCTAGTGAGTCAGAACTCTGGTCTAAGCTAATGGAAGCAGTTGGTTCCTCATGCCACTGATTGATGTAAACAATATTGTGATATAGTTCTAGCCAGTGAAACCTGAGGAGAAATATGCCAGAGTTGAGAGTGAGGAGAGGCACTCTGGAACAGGTCCTCATTGCCTTTAGAGAAGACTGTGCCTCCATGGAAAGCAAACTCAGGGTGTTACCTAATGCCCCTTAATGAAATGAAGCCCTTCTCTGAAATATGCAGATAAATAAGAAAATGTCTGACAAGCACTTGAAATGTCCCCAAATTGTGGATAAGCAAATATAATACATGGGTAAATGCGTAGTAAGAGCCTGTAGTTTAAGGTACAATCGGTTATTTCTTTTTTAAGAGGTGAGATCTCACTCTGTTGCCCAGGCTGGTCTCCAGCTCCCAGGATCAAGGGATCCTCCCACCTCAGCCTCCCAAAGTACTGGGATTTCAGGCATGAGCCATTGTGCCAGGCCTAGTCAATTGCTATTATTTGTGGATTAGGTGTTTGTAAATTTGCCTTCTCACTAAAATGTATTTGTGTCTGCAAATCACTACTTGTGGTGCTTTCACAGTCACTCACCAACATGGACAGAGCGGTGAGATTTTTGAGTTGACCAGCACACACGTTCCCAGTTGAGGCTGAGCGAAGCAGTGCTCTGCTTTCTTGTTTCAGCTCTTATATTATACGCATGTCCTTTTCACACTGTATTTAGTGCCATGTTGTTTGCATTTTGAGCTTTTTGTTGGTGATCTTGCTGTTTAAAATGGTGCCAAGCATAGCACTGAAGTGCTATCTAGAGTCCCTAAGCACAAGAAGGCTCTGAGGTGACTTAAGGAGAAAATATGTGTCAGGTAAGTTTATACCGGCATGAGTCGTAGTACTGTTAGCCCTGAGTTCAAGGAATCAACAATATGTATTTACAGAAGGTGTCTTTAAACAGAAACACACCTAAAACAAGGTCATGTATTAATCCGTTGAGGAAAATGTTGTGGCCAGAGGCTTGCAGGAACCTAACCTTGAATTTCCCCTAGGAGCAATGGTTCAGTATACACTAACTCAGTTTCAAAGAAACTTAGTACTATGAATAACAAGTATTCATATTAGTATAAATAATCCTATTTGAAGGAGAAAAAAAATTCCACTGATCCCTTTTACATTTTTTTTTCTTTTCCCTGAACCATCACTGAAATGTTGTGTTTGAGACTTAGGCTGCAACTAATCCTTTAGGTATAACTAATGTCCTTGTGGTATTTTATTATGAACTGCTTTTGTAGAGAGTCTAAGAATGACCAAACCACTGCTGACTTCACCAGAAAATTCCAGCTCACTAGGGTTTAGAGTGCATGGTGTAAGGCCCTCTGAGGCCTCCCATACCCACCCCTGTACACACACACATAAGCATACACACAATTTAAATTCTTTTAAGGAACAAGCAAAGTACAGGGATAAGAGATTTAAGGTCAAATCATTCTAAATATGAACTGAAATTTCAGTTGAATTCTACTTAATTTGTCAGAATCAAATCTTCTCTTGTAAGAACCCCAGTATTTACTGGATAGTATTTCACTGTTATCTTGAATAAGTCAATAAATCAGGTCCATCATGTTTCAAATTTAATAGCTGCCTTATTAACCAAAATTGAGTATTAATAATAAAGTCAATATATTTACTGCCCTTTTCAGTGGGATGATTTTCATTATTCATTACTCAATTACTTTTGCAGTAAAAAGAAATGAGTTATGATTTGTTTTGGATGAGCATGTTGTTAAATTAATGGCTTGTTTCAAGTGTTTCAACCTAAATGTTGTAATTGAAGAACGTCAGTGAAACTTTGCACTTCACCTTATTCAGGATAATAAACCTGTTCTCATCAAAACATTAAAACTTGCTTCGTTTTTAATTACTCTATAGCAATACCATATTGTTATATGATACCTGGCATATAACACTTTTTAAAAAGTGCTAGCGATCAAATTATGCACCTTGATTAATTAGGCAATAACCCGTGAAAGATCTATTGTTACCAGTGAGTAAAGACTAGTTTGCTATTTAATCACCCAAGATGAAGTCAGGCTGAGCTAAGCTGAAAGAAGGCACTCGTTAACCACAGGAAGGATGAATTTTGCAAATTATAATTACCATATTAAATGGAATTTGGTGATTTATTACAGCCCCCTTTTGAAACATAGCATTATAAAGAATTCCTGCCTTCAGCAAGGCAGGAAGCTTGAGCTCCTCCCTGTTTATTTTATAATTACTCAATAAAATCCAGACAAAATTAGTTGTTACCAGTAATTAATGACCAGTTTAATAAAGAAGGGAGTCTAGCAGATGGTGATTATTTTTTTAATAGGGCCTGCTTGAAGGAATCATCCTGATAGTAAACTCTTAACAGTAATTTGTAGCTAAAATGGCTGGTGGTTGCCATCTTATTGGTTGCTGAGGCTGGGTCTAATCCTCGCTTAAGGCCTGGGGCTCATTTCTTCACCAGCTAAAATCCTTTACATAAAGTAAACAGCACTCTGGTTACTGCCATGAATAAAATAGGTCCTATGAGCACACTAGAGGGAGGTTCTAGAACAGAGGATCCCAGTGCATGGCTTGTGAAATCCCAAAGCCTGTTTCCTGTAGGGACACTGGGCATCAGATGGAGTCGAGGCTGAACCAATCTACTGTAGGATCCTGAGAGGCCCCTGTGTGGAAATGAAAGGTAACTGTTGCCCTGTGCTTCTGAAGAAGTGCTATATCTATATGGGAGATCTAGTAACAATTGCAAGGTAAATGTTGGCCACACAGCACTCTTGTCCTTGGCTGGTGAGCAGGAGTTTCCATTTTTAGTAAGGGATGTGAGGGCTGCTTCCCTGGCAGTCCTGCTGAAGGCATGAGAAAATCAGAATGCAGTCTGGCAACAAAAGGTTGCCACGATTTATATAAACCTAAACAAAACAGAAGCTGAGGTTGACGAGCACACACAGTAGTTTTTAACATCCAGGACCAAAGTACAGCCCCCGGCCCAACCATACGCAGTGGTCTTCTGCTTCGGGCCTCACCCTGTGCATAACATACTCCCCACAGTCGGCTTTAGAATTTTTTGTGCCCTCCCTCAGGTGCCTATTCCAGGCTGTTAGCAGCATTTGAAGAGCAGAGACCCTGTCCCCATCTCCATGTCCCCTCAGCCCGTGTACAGGTACCTCCATAACTACTTGTGAAATGGAGTTACAGCATCTGAAAATATTAGGAGCAATTCCTTGCATTGTTGACTCAGAACTTTCCAATTTACAAGTATTCAAGAACTTTCAACCCACATAGCAAACAGGTAGCAGGCGGTTCTCCTCGTTTTGTTTCTCCTGCCCCTGTGCTCTGTCCCCAGGTTTGTTCTCTCTCAGTTCTCCGACCCCTCTTATTCATTCGATTTTATTGTGCTTTAAATCTTTATCCTGAAGAGCCACCTTACGTGCTTTCAGAACTCGTGGAAATAAAGAAACACATCAATGAAACCCCCATTTACAGATAAGAAAACTGAAGCTCAGAGAGGTTAAAAGCTTATCACAGGCATATAACTAGCACGTGGTAAAGCTGGATACAGGGCTTGCTTGCAGGTCCCACCTTTGCTTCTCTGCTAAGAGCCCCTGCTAAGTAACAACTCACTAAGAGTGAAAGAGAGAAATTAGACTTCAATTATAGTAAGAAGAAGGTATGTCAGAAAGCAAATGGCCAAGGTATCTCACTGCCTGAATACAAGAGAAATGAGGCATCTGCAAGGGCTCCCACAGGTGGGTTGGATTTTCTTCTTCTGGAGATGTTAATCAGTCAAGAAATAGAGGGTAAGAGTGAGCTTGACCCAGTGTGCTCTGACTCAGTGTGAAAGAGAGCAAGGGGTTTCCACTCCTCCTGCAGCAGATGTGCTGACCACTTAGCTCCGCAGTGCCCCTCCCGCCAAGCTCTGTTCATGTGGGGTCTCTTTGTTCCCCACCCTCCTCCGCCCACAGACAGCGGAGATGAGACAGACCTAGAGAAGACCTCCCTCCTCACTGTCTTACTTGTCCAAAAGGTATGGCCTTCTGGTTCTTTTGTTGTTTTTTTCTTCCTCCCTTTTCTTAACACATTGCATGGTTAGAAAATCTCAATCTGGCTACAAACACACACACACACACACACACAAATATATAATATATATAAATACATATACATATATAATATATAAATATATATGTATATGCATATATAAAAAATGTATATAAATATATTTTTTTAATGTATGCTGTTCTGTATTGACCTCCCTTTGTCCCATAAGGCCTAATGAGGCAGATTCCGGAGGCCCTCAGGAGGTGAATTAACTCTTTCAAAGACATTGGGGTAGCATTCAGTGAATTACCCACTAAGTAGCTCCCAGATATCCTGAAAGATATAATGTCTCCTCACAAATACCTCATGTTCTCCGAGGGAACGATACTGACACAGAGAATGTGTGGTTAATTGCGTAAATGAGGCCAGAGTCAGCTGTATCATCAGCACCATGAGTGGAAACAGTACCTGCCGCCATCACAAGTGAGGACAGGAGAAAGGGAGCTTTGTGTTGGCCGTCTCCGGTCTTTTCCCAGCTGTCATAGGCAATGCTGGCCTTCTGTTTGTGCCCTTTCTGCGTTTTAATTCCCAGAATTCCTCTTTTCCAGATTCTGCATTGTAGGGCCACATGCTCTGTAAATAGTCACCCAAGCCCCAT
Organism: Pongo abelii; assembly: GCF_028885655.2. Lineage (NCBI taxonomy): Eukaryota > Metazoa > Chordata > Mammalia > Primates > Hominidae > Pongo > Pongo abelii. Next base: position 57,245,781 of record NC_071991.2, read on the forward strand.
TGTAAATTATATAGGGGGGAAAAAGTTGGAAATGTCTTAATTGGCTTTTCAGAACTCTAAATTTCAAGGTTTTTATTTTAATTTTAACCTTAATCTTAACAGCCCATTCTAATACCTTTCTCACTATTCCCTCTTCGTTCCTCCCTCTCTGCATCACCCACCTGCATTTATAGGGTGGGTGAAAAATTTTCTTCGGAAGTCAGTGAGAGTTTCAGACTCCTATCCTTCCATAGGATGCAGAGTATGGAGGTAAACTAGCCCCAAGATTTTTCTCACCCTCTCCAAGTGAAAACCCAGTTTGGTCTCAGGTCTTACCCAAGTAAAATTCCTGCGTTGTGGGCAGACTTTTCACTTCTAATAAGGAAAAGGAGTCGACTTTTTCTCTAGGTGTTTTTGGTTACACGGTAAGAAATACAAGGTCAGTTAAGATCACAAAGAATCCCCCAGGCAACTGAAAGAAGTATAAGTGAAAATTATTATAAAGTACCCTTCACAGCAGGTACCAATGTTAGAGTTTTATTTCAGCAAATTGTTGGGATCCCATTATTTAGAAGGGTTTGTGAACAGATTAAAATTGAATTTGAGCTACTTATTGCATAAAAGCTATGTGATGCCTATGTCCTGTATTAACATTTTTCAGCTCCCAGTACACCCCCGTTCTGAGCTGGAAGATATAAATGCTATGCCTTTGAGAGGACATCTTTGCATAAACACTCAAATAAATAAATGTACTTTTTCATTTCATATCTTCAGTCTTAAATAATGTTTGTACCCCAGATGTTCATCTAAAAACGTGAAAATATTAAGTCTGAAAAAAATATATGAGACCCATTACTCAGTCTCTCCTCCTGCCATTTAAACTGCAGGTATTCCCCAAGTTTCTCTTCTCAACCTTTGCCTCTTTTTCCCTGCTTGCTCCCTTAGTTTTCTCCTCTGGGTGGGTGACTCCCAAATCTAGATCGCTGACCTGTTTGTCCACATCCTTGAGTATCCCACCACCATTTCACACCCACCATATCCAGATGGAGCTCTTATCAGTTGTAACAGCACTGCTCAATAGGACTTTCTGTGATCGTGGAAATTTTGTTTCTATTCAATATGGTAGCCCTTAGCCATATGTGGCTACTTAAGTAAAATTAAATAAAATTATAAATTTCATTCCTTGGCTGTACTAGCCACATTTCAGGTGTCCATAGCTTCATATGGCTAATGGCTACTGTATTGAACAACACAGACTTTTAGCATTTTGTAACTTTCCTATGGCGTGATGTTAGCTGTGGGTCCTTGGGCAAACTACCTAATGTCTCAAGTCTCAATTTTGTATCTGTAAATAGGACTGATCACCCCTTGCAAGCTGTTATGAGGTTTAAATAAGGTAATAATGATAAAGCACATAGCATATCACATACTAAAAAGACTTTTTAAAAGTCATAGAACTTTTGCCCTTATTCCTTCTTTAATATTAACATCCAGATATCCACCTGAAGCTTGGATAATGTGAACGCTCTCCAGAGCCATTTTAAGAAGGGGTTAGTTTGCACACTGTTGGGAGCACCTAAAAACGCTTTGGATTAAATCTGGCTTAAAGCTGTAGCTCTTCGGTGTTCGGTTGTTGGAAAAGTTCTGAGTGATTCTCTGCATCATGGTTAATATAAGAGTGCTCAGCAGGGTCTAACAAGATTCTCCTAGTTGGTTGGAATTATTTTAGTTAGGGTATTTGTCTCATTTCCCAGGGCACAATAACAGGAGGAAAATCTCCATGAGGCTAGCATCTGGTGCAGTAATGATTAAGAGGTAACCCCATCTGAAAATGCCCATTGCTTCAGTGGATACTTGGGGTGGGGGGAACAACCACTTGGTTTGCATATATGAACTTGGTGGAAGAGGCTCCCTGGTCACCAAAAATGGCCTGGGTGTTGGGTGCAGAGGTGTCCAGGACCTTCAGTCACTCAACAAGGAGCCCTCTGCTGTGGACCATTCCTGCATACACAAGTAATGGGTTTTAAAGGGGGTTTGCCTGGTTTATATCCCGGCTGCAATCCATTAAAGCTTTAATTACACTAATTAGGGATATGGGATAATCAGGTTGGCTGGCCTGAAATAGAGGCCTGTACTCTCTGAAGAAAAGCTTTGCTAAATAAACCAGCAGGATAAACAGGACTGTGGGACGCATGCATTCCTGGGAGCCAGCTGATGCCCAGGATTAGTGCATGCCTTTGGCATGCAAATGAAGGCTGCTCCTTGTAAATCAGCAGAAGGTCCAGAGACCCCTCCAAGAAATACTTCATTAGCAGTTAAGTAGTGACATTCTTGAAAAATTTAAACACACACATACCCCCTGAATTTTTTTCCAAATAACCCATAAATTTGTGCAGGCTTTGCATGGGAGCTGTGCATGGGATGGAGCATATAGGGGAAAGGTGGCTAGGAGATCTTGTAAAATACACATTGATTTCAAAGCATTACTGAATAGTGGTTTTATGTCATTCTTTTTTCCCTCTAACTTAAAAACCACCAAAATCTCACTATACTGTGCAAGACAGCATACCATTTGACATTATAACAGACTCTCATACCTGAAAGAGTTGGGAACCATTGGCTGATATTTTCAAATTAATAAACATTCAGTGTCATTCAATGGTATAGACTCTATCTAACAGTGCCCCTCCTTTGCAAGCATTTGGCAGTGTGTGTTGTGTCCCTGCGGTTACGCTGCTGGCCATCTTAATTGTGAATCTATGTTAGGTATTTCCCAGGAACTATGTTGGAAAAATTTCGTTCTCCCTTTGTTCTCTTCTGTCTTTCCTTTCTTCCATTTTTAAAAATCCCTATATATTTTTAAGTGATTATGTGAACACAAGATGAAAAATATGTGAATTATCAATCATGGCCTAAAAAGGGAGGAAGGGAGAAAGCTTAAATAAGATAGCAAAATATTGACATTGTGCCGGTCATTGTGGGTTTTTTTGTTTTGTTGTTTTGTTTTGTTTTTTGTTTTTGAGATGGAGTTTCACTCTTGTTGCCCAGGCTGGAGGGCAATGGCAGATCTCAGCTCACCGCAACCTCCACCTCCCAGGTTCAAGTGATTCTCCTGCCTCAGCCTCCCTAGTAGCTGGGATGACAGGCATGTGCCACCAGGCCCAGCTAATTTTGTATTTTTAGTAGAGATGGGGTTTCTCCATGTTGGTCAGGCTGGTCTCGAACTCCTGACCTCAGGTGATCCGCTCGCCTCCGCCTCCCAAAGTGCTGGGATTACAGGCATGAGCCACCGCACCCGGCCAGTGGTGGGGTTTTTTTTAAATTATGCCTAATAAAAAGTTTAAATTATCACCATCATCGACATCTGCGTCCTTTCCATACCCAAGATTTACACACAGTTTACAGTTTACCAAGTATATTTAGCACTCAGACTAATTGGGTTAACTCTTCAGTAGGCAGAAGAGGAGACATGGAAGTTCAAATTTCTTCAATTAAAAAAAAGAAAAAGTGGTTATTCAAAATTAGCAGGGCCTGGGTGGTTATTCAAAATTAGCAGGGCCTGGTGGTGTGCAACTGTAGTCCCAGCTACTCAAGAGGCTGAGGCAGGAAGATTGCTTGAGCCCAGCAGGTCGAGGCTGCAGTTACCTATGATCACGCCACTGTACTCCATTCTGGACAACACAGCGAGATTCTGCCTCTGAATGAATGAATGAATGAATGAATGTTATTCAAGTGTGTACTTACCTGAATAACCTAATAATACCTGAACACATTCAACAGGTGCTAGCCTCCTGGATAACAGGGAAAACTAAACTTGTCAATAGACAAAATTACAACAAATTTAAAGACTTCACTTGATTTTTATTTGTGATTCTAGAATCAGGCAACACCTCATTTTATAAAATAGAATGTGTGTTCCAATGAGCTGAGTAGATGAGGTTGGCCTGATAGGCAGAAAAGGGCTGAGAAAAGCAGAAACAGAACAAAAAGTGCATTGGTTCTTTTAAAGTCATTTGTTGTTCTTATAGGGGACTTCCAGCTTAGGTAAACTGGGCCCCTTCTGATTGGTTGCTGTGACTGTCTTGTTTTTTTGGAAAACTGGCCCATTTCAAAGTTTAGCCTGAGCAACTCCATTCTGGTTTGGTCTGCTCAGTTGGGGCCTAGTGCAGAACCTTAGTCCAAATCAGTGACCGTCCATGAATTTTATGTAATGCTTTTAAGTTCAGAAGTAGTTTAACTGAACTCTTGCAACAAAAGGCAAAAAATCACTTTGAAAAAAAATCAACCCCCAAAACGCATGAGACTTGAGGTCTGTAAGCTTGAGATGCCCACAGGCACATGCTTTGTCACAGAACAGCCCATGCTTGAAACTGGCTTTGCCCCCAAAATAGTTTTACTGTCTTATTATTAGTAGTTCATTTAAGAAAAAGTGCTGTAAACTCTGCTCTTTCAACAATGCTAATTTGCTGACTGCTATTCTGTGTATAAATAAGTCTCATATACACCATAAATTTGAGCAGTTGGCCCATACATAATTACATTTCATGAATAGATGCTGTTATCTGAATATGTCGCTAGTATTCTTGCTTTAGCTTGGGGACAGCTCTTGTCTTAGACATACTCAACTTGCTCTCTCAGATATTACAGTCTGCCAGCTTTGTTCTCTGATTTTCTGAGAAGGGATAAAGTATGTACCAAATGCCTAGGCCAGGGTATTAGTGGAAATCTCAGTAGATATAGAGGAAAATGTGTAAGTCCAGGATGGCACAAACCTTCAGCTTACATGTCACCTTCATTGGTTTGTAGTGACTACCTAGGGCACAGTGCTGAAGAAAACTGTAAGGCTGAGTCCCAAAGCAGCACAGGCAAGAGTGCTGTAATCGATTAGTGTGGCCGTCTTGGGCAGAGTGCATTTAAGTGGCACGAGAGCCACTGTGTGTGCCATCTCTGGCATAGACAAACCCTACCTATTTGAGACCTCTCACATTGAGAATCTTCTACCATCTCATTTGCTTCTCCTCCCCTTTCTCAACCCAGTATTTAATTAACTGGACACCTCCAGTGTTCCCCACCCCGTGGTGCTAGATTCCCCGGGAGTCACTTGTTCTTAGCTGGATATTGATGGTCACCCACCCCACCTTGTCAGAAGAATTCGCCTAAGGATAAGGCCGTGCAACATCAGAGAAGTACTTTTCTTTGGAAATGGAGACGTCCAATCCCAGGCTTAGATACCTATCTTAGATACTGCATAGGTTCCCCCAAGAAATTACCTCTTATGTAAGAATTCTCCTAGATGGCTGTTAAATTTATAAACAATTTCTCCTTCCTGGGAAAGGGTCAGGAACATAGGGCCAGCACCCATGGAAATACCACAACTCTGAGTGGTCTCCTAACATATATTGAGTATTAAGTGGAGCCAAGGGCTTTTCATGCATTTATCCAATGAGATGTTGATAATAACCCCCATGAGGTAAGTGTTAGGATTACCCCTGTGTTATAACGAGGACCCCAAGTTGAGAAGGAGTCATTAATTTGCCTAAGCTTGAACACCAACTAAGTCAGATTAAGAGTTTGCCTTCAGAACCTAGATTTTTTCACCCACCAGGCTGTGTTCCCAGCTGTATACTGGATTTAAAACTCTGAGAGACCTAAGTGCAACTTTGTCTTCAGTTTTTAAATTTCTTCTAGTTTATGGGGAAAGTTATGCATCATCTCATTAGCAGCTTACAGTGAAACCTCAATAACTCATTAATTTACTTCTAGAGGAGGCAAAACAAGAAAACTGAAAAGCTATTTGTAGTTTTATACCACAAAACCTCGTAAAGTGCAACTACTTTGTTTTGTTCATTAGTCTTTACGTGGATGTCAAATTAGCAGTGAAAACCATCTGTAAGAAATAGCCATAGTTATTTGCAATTCAATGAAGGTAGAAAAGGAACAGAAAGGAGGATAGGGAGTTGCCAAGAGAAAGATATTCCATTGGTCTCCAAACCAAAGATTTGCGGTATAGTAGCTTTCAGAAGTGTTTTTTATTCTTGGCATCAATGACGGAAAAGACCATGGTTTATTTTATTCAGGCTAAAGTAAATCAAAATTAATTGCTTCACTGATAATTTGTCCTGACCTGCGGCTTTAAAGAGTGATTGCCGGAGCCCGAGCAAGCTTTCATTAAGGTAGATTGACTATATCATTCCATAGTTGTGAAGAAAATATACCATATTTGTTGGGAACATACAAAGAAATAGTATTCAGGAATGGGATTTTGTTATTTCAGTGGCTCAGCTTTGGTGCCTGGATTTCATTTGAGTGCCAAAATTTAGGAAAAGATACTACTGATTTAAAAAAGTGGTTCTTAAGTGCTATCCACAGCACAGCTGCTAGTCTGCTGCTGTTCATGAGGATGTTTCCACTGGTCTGCAGTGTCTGAGCTGCCTGGGGCATGTGGGGCCAGGGAACAGGGGACATCCAGCACCTCACCACCCCTCTGTGTGTCCAGCTGTGAGAGGACACTCAGCTCTTACTCACCACCTCCCAGCTCTTGGAAAGGAGAAGCTACTGGATTTGAGTGCCCTTGTATTTGCCTTCTTTCGTTTGCTCAGCATATTTCAAGCAATTCCACCTAAATTTAAGAGTTCTGTTTGGTGAGCATTCCTTGCAACTGAATTTTTCGCAATGATAATAATAGAAAACACATTTAGATATTTTTAAAAATTTGCATCTAGAGAATAATTGTAAACAGTATATTATAAATAATATTATATATATGATGCAAGTATAAAGTAATGATAACATGAAATTTTATATTGTGGCTTTTCTTCATCAAAACAGTTTAAGTAGATTTTTCCTATGTTCTGTTATCATAATCTCAGAATAAAGAAGAATCTTTCTCAAGAAAGCCTTTCTCAAGAAAGGATTTCTTCCAAGATTATGCTCTTCCTATATTTTATATTAAAGTAGTTTTTTCTTTTTAATTAGAGGCTGGTGATGATAGATGGTAGTTAGATAAGGTATACATGGCAATATAAAAATTGGCAACCCAATGTTATTTAAATACTAAAAAAGGTATAGAATATCCAAACTATAATATACCAAAGAGAATATAAATTTACTGTAGCTGCCTTTAAAAAAGAAAGTAAAATAAAAATAAGAAAAATAAATAAGAAAAAATAAAAAGAAAAATAAATAAAATATGATTGTCAAGACAGTAGATGAAGGAAAGATCACCTTTTATCTTGTCTTTTTATCCTTACCCTACCTTTTCTTCTTCCCTCTCCCCCACAAAAAAAAAAAAAAAAAAAGAAAAAAGAAAGAAATGAACATCTAGAAGCAAAATAAGCTACAAGGTTTGGTATGAAATTGGCTTGCCCTCATATTTATTTATTTTATGCAAAATTAGATTAGAATTCTCCAAAGACCAGGAACTATATCCTTCCATATATGTCAAATATAAACTTAGAAAACTTAGAAAAACAGGCCAGGCGTGGGTAGCTCATGCCTGTAATCCTAGCACTTTGGGAGGCCAAGACAATGAGACTGCTTGAGCCCAGGAGATCGAGACCAGCCTGGGCAGCAGAGTGGGATCCTGCCTCTACAAAAATTAGCTGGATGTGGTGCTCTACAAAAAATACAAAAATTAGCTGGGTTTGGAAGTGCATCCCTGTAGTCCCACCTACTTAGGAGGCTGAAGCAAGAGGATCACTTGAGCCCAGGGGGTCAAGGCTGCAATGAGCCGTGATGGCGCCACTGCACCCCAGCCTGGTTGACAGAGTGAGACCCTGTCTTAAAAAGAAAGAGAGAAAATAACGTCTCTCTTAATGCAGCAAGTCTGTCAGTTTTAGTTTGGTACCCAAGAACACAATCTATTTCATTAGCTGTGTACTTCTCAGATTATGTCCACAACCAATGTAAAGGTCAAGTGAAAAATCACAAAAAATACCTCTTACAAGTTAAGTGCCAAACTGATCTGATCAAATGGAGTGGGTTTTTTTCCTGGTGCTGCTTTTAATTTTATTATTTTGCATTAGAATTTTAATAGTATGTTAAAAGGGGCTCAGAGTTTTGGTGATACTGCAAAAAGTTTTATGAAGCTTCAAAATCCACCCCATGGGCCTCAGATCGTGAAGTCAAAAATAACTCCGGTATAAGAAGTGAAACATAGGATTATTTGAAGCATTACTAGAAACTTTCTGAAATTAATGTTATTTGGAAATCCAGATTTTCTCTTTTCTACTGAAAAGTACATTTATTAAGTTCCCAGATCACCAAAAAAGGCCATTCTGTTAACGAAGGGGTGCTAACAAATGATTACTCCACTTGCTGTTTCTAGGTCATGTTTTACTAACTCGCTGTTTTAACCAAATACGCCTTTAGCTTCACTATGGAATTAAGTTGCTGCTAAAATAAGAAGATCCGCCACATGAATTTATTAGCAGACGTACGTTCTGAAAGCCATCATTACATTGAGACCTAGAGCAGCCAGATCCTTTGACATGTGGGCCACACATGGTTGCATGCTGAAATGTACCCATTATTTCCATCACCGTTTCCTACAGCCACATTTCAAATGTGCCATGCACTGTTTTGCTTACTTACTGGTTCTCTATCCATCCTTGTCCTGGATTGCATAGTAACAGCCAGAGAAAAGAAAAATCCTTACTCTCCATGTTAGACTATCCTTCAGAAGGTTAGATTGTCATGTCAGAAATACCATCATCTGGAGCAATGAATTACCAGATTTGGGAGTGTTTGGAATCTCAGAGCCTATCTGCCAACTCCCCACAGCTTTTCTCAAAAGATTGTTTTTGCTGAAAAATGGCAATGCCCAAAGGGCCATTGAAAAGGCGGAACAAAGCTTTTGAACTTCAAATGAAGCGTAGTTGGATGTGGTCTTCTACAGAGGGTCTGCTAGCAGACCAAGTCAGAGCCTTGTGCAACTTGATGAATCTGCCAAGCAGAGAACAGCCTTTAGCTGGATGGAAGGATGTCAGTCCAGCAGCTCATGGCGTGGAGGGTTTCCCATTGCCTGTCCTGCTGGAAAGACCCTCTGTAATTTGGTTCTACTCTAGAAATCAAGGCCAGGAAGTAAGAAGAGGTGTATGAGTTTATAGATGGGCCCCAGCGTGTTGTCTAATGAGAGGAACCTTCTTTTTCTGTTCTATTAATAGTTATTGTATCTGTCTTCTTGAATTTGCCTGTGATTGCCATTTAATAGATGCCATTGCAATTTAATAGATGCCTGGGCCGGGCACGATGTCTCACGCCTGTAATCCCAACACTTTGGGAGACCAAAGTGGGCAGATTTCTTGATCCCAGGAGTTCAAAACTAGCCTGGACAACATGGTAAAACCCTATCTTTACAAAAAGTACAAAAAATTATCCAGATGTGGTGGCGAATGCCTGTAGTCCCAGCTACTCAGGAGGCTGACATGAGAAAATCACACGGCTGCTAGTGAGCCATGATCGTGCCACTGCATTCCAGCCTGGGCGACAGAGTGAGACCTTGTCACAAAAGCCAAAAAATAAATAAAAATAACATTAATGCCTGCAGAATCAGTAAAGGTGGCTCTTTGCTTTCAGAATCAGCAAAACTCATGATGGCAGTATTTAAAATCCTAATATTCCATGCCCCAAAGTAACCAAATGCTAGTGTAGATGGCAGAAGGTGAAAGGTTTGCGAGTTAAGATTTCCAGTACAAGTGTTAGTCGCTTCTTTTTTTTTTTTATGACGGAGTCTCGCTCTGTCACCCAGGCTGTAGTGCAGTGGCGCGATCTCTGCTCACTGCAAGCTCCGCCTCCCAGGTTCATGCCATTCTCCTGCCTCAGCCTCCTTAGTAGCTGGGACTACAGGCGCACGCTGCCACGCCCGGCTAATTTTTTGTATTTTTAGTAGAGATGGGGGTTTCACTGTATTAGCCAAGATGGTCTCGATCTCCTGACCTCGTGATCTGCCCGTCTCGGCCTCCCAAAGTGCTGGGATTACAGGCATGAGCCACCACGCCCAGCATGTTAATCACTTCTTTTATGAACCAGGAACCTGACATTTGTTAAGCACGAAGTGTCAGGCCCTGTTCTAAGTGCTTTATGAATATTAACTTAACTTAATCCTCACCACAACCCTTGATCGGACCTGTCATTGTCTCCATTTATAGATGAGAAAATGGCAGCACCGAAAGGCTAGGTAGGTAACTTGCCCAATGTCATCACACAGCTAGTGGGGCATGGATCAGGGATTTGAATCTACACAGTCTACCTCCAAAGCCCACCCTCTTAACTGCTACACTAATATATTCAGACTCCAGACCATGACCTCCCAGGGGGTCAGGAAGTCAATGTGGTGGTCGTGACCATCATATTTTGTTAAAATGAAATAGAACAGAAAAATGCCAGAGTATATCACATGTAGTAAAGATTGTTTTGTGAAATTTCTGTTTCAGATATTTATATTAAAATGTCTTGTCCTTGAGTCCAGAAATGTTTCATGATTCATAATTTTTTAGATTTCATAAAGATAATATAGTACAAATACTTCATATTACATGATACCCCCAGTAGGGTCCGGGGCAGCCCCATATAATCACGTACATTAATATTTATACAGTGAAACACCTGAATATTTTCAGTAAATACAATAAAATCTGTAAGTAGCCTTTCACCCAGTCAGGTTAGAGTTTGCCTTCCAATGACGTTTTAGTGCCAAACTTTATTTTTAAAAAATTTCAGATTTCAGAGCTTTGGAGATCTCAAAATTGCAGGTTGCAGGCCTATTTATATATGTGAGCACACCAGGTCGCACTGTGAAATACGTTTCTTATAACGGGTTGAAGTCAAAACAAAGTTTGAAAAATAATGTGCTATTTGAAAAATACAATGCTATTGCTGGAATCATTCACTGTTAGAACTGGGAAGGACCCTAGCAGTGATGTATTCCATATATCCATAAAACCAAATCTCCTCAATTTTAACAGGTAGAAAAACCAGGACCACAAAAGTGAATACAGTGACTCCCGGAGGCCACCAGTTTCTTTGCCCCAGAACAAGCCTCCTGGCGATGTGCAGTGCAGACCTCTGGACCACGCGCCCTCTCCAGAGTCATATAATCACAGCCATACCACACCACACATCTTGGATTCAGTTTTTTCTGAGACTGCAGTTTCAAGTGGTCACTTCAGTTTCTGAGTTCTTTGATCCAGTGAAAGCCAAGTGATTTTTTTCCCCAGCAGGTCACTTAGACTCAGGTGTTTTGGCCATGGAGTGAGGTGGCAATGGAGTCTCTGCCCAGGTTCCAGCAAATACTGTACATTTCCTGAGTTTGTGGTTGAAACTAGTCTCCGTGGACCAGCAGTTGACATTTTCCCCCTGTGGAGTTATATTCATGGTTCCACGTTGAACATGTCAGACTGAATGAACATTGTGGTCTGAGGATTTAAAAGATTTATAGTGGAGTCTTGAAAATTTACTTAAGGAATATGTACTTCCCCTAGCAATAACAAATATTACTACAAATGACCATATTAAATTAAAGTAACTTAGACATTTCTGATTTGTAGGAAAAGTTGAAATTAATCTTACAGCAGTTTCAGTTTCAAAATGAAAACATTGCTTTGCCTGACCGCAGATTTTCAGGCTGTTAGTCAACAGTGAGTGAAAGAGTCTCAAGTGACTTTTTTTCTTTAAGAAATAAGCAGTTTTCTCTATGTGTAGAAAAATGTTAGAAGGAAAAACCCTAAAATATCAACCATAGTTTTATCTCGGTAACACTTCTCTTAGGAAAAAAAAGTTTTTATACAGGAAACATCAAAAATTATTTTCATAAGCTGAATGGTAGGTACACGGATTTCTATTTTATTAAAATCTTTATGTGTGGAAATGTATATATTGATTTGCCTATATATTCCATAATTTTAAAAAATACCTTTATTTCATTTCTTTTCCTAACCTGTGTGTTGGTCAATTAAAAAACTTTTTAAACATAAGTCACAAATCCATAAAAAATGTTCTGTAGTGTTCTTTACTGAGATATATTACTTTTTACAATTTTAAAAAAGAAGACTTTCTTATTCATTCTTCGTTCCTTCCCTAATTAATTCGTTTAGTGAGTAGGCAAGAAGCCCGGTTCAAACGCTTTTTTTCCCCACATTAAAAAATAATAATCACTAGAAGGTGTACTGGCAAATGTTGAACTGACTTGGGGAGGAAAAAAGTCTCAATTTGTGTTATTTCTAGTTTCTGTGGTGTAAATACTCCTGCCATAGCCAATTTCAAGCTACCCACATGTTACTGAACACAGAGTAGGTTACTTTGCATTATACAGAATATAGTTATAAATAATTCTACCAAATAGATAAAATGTTAATGTAAATAACAATATAGATAATATTAAAATGCAATAAAATAAGTGAGCCTTGAGTTAAATATCCTTGTTTTTAACAAAGCACTTGATTTAATTATTTATGTCATTTAGTTTTTAATAACAGCTGTGTTTAACAACAGACTCACCAAATCCCTGAAAATTTAAGTCAGCTTTCACAACCCAGTATGAGCCAGCTCCGGCACACTGCGGCTGCCAGATCAGAGCAGTGTCACCATTGCAAAGCAGAGAGAATTCTGGGAGGTGGGCACAGCCAGCCTTTCCCAGATCATAGCCCAGTGGGGCTACAATTCCAGAGACCGCCCCCACCACAACCAGGGAGCCCAGTGGTCCCACACAGCAGGATGGACTGACATTGAGAGGATGAGCCTTTTGTTCTCCCAGCTGCTCACTGCCCCCATGTAAACCGCCAGAGGAGTCCTCCCTGCATTTCCCCAGGCCCCATGCTCCAGCTCCCTGAACACTTTCAACTGTGAAAACCATGACAGCGTCCCCAGGCTTGACTGGGCTCTGATGCCAGCTCTGCCACTATCCTAAATGACCTCAAACAGGTCACACCACCTCAGTTCACAGTTACTGTAACAAATGAGGGGGTTGGACCTGATGATCTGACTTAACCAAGGTTCCTTCCTGCTCTAAAACCCAAGTGAGTCAGGTGCAGTGGCTCACACCTATAATCCTAACACTTTGGGTGGGAGGATTGCTTGAGCCCAGGAGTTTGAAGCCAGCCTGGGCAACATAGTGAGACCCCATCTCTACAAAAAATCCAAAAATTACCTGGGCGTTGGGGGGCGTGCTTGTAGTCTCAGCTACTTGGGAGGCTGAGGCAAGAAGATTGCTTGAGCCCAGGAGGTTGGGGCTTTGGTGCACTGTAATCACACCACTGCACACCAGCCTGGGTGACAGCGAGACCCTGTCTCCAAAAAAAAATCCAAATCAGCCGTGATTACTGAGAGCTTCAGAAAGATCACCAGTGGTGTCCAGACTCATTGAGGAAAGCTCAGGCCACTGAGTCACATGACTTGCTTAACCTGAACTCAGCCTTGGGAACACGGTGAACCTTTCCAGCCCTGATATTTGGTAAAACAGGGAACATAGTCCCCATTTGTTGGCCAGAATCACAGCCTTTGCTGTGCCTCCTTGGCTTCTCTAGACACTCTTGTCTCCCCAAATGGTTTCTTGCCACTGGGAATCTGCCCACCTTTTGACAGACAGCTGTGCTGATGGAACATTGCTCAAAAACTTGAGAATTTACTTACTAAATTAAGTCTCAGAAAATGGGTTAAGTCATGGTTAATGAAGGGAGGAGGAAGAGGAGCAGCATGCTAGTGCAGGGGAGACACAGGCCCTTTTTAACCAGGGTTCCCACAGCGTTTGTGTGGCATTCCTGTGTGTGTTTGTGGGGGCAGGTGGTATGGGTGTGTGTGTATGGTTGTCACTAGAACAAATTGTGCAGCTGTGTACCTTGGTATGTCAAGGTTACCATGATTTATAGGTTGTATGTCCAAGTTCACAACACCAATCCAAGAGAGGAGGGAGAACTGCAGGAGGAAGTCTTAGCGACAGGGCTTTAAGAATGTGTTTCATGTTTAATGCTTTTAACATGGTTGCCTTGTTCTTGCTTCTAGAAAGCACTATAGAAGACATAACCCCAACCCAGATTGCTGTCTGTAGCTGGCCAAACCCATGTGAGGGTGAAGGTGGGGTTTGTGTGTGTGAATGTTGTTATGGTTGTTTATAGTTGTTGTGTTATATCTGAGCTGTAGGAGAGTATTTTACAATAAGAGGTATGAGTTCTGTAATCCCAGCACTTGGGAGGCTGAGGCAGGTGGAGCACTTGAGGTCAGTAGTTCAAGACCAGCCTGGCCAGTGTGGTGAAACCTTGTCTCTACTAAAAATACAAAAATTAGCTGGGCATGGTGGCGGCACCTGTAGTCCCAGCTATTTGGGAGGCTGAGGCAGGAGAATCGCTTGAACCAGGAGGCAGAGGTGAGCCAAGATCATGCCACTGCACTCCAGCCTGGGCAACAGTGCAAGACTCCATCTCAAAAAAAAAAAAAAAAAACCCATGTATATATATATATGAGTTAGACGTAGAGAAGCCTTTCTCTCTCTGCCTCTGGCTGTCTCTCCCTCTGTCTCTTACACTGGATATGCACCCTCTGGGTTTATTCCATTCAGCCGTTCCACAAACGGAATTTCTGCCTCTACACGAGGCACGTGTGTGCTCAGTGCTTTCAGAGCTATGGGCGTGTGGTGTGTCCTCAAGACACTTGGAGTTGAGTAAGGTGGACAAAATATAGAGACATAACATATAATAATGCTTTATGTAATTAATAACAGCTTCTGCATTTTGAGCCACTTGCTACATGACAGACCAATTACCTCATTTACTCACAACAGTCCTCTGAAGTTGAAATGTTATTGCCCCGTCTGCCAGCAGGTCGCCTTCTTAGGTTGTGAACATTCAGACTCACAGATGACCATGGGCCACATAGGGCACTGGGTCTGTTCAGAGGATGGAGGACAAGTCGCCTTCTGCAGGCGCCCTTGCAGCAGTGCACATAGGAGTCTGTTCAGGTGCAGAGAGGTAGGAGTGGAAGCTATCCTAGTAGAAGAGCTTCATGCCCCACAGGAGCCAAAGCTCTTGAAACACGCTCTGGGCATAGCTCCCCATTCTGTGCAAGGGCCATGCCCAGCTACAAGATCACTACGCTCGGGAAGCCCAAATCAGGATTCTTGGCTTCCTATCAGATAGCTCCAGGTTCCTAGATCCTCCCTGGCTGTGCAGTTCACCAGTCAAAGGTCATTCTTATGTAGATAGTGTTGCCTAGTAACATAGTTGACATACTGTCTTTTAGCAGGTTACCAAATTTAGCCAAAGATCAGACTCCCATGCAGAAAGGGAAAAGACGTATGTTAATTCCTTACCTACTCTCTCATTCCCATTTTACAGAGAATAAACCTGAGATTCAGAGAAGTTTATCAACTTGCCTCAAATTACATAATAACCCAGCCAGGATTTCAACCCCAGCCTGACTCCAGATACCATGCTCTTAACTAAAATGCAAGATGTAAATTTTTTTTCTACCCCCATAAGCATGTCCGTGTTTATTTTGCTATTTGAAACACTAGTTTGAATTACTTAACCCTCGAGAACAATCGGCCTTCCTGGAAGCAGCAGCCTGTTTATCTTGTGGCTTTGCCACTGCCTGGTGCACTGCATTACCCCAGTGTGAGAAGCTCAGCACCATGCTAGTTAGCAGTTCTTCTTAGAATAATAATAAAAAAAGCACTAGTTCTTTGCTTTTCTCTGTGAGTCTGTATTTTTAGTAGAGGTTTATGAGGAGGAGGAAAAGAAGTTTTAAGGACAATAGAACCAGTTTTGCATCTGAAAATAAATGAGTACCTGGCTACCAGGTGCAAACAATTCTCTTTTGCCTTGACAGTCCTTTCTTTTTAAATCATCACTATCCTATAGCACAAAACCTAAGAGCTCAAGGCAAAGCTTTATTACTAAGCTCAGTTCAGCATATAAAATCCAGTTTATATATCTGGATTATATTGCAAGAACCATTCAAGAAATGTGCCATCCATGTTCCAAGTATAAAAATAGAAATTTTAAGACAGCGTAACAATATTACTGTTGTTTCATTGGGTGTTTAATTGACTTCAAGCTTTCACCAGGTATTAGAACTATCTGTTGACTTCCAAAACTTCATTGTGTAGTGAGGAGAAATACTAAGGAATTTTGTAGACAAGATGTGAAATAGGTTAGGTAAAATACCATGTTTAAGTGCAATGCAGTGAGCTTATGATAAATTATATTGAAATAGTCAAAATATAATTGATGCGGGAGGTGTTGGAGAGAGACCTTGAGGGGCATGGAATGTTCTGTTTCTTAGCCTAGGTGGTGGGGACAGCTGTGGTTTTATCATCTGAACGCTATCATACATTTATGGACTATGCTTTCTATGGCAATTTTCAAAAATGCAGCTGACAAAGTTTGCCTGCCAATATGAAAAGGTGAATGTTCTTTAGGTAGGAGATACCATTTCATAGATTGTATTGAATCTCATATTACAGGAATTTACAAGATGGTAGATTATACAGTGAGAAAAGAACAAAGTTTGAATATTACCAACATCAGAGAAGCATTGGAAGAATAACTCAAGTTTCCAAAGTGAAACTATCAGGAAAAGTCACCTTTCTCTTTATGAGTAATAAAATTAGAACATAAACAGATCATCAGTGGTGACCTCCCTCCTTATGCTGCTCTCTTCCCTTCTTCTGGAATCTTCCTGGGCAGATACACGCAGTTCTGTCCATGTTTCCTGAGGTGGGCCTGGCCCTGTGCTAGGAACTGGGGACTAGAATCTTTGCCTTCATGACTAGGGAAGCAAGGACTCAATTAGCCAAGAAAAGTTTTTAAACCCAAATAACAATATGAGAATCAAAGTAACACCAAAAAAAAAAAGTTTTCATGAGGCCGTATATGTTAGGTGGTAGTTAAGTGGTACAAAGAAGAAATACTGCCAACCTGCAGATAAAGGAAGCACTGTCTACTTAGGAGTGGTTGGGGAACTTTGAGGATGTGTGGGTTTCCTATGGGTAGAAAAAAAGAGAGCAGACCTTCCAAGAGAGGAAGTCTTGTAACTGAAAGTATTACAGTGGGTGCAGATGTATTCTGTGTGTATAAGCTTCCTGGAAAGGAGGATTTACTGGGGAAGAAATGGACCTGACTTTGAGAAACCGTAAAAATAACAAGCTAGAAGATAATTCCATTGCATTGGGAAAGGGAAGCTGTTATGAGTTTTTGAGATTGGGACTGACCTGTGGCCAAGGTCCTTTTCCAGGGTCGTGCATGTCTGAAACTCTAATGAATGTCATCAGTCCTCATGCTCTATACAGGGCCCAGGTTCCTTACCTTCCATTATTGTTTCAGATTCATGACAGATGCTGCCCGCCGAGAGCAGGAGTCCCTAAAGAAGAAGATTCAGCCGAAGCTCTCACTGACTCTGTCCAGCTCAGTGTCTCGGGGGAATGTGTCCACTCCGCCACGCCACAGCAGTGGAAGCCTTACTCCCCCCGTGACCCCCCCCATCACCCCCTCCTCTTCATTCCGCAGCAGCACTCCGACAGGTGAGTGGCCTGGCCCTACCGCCTTGAGAAGGAGGAGAGGGGAGAAAGAGAAAGTGGGGGCAGAAAGGGGCTGGGGACAGATGACGACACAGACCCACCACATCGTTGATCCTTTCACTAGTCTCTATATATTGGTAAATTCTTTAATTTATTATTGAAGAAATATTTATAGATTATTGTTAATAGGCATGTGATAATGGTTTTGTAGATTTTTTGTCAATATATTTCCCATTTTCACTGTGCATACCCATCTGCACAACATTTTTAATGGGCTCTGTAATAATACATATCTCATCACCCGATTTACAACTAAATATATTATGAACATTTTCTCTTCTAAAACAGTTAAAATAATTGCATCCTTTAGAGAAAACATAATTTATTAAGCAGTCTTGGAGAAATTTAGATACAATTTTTCTTCCAAGGAGACTTCATTGTTTTTACAACGCCTTGAGAAGAAGGGGGAGTCCTTGTCTTCTCCAGCTTTTTCTATAGATAGTGGAAACTTGCCCCTCAATTTAGCTTTTTCACTTGCTTCTTTGTACCCACCTATTCACCAGTCAAGTAATCCATTTTATTTTTCCCAGTCCATCTCTCCTATTTGCCTCCTCTTTCCTGTCAGCCTCCCTGACACACATGTGGATGTGCGCTACTCCAGCATTCTCATCTGCTCTCCTCCAGGTCCTCTCCTTAAAGAGGCTTCTGTCTTTTTAAGGATACCATCTTCATTGATTTGGATCAACTCTGCTCAAAACTTTATCCTCAGTTCCACATTAGGATTAGCCTATAATAATCTGAAGACAAAGTTCAGTTGTTTAAAAGAAAATATTAGTAAGAAAACCTTGGTAGAATTACATGTATCAAGAAACTAGGACTTCAGCTGGGTGCTGTGGCTCACATGTATAATCACAGCACTTTGGGAGGCTGAGGCAGGAGGATCACCTGGGGCCAGGATTTCAAGACCAGCCTGGGCGAAATGGCGTTTTGAATGCCTCACAAGTGCCAGAAACTGAGCTACTGAGGTGAGCAGAGAGAGGCCCCCTTCCCTGACCTCAGGAGCTTACACCTGTTGGAGGATATTGGCATTCTAGGGGCCAAACAAGATCACTCTTTTCTTCCTCTCCCAAGTGTGGAAATGATTAAAAAATAAAACAGCAGTCGCAAATGAAGAACAAAATATCAACTTTATTATTACATAAAGCTAAACCACAGAATGGAGCTTGGATCTGTAACAATTGGGCTTCCTAGTATGTCTTCCCAGAATTCAATTTATTTCCCAAAGTGCACTTCTCAGCTTACCCCAGGGTGGGAGCTGACCAGAGTGCACCTGGACCCTGAGCAGAGCATGCCCAGCCCTTCCTCCCTAGTTCATGCTTCATTAAGTCACTGTTCCTCCTTGGGCAGGAGTGAATAGAGATGGTGGAAGAGGTCCCGCATGTTTGTGCTGTCTGAGAAACAGAGAAATAGCTCTCTTCCCCCAGTGGGAGTATAGACCGTCACTAATCAAATCAATACGCAAATAAATATAACCCTGTAATCATGACAAGTGCTATATAGAATTCTGTGATAGGAGGGCATCCAGAGAGAAGTTTGACCCAGTCAGGAAAGGCTTCCTTTGAAAGATAAATAGGAGTCAACTAAGTAAAGAGGTAAGGGGGAGCAATGTCACAAAGGGAACATTTTGCAAAGGCTCCACGGAGGGGGAAAGCCTGGCAGGTCCCCAGTACTGAAAGCAGGCCAGGTAGCCCGAGTGTAAGATGAGACTGAGGAGGCAGGCGGGGACTAGGGCATTGGGGGTCTTATTCAAAATTTTGGTTGAATCGAAGAGCAAAGAGAACCCACTTGTAACCACACCATCATCTCCTTAGCCATGATTAAAATTGTTTATCTTCTCTGACAGTTTATGTATTTCTCTGTCATCCATTTTCCATTGTGCAAAGTGTGTTTCAGAATACTAATTTCACAAAATACTAGTTGGGGAAAGGGATTTCCTGGTAAGTTTGGGCAGGTGATGAGTTAGACAAAGTTAAATAGATTTCTTTAATTCGGGGCTTTAATATGCACTGTTAGTCTCCAAGGGGAGGATTTAGTAAATTTCCCAAACTTAGTTGCTCTGATTAGGGGACCTCTTTCTCTATGGAGCATCTCAGGGGACTCATGGTTGACAGACACCCTGTGTTCAATCAGGATTGAACATTTTGAAGACAGATTAGGTATGGGAGATAAACCAGAGTTGCTGCCTTAACTTCTTTCTTTACAAATGGTGTTACCTTGGGCAAGTCACTAATACCCATTATATAGATTTTGTGTCAAAGTTAAATGTGATAGCACATGTATAACACAGTGCTCAATAAATGTTCATTTCTTTCGTCTGGGGTTTTCAACTTTGTATTTTAGGAACAGAATCAAGGTCATGCTTCTAGAGGACGAACCAATTCATTTGTGTTAGGCATTTGTCCATTTCCTTGAATACACCACCATGTTTCCCTTTTATTTTATTTTGTGAAGATTGACTTTCCAGGATCTTTGTGTAACATTTATGTTGTAAATCTAAGGAATGAAAAAGAGTGTCGTGTAATTCCGCAATCCTCTTTTCTGGGTATTGCTATGATATTTATTCACATATAATATGAATTATGGGGGCAGTCTCCAATTGGCTGTGTTTTATACCTGAAGTAATATGGACTGACTCATGTCCAATCCCAGATAACTATGACTGCCCCAATTAGTGACGGGTGCCTAGGACCCCATGAAAATAAAGACAGTTTAAAAGTGAGAGTTTATTATTTTTCATGTAAGAATGTTTGGAAGAAATGGAATCATTTCCTTTCCTTCAGACATAAAGAAATCTTTCTGACACCTTGCCTATTTTAGCAATTTCCCATTGAGAGAATTAATTTATGTTGTGGTAAAGATGTATCATTTTCAGTCTGTCAAGATCATTGGTAAGTTATTTGCTGCTGGAAGAACATTCCATGTAAACATCAAAAATTAGCAGGGGAAATGGTTTCTTAAACCCCTACCATGTACAATTTTGATTGTGTACATTTTTCAATGTTTGGAATGTTATTTTACCTGTAGTTAGAGAGATCAGCTTATTTTGCCTGACTAATGTGGTTTTAGTCACTTTCATTGCCAGGTTATAAAATTCCACATTTCTACCCCTTAAATTCACTCTTCCAAGTTCTATATTCATGGTGCATTCCCACTTCAGAAGTAATAGTCATCTTGTAGGAACTTCATTTATAAAATGTTCTTTAAGATATACTTTCTTGACAATACTGAATTAGAGCTCAGCTTTATCCTGGAGTTTCCAGTATTTCTTAGGTATACTTGGAATTAATGTTTGTTTTGCAATTTTTTTTTTTTCTGTTTGCAACAGGGTCTTACTATATCACTCTATCACCTAGACTGGAGTGCAGTGATGCTATCCTAGCTCACTGCAGCCTCAAACTCCTGGGCTCAGCCTCCTGTGTAGCTCACCTCAGTCTCCTGTGTAGCTGGGACTACAGGCACATGCCACAATGCCCACCTAATTTTTTGACTTTTTTTGTAGAGATGAGGTCTTGCTATGTTGCCCAGGCTGGTCTTGAACTCTTGGCCTCAAGCAATCCTCCTGCCTCTGCCTCCCAAAACTCTGTGATTACAGGCAGGGGCCACCATATATGGCCTGTTTTGCCATTTTTACATCCTAGAATAATCTTTTTCTCTCATTGTTTTCCTTTCCTGTCCTTGTCTTTTTTTCTTTTAATATATAGAAAAAGTATTCATTTAAGAAAAGCTTAGAATAGTTTAAATCATAGATCAGCAAACTTTTTCTATAAAGGTCCATATAGTAAATATGCTCTGCAGGCCACAGGGTCTCTGTTTCAGCTACTCAACTTTGCCATTGTAATGTGCAAGCAGCTATAGAGCCACCTAAATTAATGGGCATGGTGTGTTTTATTAAAAGTTTTTCTAAAACTTTATGTACAAAAACAGGCCAGAGTTGGCCCATAGGCCACAGTTTTCCAACCCCTGGTTTAAATAATAGAGAAATGGAATTGAAAAATAAGTGTGATTAAATTATCTGAAAATAAAGTGTTAAGACAATTCATACCCTTCTCCTTTTAAAAGTAGTAACATGGGCCAGGCACGGCTGCTCATGCCTGTAATCCCAGCACTTTGGGAGGCAGAGGCAGGCGAATCACCTGAGGTCAGGAGTTCGAGATGAGCCTGGCCAACATGGTGAAACCCCATCTCTACTAAAAATGTAAAAATTTGCCAAGTGTGGTGGCTCGTACCTGTAATCCCAGCTACTTGGGAGGTTGAGGCAGGAGAATTGCTTGAACCTAGGAGTGGAGGTTGCGGTGAGCCGAGATTGCACCACTGCACTACAGCCTGGGTGACAGAGCAAGACTTCGTGTCAAAAAAAAATAAAAAGTAGTAACATCTAAAGTACAATTACTTAGAGGGAAAGGCAAGTAGCACTTGCGGAGTGTTTGCTATGTGTGCTTACTGTATTCTTTATGTATGACATTGTATTTAATCTTAACACCAGCCTCACTGAGACATTATTATTCCCATGTACAGATAAGAAATAGAGGCTTACTAAGGTTAACTTGACGCATCCATGTCTGTCTATTCAAAGAATAAGCTCTTTCCAGTATACCCACACTTTCTATCCACATTCATTATTATTACATTAATACTTTTTTAAAAACTTTATTAGACCGTCCATACTGTGTGTGAACTTGACACCTCCAAACTCAAAATATGTTAAGTTACTGAAACCTTGGTTTGACTTCATTCACCGTAACTTTCGTTTTCACACAGCTCTGCCATTCAAACAGCATGTCATAACAGAAGGACTTAACAGTTTGGTTCAGCCAGGGTTTCTCTAAGGGTCAGCTGACTCCAGATAGCTGGTTGTTAAATAATCGGGTTTGCAAACTGTTTGCTAAACTGTTACCTTGAAATCAGCCATGATGGGAGTATTTACACCAGTGAAATAGGCAAATGCTACATATCAGGACCTTCCCTGCCCCACTTTACCATTATACCACTGTTTTTTCCTTTCAGTATTTACCAGATTAATCTTACTTAGTTTGTAGGTCAAGGAATCGTGGATCCATGTGTCTGCAAATAAACCTAAAGTCAATCGCCAATAAATAAATAATGACCATTTCAGGCAATGGACTGCTTTGTTGGCACTCACCACAATGTTGTAGGAAAGGTTTTTACATTATCTTGTTACATGAGAAAATCCAATTTCAAAACTGCAGGAGCAATATGATCTCAATTTTTTTTTCTTTTTTCTTTTTTTTTTTTTTGGAGACAAAGTCTCACTCTGTCTCCCAGGCTGGAGTGCAGTGGTGTGATCTCAACTCACTGCAACCTCCACCTCTCAGGTTCAAGAGATTCTCTGACCTCTGCCTCCCAAGTAGCTGATACTACAGGTGCACATCAACACCACCCAGCTAATTTTTGTATTTTTAGTAGAGGCAGGTTTTCGCCATGTTGGCCAGGCTGGTTTGAACTCCTGACCTCAAGTGATCCTCCTGCCTCGGCCTCCCAAGGTGCTGGTATTACAGGCGTGAGCCACCACACCTGGCCCATGATCTCAATTTTATCTTTTACTTAAGAGAAGTTAACCATGGTTAACTACCTTAATATGACAGGAAGATGAATGTTATTTTCTTCTTTTTCTTTTCCCATATTTTCTAAAATGAGCTTGTCTTTCTTTTTATAATTAAAACAACTTAGTACATATGATTGGAGGATATAGAATTACTGGCCCTAAAAAGAGTTGAATGAATCTCTTTCCATCAAATTAATTGACCTTTGACATGGGGTCATCCTATAGCAAAGGCCTTTTTGCTTTTGCATCCATCATTAGAGAGCAGGTTGTCTTGGTTATTATTGCCTACAGCTTAGTTAAGAAAGTAATTTCTCCCCCCTCCCCCCATATTTCCCCATTGAACCTCTTAAAACAGTGATTTTCTATCAGAATGAATGTTGAAATCACCTGGAAAAAATTTTAATCTACCTCTGCCTGGGCTCCACCCACAGCCACTCTGATTCAGTTGGTGGGTGGGGCTTGGGCATTGGGAGTTTTTAAAAGCTCTTTTGGGTGGGTAATTCTACAACCAGAGTTAAGAAACCACTGTTTTAAAACGCGGCCCATCTCATTGTACTATCTGTGTGCCTTCTAGCTTGAATTTTGAACATATTTCCACGTTGTCTGGAGAAAGATTACTGTAATCCGTTTCCTTGACCTCCAGGATGAATCCAGTGGGACTGACAGATGCTCACTCATGTCTTAATGGAGAAGCCATGGAAAGAGCTGGCTGGGTTTCTGGTTCTAATAGCATCGCGTAGTTACTCCTGGAAAATATTTGTATATATATTTTGGCGCACTCTGGGGGGAAAAATTCAAGTATTAAACCAGAGAAAGGCACCCAAGGAAATTAAACCAATTTTTAGGTTTTCTTGTTTAGATTCTTAATATAAAATTTAAACTTCTGCATTGTTTTATTTTACTTCATATTCCTGTGTCTCTTGGTATGGCCTTTTAAAAAACATTTCTTTATGACTTTTACAATAAATTTTTCAGATTATAAAGATATTCAAAATTTCAGGAGTTATTAATACACAGCAGATTATTTTAAATAATATAGTATTAATTTTTCCCTCGGGGTGGACATTACTCTGCAATACAGACTTACAGGACTGATAGAATTTTGCTTGGCATTTAGAAGCTCTATCTGAATGGAGTTGAGGTGAGCTCTTCCCTCATGCCTTTATTGTTAGAAAGCAAAATAAACTTAAATAGGCTTAATAAGGACAAAAAATCCCAGACAGAAAAAAGATAACCAAAATAAAGTATAAACTAACATACATCCCCCACCTACCCAAAAGAAAAGAATAAAATGGAAGGAAAAATCTCAGAGAAATACTATTCTGTTTAATAGTGGAAAATGAGGGGAGAAAGGTGAAATATTTCAGCCTGACTGAATTTTGTGATATGAATTCCTGAGGCTGTGATTTGGTTTTTCTAACACATTCTCCATAAAGAGTTGGATGTCTGCATGTTACCTAAGCAACGTTCCCTAAAATCTTCCTATTGATCTGATTTACATTTCCCTTTTCACATAAATACCCGCTCTTGTAGCTGGAGAATGAGAAGATGTTGCTATATTCTTCGCCTGCATTCTGTAGGTCACTGAAAGACCCTTTCCTGGCCTACAGTTTATTTGCTTGTTTATATACTACTCTGTTGTAATCCTTGTCTCTTCCTGTTCCTTTTTGATTGACTAGTAAAAACCTTTATTCCTCGGCCTGAGTGTCATGGTCGAGTCTAACGGCTAATTCTGCTTCCCCAGCATCTTCTGCAGCCACTTATTTTTAATCTCTTCTTGCTACTGAAAATGTTGGAGTGAGGATGGCAACAAGGAAATAGGATTTTATTTGTTTTTCCACAGCCATACCACTTAGAAAAAACCTTCCCAAACAAAACATTTTTTTGACTTGAA
This sequence comes from Pongo abelii, assembly GCF_028885655.2. Lineage (NCBI taxonomy): Eukaryota > Metazoa > Chordata > Mammalia > Primates > Hominidae > Pongo > Pongo abelii. The sequence goes on from NC_071991.2 coordinate 57,270,783, forward strand.
GAAAACAGTCAAATTGGCCAGGCACAGTAGTTCACGCCTGTAATCCCAGCACTTTGGGAGTCCAAGACAGACAGATCTCCTGAGGTCAGGAGTTCGAGACCAGCCTGGCCAACATGGCAAAACCCCATCTCTACTAAAAATACAAAAATTAGCCAGGCATGTTGGTGCGCACCTGTAATCCCAGCTACTTGGGAGGCTGAGGCATGAGAATCAGTTGGACCTGAGAGGCAGAGGTTGTAGTGAGCCAAGATTGCTCCACTGCACTCCAGGCTGGGTGACAGAGTGATACTTCATCTCAAATAAATAAATAAATAAATACAAATCAGTGGTGATCTGTAATCATAATAGATCTTTTTCTAACCTTATAGTGCACAAAAGCATTCACATTCACCATCTAATTTGATCCTTGTTAATACTCGATGGGACACAAGGCAAGTATTATTAACTTTTATTTTAAGTCCAGGGTACAAATGCAGGTTTGTTACATAGGTAAACTTGTGTCATGGGGGTTTATTGTCCAGATTATTTCATCACCCAGGTATTAACCCTAGTACCCATTAATTATTTTTCCTGATCGTCTCCCTCCTCCCACCCTTTACCCTCCACCCTCCGAAAGGCCCCAGTGTATATAATTCCCCTGTATGTGTCCATGTATTCTCATCATTTAGCTCTTTCTCATCATTTGGCTCCCACTTATAAGTAAGAACATGCAGTATTTGGTTTTCTGTTTCTGTGTTAGCTTCCTAAGGATGATGGCCTCCAGCTCCATTCAAGTCCCTGCAAAGGACATGATCTCATTTTTTATGGCTGCATAGTATGCCGTGGTGTGTATATGTACCACATTTTCTTTATCCAGTCTATCATTGATGGGCATCTAGGTTGATTCCGTGTCTTTGCTATCATGAATAGTGCTGCAGTGAACATTTATCTGAGCATCTGTCTTGTTATAAGGCACTGCGCCAAGTATTGGGGATACAGAAAAGCATAAGGCATATAGCCCTTGTGGTTTAGAACTTACATCCCTTAATAGAAGCAGGCTACATATGCCTGTGGAACAGACAACTAATGAACATGATGTAGACACACAAGGGCTAAATTAGCAGCACAGATGATTAATAAAACAATATTGAGATACACATAAGGTCATTCTACACTGTTTTAATGCAATTAAAAGATGTATATTCACACCCATAAAATGTCATAGATAATTGCAAGGCAAATGTAAGTTCCAAAGCAGTTGGAATAAGGTGAGATCATAGGGAAAGTAATTTGGGCAAACAATTTTATAGTCCATGATTATGGAGTGTGTCAGGTGAGGGAATTAGTGAGCAGACCTGGATGTGTTGACTAAAGGTGGTATGCAAATCTAGAGTTTTCTGGGAGACCCTCCAGAACTCTGGGAGCACAGAAGTAAAGTGCTAAGAGTCCTTGACACCAAAGGGGTCTCGATCCAAATCTTGGTTCTGCTGCTTGAGAGACAGATGGACTTAAACCTTTTCAAGCCTCAGTTTCCTCATCTGTATGATGGAGGCCGTGTTTACCTTACTGTAAGGATTAATTAAATAAGGATAGGGCCAGGAACAACTGCTGTGTTAATACTGATTCTATTTAAACCACCAGTTCAGAAAATAAATCAGCATAGGAATATCCCCGCTCTGCTTTCAAGATACCCTGCATTAGTAAATAAGCCCCATGTGTTCAGGAACTATTGACTGTCAGTGGTGGAAATGGTTTATGTTGTCAGGTTAGTTAGGGCTTCTAGAAATAGCTATATAGCACGTGTAAATCAAAACATTTTTTGCTCTAAGCTGAATCCAGCCTTTTTGGGCAGACAATATTTCACCAGCCCTGGCCAGGGCTGCTTGTGCATGTTTATTTTTGGTCTGCACTAACCTCAGAGAAGGCTGATTCCAGGAATGTACATTACAGGTGGTATTTGCTAATGACTGCTCTGGACGTGGATAAATTTTCAGGAAGGAGATGGGGTCATTTTCTTGTCAGAATGGATACAAATGCTATATCTAAAGTGTCTGTGGGACCAAAGGAAAAAAAAAACGGAAGTTGGACTTCGGCAACACTAAAGAAGTGTGTGCTTTGAAGGACACTATCAAGAAATTGAGACGACAATCAGAATAGGTGAAAATATTTGCAAGCCGTGTGTCTGATAAAGGCCTCATATCTAGAATATGTACAGAACTACAATTCAACAATGAAAGGACAACCCAGTTTAGAAATGAGGGGAAATGACACTGTTGTTATTAACACAGAAGCATTTAAGATTATCATTTTATAACCAGGGGTGGCAGAAGTGAAGATGGAGCAAGTTGACCAATTTTTATATCCTGGTTGTTATTTTAGTAAAGGTAGCAATAACTCTTTTAACTGTGGAGACTCAGAGTACTAAGAAACAGAACACTGGATGTTTCCAGCAGGTGAACACGCTGGTGAAGGAGCTCTGTCCCCTTTCTTGTTGAAGGATGTGCCCACATAGGCCCAACCATCATCACAGTTGGGAAGGGGGGGACACCCCTTTGTGCTACCCAATTTGGGATACTTTTACATTTCAGATTCCCTTTAAGGTGTGTAGAATTGAACATCCCACTGGTAAGATTTAAATCAAGGTCAGGAGGCCATGTAAAGGGCATCTCAAAGTCTTTAGAACTGGGGGAGTTTTGACTACAGTGTCTCTGAAACTCCCTCCCCTCCTTCCTGTGCAGAGCAGAGAACGTCCTCAAACCTGCTCTGAGGGGAGAGGGGAGCAGATCTCATTATCCCTCCACCCAGCAGAGAGAGTGAAACTGACAGAGGTGTGATATAGGTTCCTCGGGGCCACAGAGCTGAGTGATGTTGACCCAGCCCTTCCACTCTAGGTATTTACCAAAGAGGAGTGAAAACATATATCCACAAAAGACAGATACAAGGATGTGCATAGCACCTTTATTCACAGTAGCCCCAAAATGATAAGTAGTTCATCCACAGATAAATGGGTAAACTGTGATATATCCAGAGAGTGGATTATAATTTAGCAATAAAAAGAAAGTACTGATACACACACAAAAATGGATGAATCTCAAAAACATTATGCTGAGCAAGTTAAGCCTGACACAAAGGGTACTCATGAAGTTCAAGTACAGGCAAACCAACCTGCAGTGACAGAAATCAGAACCATAGTTAACTTGAGAATGTGAGGAAGAAGGTGTGGACAAGGGAACTTTCTTGAGTGATGGATATATTCTGTGTCTTGATTGGGATGTTGGTTTCACAGATGTGTACATTTATCAAGCTCATCCAATTATACACCTGCCAGATGCTGTGGCCCACACCTGTTATCCCAGCACGGGAGGCTGAGGTGGGAGAATTAGTCGAGCCCAGGAGTTTGAGACCAGCCTGGTCATCATAGTGAGACCTTGTCTCTACAAAAATCAAAAAATTAGCTGGGTATGGTGGCACATGCCTGTAGTCCCAGCTACTCGGGACTGAGGCAGGGAGGATGGCTTGAGGCTAGGAGGTCGCAGCTGCAGTGAGCTGTGACTGTGCCACTGCACTCTAGCTTGGGTGACGGAGTGAGACCCTGTCTCAGAAAAAAACAAGCATACACTTCAGATTTGTGCATTTCACTGTGTGTAAATCTTACCTCAATTGAAACAAAAGAGTGGTTGCTCAGGCAGGAATGAAGAACAGGAGTCCACAACTTCCAGTCACTCTTTGAACTAGAAAATAGCATTTCCTCTGTTATAAACAATTCATTTAGGAACAATGAAGTGAATACATGCAGTAGTTTGAGTTTGAAAATCTCTGGAATTTCCTGTTCATTGAAGAAAGACAGTAGGCGGAATTCTTTATCCTTAGCATAGGAACATTAAGGAAGCAGTAACATGGACAAATAAAACAGTTACGGGACTCATTAAGTAGAGAGAAGGAGCAGAGGAAAAAAGATAGAGAAGAGCTGTTGCCAAACTCTCAGTCCAGTGACACAGTTGAGAATTGGTTAATGACTGAAAGTGTTTCTGATAGAACTTACAGCACCTACGTCTTCCAATACCCAAAATATTTTGTTTCCCATGAGATAAAGAGTGCTTCCTTACATTGAGAATATTACCAGAAAGAAAATTAAAGCCGCCCAGGTTCAGTCCATGTTGAGCACATCCTCAGAAACTCTAAGTAATCCAGTTTCTCTGATGGGCAGGCACTTAAATCCTCAGATTTAATATCTGTACTAACAGAAAGCCAATAATTCAGTGTTTCTGCGTTATTTTTTATAATGTTCATGCAAAGTGATCCTATACCACACTTGACCATTTACATTTAGTTAAAAACCTGAATTTCATCTCTACTATTAACTGTGTTGTTTAATCAAACTCAATAAAAGTAGTATGTCCACTGTTAAGGATTCCCATAAGAAATCTCAAAGGTCTTTACAGCCATATTTCACTTCGTGCGAGAAACACGGTTAGTGGTGAGGCATTGGTCCTAGGTCCTAGCTGCTTTTTCTTTGTCCCAGCAGGGGTCTCTGCATTGGCCAAAAAAATATCAAAAAAGATCACAAGGTAAAGTTGTTTTAAAGAGCACACATTAAGACTGTGCTGCTCACACCCTGTCTCCCCAAGAAAGAATGCCATCTTTTTAAGCCAACGTCCAGAGCTCGCTCATATGCCAACATCCATCAGTGCACACTTCTCAGTAATTTTCCTTTGGAAGCACAAACCAGAACTGAAATATGAGTGCTAAAGAGAGCAACATATTGTAAGCCTGGAAAATGGTGTGGACTCTACTGAAAACATGAATAAACAAACAGACGCCCGAGACTGCCATACACCTCCCTTGTGAAGGTGATGTAGATTTAGCACCTGAAGAATTCACAGCCCAGACAAACTCATATATTTCCAAAGACACCTTTTCTCCACACCCCCGTCCCTGCCACCACCAGTCTAAAACACGGCATATTAAAATCAGAGAAGCCCTTTCATCTTCATGAGTATCACGGCAGCAAACTTGTTTTAATGTCTTTTCCATGTGGCTCAAGTTTTAACAATAAAATGATCCTCAGGCACACCCAGCTGCACAGCATTAAAGAACCTGCAGAAAACTGAGAATGCTTTCAGCAAATTTGGTTTTGCTAAAAAGACACGGGACAGAATCTCACTGCTCCTGTCCCAGGACTTGTGTCAGATGTTGGAAATGCACTCAGAACAAGCGGTATTTGACAGGCAGGAAGAAACTGAGGTTGCTAGAACCTTTCTGGGACCATGGACAAAGAGATTGTGCATGTCTGGCACCTTGCAACCAAAATTACATAGTTCCTCCTTGGAAAATTGGACTGGTGTTAATTCATATTTAGCTGTAACAAGTTGGGTTGATCTTATCAGATCAAAGATTTATTTCATATTCCACTAGGCTGAATAAGTTTTTTTTTGTTTTGTTTTGTTTTTTAAAAAAAAAAGCCAATTAGGCTCTGCTTGGTATGGAACACATAGGTAAAATCAACCATAAGAAACTAAAGTTGGTTGGGGGACAACTGTATATGAATTTGACATCTACTGATCTTATGATGTACTGTGTTTTCTATCTCAGTACCCCAATTCTTCAGTTTTATTTTAAGGCAGCCAGAGTATTCTAAGTAGTTACAGGCCCCAGGACAAATCATTCTCAGGGAGCCTGAATAATTTTGAATGAAGTGGTCGGTCCCTGACATTGTCTACCAATTAAGATGTTTCCTTGCAGCCTGAGACTGGATGCATTTTAATTTTTCAAATAGATTCCTATTTCAAAATTACCAAAATTTTTAAATAAAAAATAAAAGTCAAGCAGACTTCTTTCTGGCAGATGAAGTGGTGCTTTTCATGTGATCTGTTTTCATGTGAGCTCTCTAAGATAAGCTATGTCACTGTATTTAGTTAAAAGTCTCATCAGAATGTTTGACTTGAAAATGGCTGCCTAGAGTCTTAAATTCAGGGGTGGAAAGGCCCTCGATATGCGTTTCTGTTGGTGCGTCGTCAGCTCTCCTCCTCTAGACAGAACTGTCTGGGGTTATCCAGGCTGAACTAACAGTGTGCTAACAGTTACGGGGACTGATGCTGGGCCATCAATGTAGGATGGTGTTTTTGAGACATGATCGTGACTCCCATATCTTGAGCAGGCCCCCACCCTTTTAAATGGTTACTTTCTAATATTCCACCAAGTCCTGGACCATTATTGTGTTGAAAGTCTCCCTGAAATTCACCATGATGAAGTTAGTTTTGGCAGAGCACTTAGATGCTATGAATGGTATTTCACTGCCATTAAAAGGAAGCATTCTTTGAAAAAAGTGTTTAATTAAAGCCTCTTGGTTTCTGTAATACCAATATATATAATTTATGCTATGTTGTGTGTAAAGGAAAATTAAGACTAACAAAACTTGACAAATGGTTAATATTTAAAAGCATGCAATTAAAATGTCACAACTTAGTTGTGAGTGAGCTACCAAGGGGATCTTGACTGGAGTTGGTTCTGAAGGGCTAGATGAGCTACTGCCACCACCTGTGGGCCATGCACCTTAACCTGGAAGGGTTCCCCACGCGCCCCCCCGGGAGATGAATAGTGCCCTTTTGGAAACTAAAACCATAAAATTAAAATTATGAAGTAACTGCAAATATGAAAATTGGCTTTTTCTTTAAATCAAAGAAAAATGAAACCTTTCTGGAATAACTGTATAATAAATATGCATTACAGAAACATAAGTACACCTTTGGTAACTAATACATGGTACTTGCCAAGTAAATAGTAAATTAAAAGTTCAGGCCAGGCACAGTGGCTCACGCCTATAATCCCAGCACTTTGGGAGGCCAAGGCAGGTGAGGCCTGAGGCACTTGAGCCCAGGAGTTCAGGACCAGCCACGGTAACACAGGGAGACCCTGTCTCTGCAAATAACTGTTTTTAAATTAGCCAGGTGCAGTGGCATGTGCCTGTGGTCCCAGCTACTCAGGAGGCTGAGGCAGGAGGATCACCTGAGCCTGGGAGCTGGAGGCTGCAGTGAGCCTAGATTGCACCACTGCACTTCAGCCTGGGCAACAGAGCAAGACCCTGTCTCAAAACAGAACAAAGTTTAGTAGAATCTAGTTAGCCTTTCCCCTCCCCCAATCCCCCGAAATGGAGTCTTGCTCTGTTACCCAAGCTGGAGTGCAGTGGCATGATCTTAGCTCACTGCAACCTCTGCCTCCCGGGTTCAAGCAATTCTCCTGCCTCAGCCTCCCGAGTAGCTGGGATTACAGGCACCCGCCACTGCGCCTGGCTAATTTTTGTGCTTTTAGTAGAGACAGGGTTTCACCATGTTGGCCAGACTGGTCTCAAACTCCTGACCTCATGATCCACCCACCTGAGCCTCCCAAAGTGCTGGGATTACAGGCATGAGCCACCGTGCCCAGCTAGTTAACACATTTGTAAGTAATCTATAGGGCTCTGTTTTCTAAAATGAATAAGTAATAAATATTCCAAAAAGGATTTTTTTCATTCCCTTTTTTGCTTTCCAACAAATATGTGTTTCTTGGCATCATCAAAAGTGGAAGTTTTGCCAGGACTAGAAAGCTTGTCCTTTGCCATGTGGGAGACCTTTAGCTAAAGCTATAAATGTGGCACGCTGATGAACATTGTCATTTTAATTCTGTCAAGCAAGGAGGGTAAACTGGAAAATGAATTATGCTATATATAAACTTGAAAGTAGCTCCATCTTCGTGGTAGCTGTGCCTCTTAAAAATAACATCTAACAGCCTCCTAGAATTTCTATTTACTGGTGTTTTCTATTATATAATAGTATATTTTGGAAAGATGGCAGGACTGAAAAGTGAATGGATGTTTTCTCAGTACATTTTGCCTCTTTTGTTATCTTCCAGAAGGTGGCAATTTGTGGCTCCTTCAGAGTGTTCTCAGGTTCTTGTCTGTAGTGTTCTGAGTGGTCTGAATTTATTAACCTAATAAACCATATTGTTACTTAGATGCTGAATTAATATTTATCATTGGTTCCTCTCATTCAAGTATATTTTCTAAGATATTAAATGAATGTAGTTTTAGTATCTTTTCTAAGATACTAAATGTAGGATGGTGTTTTTGAGGCATGATCATGACCCTATACCTTGAGCAGGCCCTACCCTTTTAAATGGTTACTTTCTAATATTCCACCAAGTTCTAGACCATTATTGTGTTGAAAGTCTCCCTAAAATTCACCATGATGAAGTTAGATACTAAATGATACTAACTCATTTAGTATCTTAGAGAAGATACTAAAGCGAATCAGTTCTGCATACCTGTTCATTGTTGTCTTATAAGAAGTCATTTCCCTCTCTGTTCATGATGCTTGCAAACTGGAGCTCAGGTGATAGGAGCATGGTGTTAATAAGTCTGAGGTCATGGGTTTAATTCTCATGTGGGCCAGTTAACTTAGCTTCATCCTGGTGCCATGAACCATGCCCTTGAAGCTAACTAAATGTCAAACAACAGGTAGTGTGGTCCCTTGACTCAGAAAAGAGAGGATGCTTGATAGGAAGAAATGGAACATACACATGGGACAAATCACATTCTCCAAGATTGGCCTTAGCCTCAAGGTCAGTGTGAAAATATCATGGTTATGAAGAAAACAACTCAAATGCGTGTCTTACTGCGTATGTTTCGGAAATAAAAGAATTACATATTTCAGAGACTCCTGAGAGCTCTGTGTTAAGATCTCTGGCCTCCATTTATGCACTGACAGAGTAGCAGCATTGCTGTAACATGTTGTTCATCTTCCTGTTCATCTTTTGTGCTCAGTACAGATGTCCTCAGAATATTCAAAAGAATGGGAAACAGATCAGTAAAAATAATAATAATGTATGTCTTAAGAATGGGGAAGCTGCAAACCATTTTAGTAGTTGTTGCCTGGTAAGAACAGGGATCCTAGTGACATGGACGGAAGGGTGCTCTTTCCACCTACTGCTGTCTTTTAAAATGATGGTCAAAGAGGCCAGAGAGTGACTCCATTCCCTACTCCACCACTTAGATGAGAATTCTTGGGAGAAGGGCAGGTGAGGCAATGGCTTCATTATGGAAGTTGTCGTTCCTTAACATTCCTAAATTTACAAAGTGCTTATTGCCCTGAACTCCTCCCAATTAAAGAAAACAAAGAAGGAAAAACACTATGGCATAAAATAGCATCAGATCTTTACATATATGGAATTTGGGAACCAGAAATTTATGCAGAGATCATCTTGGCTACTTTTTTCAAACTGAAGTCACATCTCATTGATGGGTCATGAAATTAATTGGTAAGATATAACCAGCATTTTAGAAAGACAAGAAAAAAACAAAATAGAGTGTTTCACACTCCATAAGGATAAGTATTAGCTGGGGAAATGGGGGGGATGTGTGTGTGTGTGTGTGGGTGTGTGTGTGTTAGACGTTTTCTGAGTTGTAATGTAAAATATATTTTTCAATGGATCATGGTCAAAAAATTTGGAAGCCTGCAAGTGATCTAGGCTCATCTCTTCATAAGTGTAGAGTCAAGGACATGTAGCTAAATTGCGTAAAACAGTACCACAGTCCAAGCTTCTTGATTCCCACTGTAGTGCTTGTTCCTCTCAGTCACATTCCAGCCACTATAAAACAGCAAGTGTGTTTCCGTAATCACACTGCATCATGTTGGTAGTTCACTCCTGAGACCCCATCGAGCCATAGCTATATAATTCCCTCTGGGCCTGCAGACCCTGGAACACTTGCAGACTCCGCATCACCAGAATGCATACAGAGTCCTTGACTGTAGCATAACCACAGAGAGGAAGAAAAATGCTTTTTTAAAATATGGCTTTTTTGTAGATGGTCCCCCTTTGCATACTTAAGTTATTCCATCTTGTGCAAGACCATCATAGGGCCATCAGGGTGAAATGCAGGTGGAGAAGATGCCACACCCTGATGAACTCAACAGGAAGAAGAAACTGCATCCCCACAAATAACATAGATGTGAAAAAACCACGTCTATGTAAGTGTGAGATTATCTGAGAGCACGTATGGCAAGGAAAGCCGCTGTGCAGGACCAGTCTCCAAGGGCTTCTTGGAGAAGATGCTGACTTGCCAGAGTGGGTTTTGCATTTGGATATGAGACTCGGGAACACAGGCTGACATCCCTGCACAGAGGCCGCTTGTCAGCTGACCAGAACCCAAGCCTTTCTAGACAGGTGTTTTCTCTTGGCTCAGTCCTAGGGTAGGTGAAAGTTATTTCTTCCCTATATTGAAGGAACACATACAACCACCTACCTCTATTGGCCCTGTAAAACCTGAGGTGAAAATAGTTGTGAGTTCCTCTGGGTTTTAAAACTATGACTTGCTGACATTTGGGGGAGCATTTTACCCTATACCCCGTTCAGACCGTTATACCTTTCCATGTTCGCTTCCAAAGATCTGAAGCTGCTGAGAAAGCTGAAAATGTTTTATGTAGAAAATATACAACAAAAAAAAGTTAGGTATTTCCGTATTTCTCAGAGAAGACTTGACCTCTCATTCAGAGCCATGGGCAGGCTTCATTTTTTGTTCTCCACTATTACCTCGAGTTGTGTTTTTTGCTAGCTCTCTCATTCCCCTTTCCTGTCCTTGTTTTGACAGGGAAGAAAATAAACGTGGTTGGTGATAAAGCTGGGGATGCTGGCTTTCCAGCAGCGGCCTCTGCCAAAGTCTAGCGCCCTCTTGGTAGCCTGCCCTTCTGAATGCTAATTAGTTGTATGGGAATTTTTCACAGTAACCTCCCCAAGGAGCAATTTCACCAAAGAGTAACCCTCTTGTCTAGACCATACAAACCCATAAAGTCATCACTAGCTGGGATTTCCAAGCTACAAAGCAGCAATAGAAAAGACTGCCTCTAGTCTTTAAGGGCATTCAAGTATAGAGCGCTCATTGTGGAAACCCACCAGTGCACAGACCTCTCTCCAGGGAAAGTAATGGAAACTCTCCCACCCAGTTCCATCCTCTGAGGAAGGACACTCAGCTCATGATTTCTGCTTTATTTGACTCCAAATGATCTTGCCATCACCTTGCGTTTTATACCTAGTCTGCTATCCGGGATCTTATTTTTGAGAAAGATCCAGCCATGCCTTTTACTTTCTTGCTTGCCAAAGCTAATTATTAATTAGTGAGATAAAAGCAGTTTAATACTTGACATTTTAAGAAACTAGGCTGGCAAAACTTACCTAGAGAGAGATTAAAAGGATTCAGAATTCTAATCCAGGCCTCTTTCTGCTTTAAGTACTTAGCAAAATCCTAGCAGTTGTGATAACGGTGGTGTTAATGGGACTGGAAAATGGAAACGTGCACTCTGGAGGGAGAAGGGCAGAAAGGGACGGTGTGCCCCTCGAGGTCCTATCAGATGCTCTCCCAAGAGTCAAGGTGGAAACAGATGACCAAAGCTATTCTAGAGTCCAGTAGAGTTGACTTTTCAGAAATACTAAAAATCAAGATTACCTAAAGAGGAAAACAAATCAGGAGTTATGCTTTATTAGATAAAACAGTTCTGGAAGCAGGTTGAAGAGAGACCCTCTGTCCCTTCCGCCCCACCTTGGCCAGAGGCATTAGAGGGTTAGCCCCCTAAAGGAGTAAGAACAACACTGTGAGTTACCATGCGGGGACACCCAGGATTTACTGGGCGCTTGGCTAACCAGGTCATTCACATACCCATTTTCTATGCAAATGTAGACCAGAAGGTAAGAGACATTAGGTAACATGCCCCAGGCCACACTGCTAGGAAGTTTTGGTGCCTGGATCTTAACCCAGGGCTGCCTTGCTGCAAAGCAGACTCCAGAGTGCTCTCCTCTGCTGCCTCTGAGGACTTAGGAATGACTGGAAATACAGGAAATATGATTCCTTTGTGTGTCCTTCCATAACATTCATTTTAGCTCCTAGGATAATTACTAGTTTTCCAGGTATAACTAGGATAGGTCTTCTTGTTAATATACTGAACAAACATCTGAGTGCCTACTGTGTACCTAATGAATGTACAGAGATAAAAGATATAACCCCAGTATCCCAGAGACTAGTGGGGAGACGGATGGTAAGATTCACATGGGGTGAACAGTTCTCTGATAGGGACGAGCTCAGAGCACACGCAGGGCAGGCACCTGCCTAGCCCAGACTTGGGTGAAGAGTCAGGAGACCTCTTGGAATCAGTGATGCCCAGTCTGAGCTTTAAGGATGAGTACTTCTTAGATGAAGAGAAAAAACAGGAGTGTGAGGCTAGCTGGGTCTCATGGGTGGGGTGGGGGAAACATGCCCAGATGACAGGAGTTGGCACTTTCTGCTACGTGTGAGGGGAAGTCAAGGGAGGGTTTTAAACAGGGGAATGTCATGGTTTGCTTCACATTTTTAAAAGGTTATTCTGACTGACCAATGACTGTTGGGATTGGGGCTGTAAAAATGGCTAAAAGGGGGACTCTATTCCAGCTGTGCAGAGGAAAGAGGAAAGTGATGTAAGGCTGGGACGAGGATCACAGAGCAGGGAGGTGCGGATGAACTCAGAATGTTTTGGAGTAGAGCCAATGAGAGTTGGATGAGGCTGGAAGAGAAAGCGAGAGAGAAAGACTCCCAGGCAACCGAGTGGAGGCTGGATCATTTCTTGCGCGGATGGGAGACAAGCAGGTTTTCAGGGGCAGCCTACAGTCAAGGACTCTCTTTTAGAATCAAGACATGGTTTTAAATCACTGACCGCCTCTGTCACAATATATGGTATTTCAATAGTTCCCAAGCTTTTCCCAGTGACCTTTAAAATACGGCTCTCTGGGACCCACCCCAAATCTAGCAAGTCAAATTCCAGGGGATAGAGCCTGGGCCTCAGGTCCTTTCTGCAGCTCCTGGCGCTCCAGCACTGCTGGTCCAACATCATCTGTAAGTAGTGTTTGCAAGCCACTGCTTTGTTTCCTGTTTGCTGGGGCCAGGCTTGATGATCCCAAAGGCTGTTGACAAGCCTTCCCACCCAGGGGCCAAGGCAGTGCCACGCCAAGCCAGCCCTCATTGATCATTGTCCAGCAGGCTGCTAGCGATTTCCCCAGATAAGTCATTCCGAGATTAAAGGTTCAGCGGTTGGCCTGATTCAGGCCATGCTTCTTTGCTCTTTTCTCCTAGATGTTAGATGTGTTCTATGGGAGGAACTTTGAAAGAATAATGTTTTCCTAAGTGACAGGAATGTCCTGTATGTGAATGTTTTTTCATAAGGATCTAAGGTTCGGATGTCTGTCTGAGTGATCTGATTCTCATAAATCGACAGATTGGTTCTGGAAATCCCATGAGCCTAGGCTGTCTTGAGAGATTTATGGCACTTCCTGCTCTCCTCGGGCCAGGAATAACATGACAGCTCCCTCAGCACTTCTGGTTTTTGTTCCTGAGGGGGTGGCAAAGGAGGGCAGAGGTGTGCTGAACCATACCACTTTGAAAGAAAACTGTCCAGACTTATTTTCCAGAACTTCAGAAAAAGCCTCATGTTCTGCTAAGGACGTAACAGTCTTCTGCCCCCTCCCTGGGGATTTTCCCAGCCTCGGCTCCTTCAGCCACATGGGTTCTGTGTTGTGGGATCAGGGCCAGAGCTGGCACGAGCCCATGGACACATTCCAAGGCTGAGCCAGCCTTCGTGGGCAGTGACCTTGGACCTTCAGCAGCAAGGCCCTGCGCCCAGCTGGAGATTACACCTTATACAAAAATTAATTCAAGATGGATTAAAGACTTAAACGTTAGACCTAAAACCATAAAAACCCTAGAAGAAAACCTAGGCATTACCATTCAGGACATAGGCATGGGCAAGGACTTCATGTCTAAAACACCAAAAGCAATGGCAACAAAAGCCAAAACTGACAAATGAGGTCTAATTAAACTAAAGAGCTTCTGCACAGCAAAAGAAACTACCATCAGAGTGAACAGGCAACCTACAGAATGGGAGAAAATTTTCACAACCTACTCATCTGACAAAGGGCTAATATCCAGAATCTACAATGAACTCAAACAAATTTACAAGAAAAAAACAAACAACCCCATCAAAAAGTGGGTGAAGGACATGAACAGACATTTCTCAAAAGAAGACATTTATGCAGCCAAAAAACACATGAAAAAGTGCTCACTATCACTGGCCATCAGAGAAATGCAAATCAAAACCACAGTGAGATACCATCTCACACCAGTTTAATGAATAGCAATCATTAAAAAGTCAGGAAACAACAGGTGCTGGAGAGGATGTGGAGAAATAGGAACACTTTTACACTGTTGGTGGGACTGTAAACTAGTTCAACCCTTGTGGAAGTCAGTGTGGCGATTCCTCAGGGATCTAGAACTAGAAATACCATTTGACCCAGCCATCCCATTACTGGGTATATACCCAAAGGATTATAAATCATGCTGCTATAAAGACACATGCACACGTGTGTTTATTGTGGCACTATTCACAATAGCAAAGACTTGGAACCAACCTGAATGTCCAACAATGATAGACTGGATTAAGAAAATGTGGCACATATACACCATGGAATACTATGCAGCCATAAAAAATGATGAGTTCATGTCCTTTGTAGGGACATGGATGAAATTGGAAATCATCATTCTCAGTAAACTATCGCAAGAACAAAAAACCAAACACCGCATATTCTCACTCATAGGTGGGAATTGAACAATGAGAACACATGGACACAGGAAGGGGAACATCACACTCTGGGGACTGTTGTGGGGTGGGGGGAGGGGGAGGGGGAGGGATACCTTTAGGAGATATACCTAATGTAAATGACGAGTTAATGGGTGCAGCACACCAGCATGGCACATGTATACATATGTAACTAACCTGCACATTGTGCACATGTACCCTAAAACTTAAAGTATAATA